>NW_019525132.1:819811-849344 GCF_002814215.2 Seriola lalandi dorsalis | reverse complement strand
ATCTTGGTCAAGCTAAGCTCCGAGTCTTACAGGGTTAAAGGCTTATTGTCTCCGCCTATTAGTTTTAACTTTTGAGACTGCAAGGTGTCACCCAGCTTCGATATATGGTGATCATTCCCAGCACCGGTGGAAACGTAATAAACATAATGCTGCGATGGGTTTTACACTGTTTTCCAAAGTGTCTGCGGCACTTTAACACAACCTGTTTCCACATATGGGAGACTGGCTGCCATTTGAGGCGTTTCCAGTCATTTGGATTTAAAATGCTCAACTGATGCCATATGTTGCATCCACCCAAAACACCCTGCTGCTTGTTTGTTCGGAGGGAAAGTCTTACATTGTTTCTTGCAGAACAGATGATTGACAGCACCTTAATGGAAAAGCTTTGTGATTCCAGTGATTGTCACACCTGCAACCCGTCTCATTTTCCTCAGCTGACAAAGTTGATGTGGAAGTAATCTCTTAACAGGCGTATGTGTTCAGTAGCAAACAGCTGACCAGAAAGCGGCAAGGAACACGTGAGGCTGAAATGTTAAGGTTTCATTTTGATTGCAGCAAGCAACAACAAAAGTTGGAGGAGCTGCATTTCCTCGTGTAATATAGTAGTATTTATATCGTAGTGAGGAGGAACAGGAAAGAGGAGAGGGCTGTGTGCCAGCTCAAAAGCAGTCATGAGTGTGTTAGTGGAACTGCGAGGACCCCTGAGTGTCCAGGATACTCCATCAAGAGAAGTGGCATCATGACTGAGGACAAGGGTCATATCCTAATATAATTGGCTTTTTATATTAGAAATACCTGCTGACATTAGCATTTCCTGTGGGTATTTTTAGCCTCACTAGCAGCATGGCTGTAGGAGTGGCAATGTCAGATCACCATGAAATTTAGTGCCGTTATATTTGTTCCCCAGTGGATGAATCCTACTGATTCAGTAACTACACTGTATGCAGTTGACTTCAGGCTGTACGGAGTTGTGTAGTCGCTGTGAAATGAATTTAGGTAGCTGGAGTGAGAGATTAGTCTCCCCCTTTAGGGGGTCAACTAAAACCGTATGACAGCTCCAGTTGAAACTGGTGTTAATCTCCACCAGCAGATCAGCTCTGAGACGCTTCAGCGACACCATACTTAATCCTGAGTTTGGGAAACCCCGGTGCAGTGCACCCCACATTCAGAGGAGACAAAGAGGAAGTGACAGGAAAGCACGGGTTGCTTCTTAATTGTCAGTGATTGTTTGGTTTACTTTCCCAGACCGTGCCCTCCAATCAATCCAGTCATCTGTGTAAGGCTCGGACAAAGCCAGAGCTGTGTCGCCATGGTGAGGGATTGTTTGCATCCAGTCATGCCGCTAGCCATGTGGGCACACACACACACACACACACACACACACACACACACACACACACACACACCACTGCATGCTCTTTTGTCTGTGCAGCGCTTGTTTCACTGGACCCCCCTCACGCTGCCACTGGCTCCTTGTTACTTTAAAAATTGGCCTGTGATTGCATCATCGTCTGTTGTTGAACTGCTCGCTGCTGCCGCTGCTTCAAAGTCATCGCATCTGATCAATGACAAGTTTTCACAGGTCGTTATATTTATTCATTAGATTGACATTAGTGTATTTTTCATAATACGCAATCAAATACTTGTATCTGACATTTAGGAACAAGTTTAATTTGATTTTTTTATTTTTTATTATGGCAACAATATAGTGTTTGTTGGCAGGCAGCTGGGGAAATGAGCAAGGGTCAGGGGTTCAAACCTAATCAATGAGTCTGTTAAAGTTTAATTTAGCGATGCGCTGAGAGCATTGAACTGAACAAGACAGGAAATGAACTCCCTTGGTGGTTATTTTGTATTCAAACCCAGACATGTAGCTGGTGTGGCATTAGAGGCTTTTCTCTACATTTTTCAATCTTTATATCTTTTTAATGCTGATCTCAGGGATATTAAAGGGGCTTTCAGTGGCATTTTCATGCTGATCCGTCTCATTAACTACTATCCATGTTTGAGGAAAGACTAATAAGAAACATGGACTTGCCATACTGTGTCCCCTCCCTAACTCTAACGCCTTTCTGTGGCATCCTGAGAATGAAACTTCAGGGGAAGCAGACTGAAGTCACAACTAAGTTTAGCCTGACAGTTCACAGCCCACACGTCAGTATTCTTCATGTCTGAAATCTAAATGGCTGCGGCAAAAGCAGTCGACTTATACTGATAGCAGCAACCTTTTCTCCACACTGCTGAGAAACATTTTCTCATATCACCACAACCAAAATGAACATGAATATATCTCTGTGTCTGTAGCTCTTTCTTTTGTTACATGCCAACTTTCCACTGTAAATGTGACAGCAATTTCATTTTGACGATCCGGGCGTCGGGGTCTAAAACATTGGAAAATGTTACATAATGTAGAAGCCATATTTAGCGTAGTGTCATTTCACATTGGACTGGAACTGGAGCTACAGTTTTGTCACATAACAAAGTAAATAAATACAGTAAATACATAGAAGTGCTTTGAGCTAAATGCTAACATCAGCAAGCTAACATGCTCACAATATGCTAACTTGCTGATGTTTAGCAAGTATAAGGAGTCAAAAACAAGCTGTTTTGTCATGTGACTCACTTCCTGTGTCTAGATAAGGATTGGTAGTTTATTGAAAAATGATCTTGAAGTGGCTTTTAATGAACACCATTTCCCATAAGCTCCAGATGTTTTCTGGGCTAGACTTTAAGGCTAAATCCACCTGTAGTGACTCAGTCAGCCTCTTATTGCAGGATACGCACTCATCCTTCAACATAAAGACAAACTCTACTGTCCTGGATTCGCCATGAATAGCTTACTACGTGAAGCAGGAATGTGAAGCATTGAGTCTGTCTGTTTATTAAACGGTGACTAATGGAAGAGGAAATTCCAACAGATCCAGCACCTTTCCCACAGGGTCTGATGTTACTCACCTCGGAAATGTATAGCTCAGTGAGCGAGGCCTGATACTTAATACGGAAGTATACATTTTAAAGTGAAGCCGAAATCCAAAATAGAAACAGACATGTCGCAGCCTACTAATTTGTGTGTACTCGCCATGTAAGCCTGTATGATTTATTTATTCACGCTGTGGCATTGGGGGCTTCAAAGTAACTGTGATTTAGATCAAAGACCAGAGTGCAATAGTATGATGAAAATGTAGAACAGTAACAGCAATAAGGGGGTTGGTGGGGGGAAGAGGTGGCTGGGACATGGCAGGTATCCTAGTGATTGAAGTGTTGAAAGTTTTATAGCAGGGTAAAGAAAATCGAGGATCGTCTCCACAAAGAAACAAGACTTCAAAGGCGATTTGTTGTTTGAGCTGCTGAGCGAGAGATTCGATTAGTTTGACATCAATAAGTCTGAAGCCGGCGTGGTGTTTTATTCCCAAGTCACAGCTTCTATATCCTGTTCCCTTCAGCTTATAGGCGCAAGATTTTGATTCCCATTGGACTCACCCATGGAGAGCATCTCTGTAGATATGCAAAGGATCAAAGCTTCTGTACCTATAGATTTGCTCTGAACAACTGCTCCTGCACAGCTCCCTGCTCCTATGGCACCGCACTGACTCTGATAAAAGCCTCCTAGCATATGTTGTATTTGTGTCAAGGGGCCAATGGGAGCAAGTGAGTCAAGGAAAGAAAGTAACTGCAGAAGAGTCGTTAGTGCGGCCAATGTCTTCTCTTTCTATACGTGTTCTTTCCACATGTCTGCGCTCGCAGCTGAAGAGCGTCTCCAAGAGCTTGAATCATCTTTTTAATTAAATATTAAAGTATTACCTTAGTGGAAAAGATGACTTGTAGTCTGGAGAAAACAGTCAAAGCAGCTTTATGTGACACCCTGCTCTACCAGACTCACATCTTTTATAAACATTTGCCATTTTGACCATTTTTATAAAGAGTCTCTAAAAGGTTAAAGCCCAAACTTAAGGCCTAAACATGTGCGTGTTAGAATCTCTCTTCAGCAATATTTATTTGGACTTGAATGAAGTGAAAATGAATTCTGTTTTGATGATAGGATTATGATAATTGAATCGCAGAGGAGCGAATGACTTCAGTACGACTTCTCACATAGACGTGCAGCAAATGTGTCTGTGTGTGTGTGTGTGTACGAAAATGTGTGAGAGAGACAGGGAGGGTATGATCAGGTTTACAAGCTCGTGTCAACTGGCTCTTCCTCCTCGATAAAACCTCAGCGTGATCTGGATATCGTTCCTCACTGAATAAACATTGTTTTGCAACATGTCGACCACAGCTGTGAAAATGTCAGGCGTCATCACATCATCTGTTAGGATGCTGCGTGTTATGAAACCATAACACGAAGCTTTTGTTAACAAAGAAACTCCTTAAGCCAAGTTTTACTTAGCAAACAGTTCATTTAGATTAGAAGTAGTGCTAAGACTTTTACACTGTATCTTGGGCGGTGCATGTTCTGTTTGTGGGTATATATTTTTACTGTTGTTGCCAAAGTTGTGGATTGTGTTTTCTCGCATTCATCCGCAAAGTGTTTCCACTCTCTCCTCAGACCATCCCAACCTCCCGCTCTTCGTTTCATTCACCTTGTTTAATGTGTTCGTCCCTCTTCTGTCCCCCCTCTGTATTCATTGTAACAGTCTCATGTAGTGGGCTGTAACAGGTGTCTGATGCATCCTGCAGTATCTGTCTGTATTTACAAATTCTCCTGCTCCCGACCAAATGCAGGCCTTGTCCTTACCAGATGCCTCCAGTACAGGGGAGTGTGCAATGTGATGCAGTCTCGGGAGGAAAAGGCATAGAGGGGGAACGGTAGGTAAATTGCAGGAGAGATGGGAGTCCCATTCCAGCTGTGATTAAGATGGAAGGCGCCTAAATTGTTAAGGGAAGCCTCAAGCGGTATGAAAGACAAGGATCAGAGCAGAGCTGATGGGCCAGTCAGGAAAAAAGGAGGGCTGCTGCCCAGTAGAGTTGCAAAAGTCTGAGCTTTATGCATCTGCTCCTTCACTGCTCTGTTGCTCTGGCCCGCTGTCGTGGCCTTGCCAGGCTCGTAATGACTGCCTCGCTGCTGAGGTGCTTGTGTCAGCAGTTTGGAACGGCTCTCGTTCAGCGCGCATGCAACTGCTGTAAGTGTTCCTGCACCGACACCAGCAAATGAAAAATATATGGAATGAGGCCTGTTAGACGGTCACAGTTGCTGCACCACAAGTGGGTTGTTGCAGCAATCAATCAGCATCACTACAGGAAACTGCCTCTTAAAAAAACAAGTGTTGTAAGTTGATGTGAGTTGTTGGTTTACAGGAAGCTGGTGTCACTCAGCACAACCATACGGTGTGTTTGGTTGATATTTAAATCAAATTTAAGCTAATTCTTGTAGCTTCTGTAGCTCTCAGGTAATTCTGGGAAATTAAGAAAAATAAATTGAAAGAGGAGGCTGAGGAAATGTAAAGTGTACTTTGACAAAATGACCACATTGTGTTGTTGTTTTACAAAACTGTTGTCAAATTAGTGTTTCTAAGCAAACTGTAATTAAAACCTAACAACAAAAAATAGTTATTGAATCTGGATTCATTTCAATATTCACTATCAATTTAGCTCCGGTTTTGTCTCCACCAGCTCGAAAACAGTTGAGAGCAGTGAGAATAAACCGAGTCCGTACAGTTGCAGGACATACAACCAAAACAATGAGCCGCAAGACGCTAAAATGCTTACACTTAGTTATTTGATCCATTCTTAGTATAAAAATATTGATTACTGCAGGTTTTTGTTTGACAAGCATTGAGCAGTGTGTTTTTTTCGCCCCTTTTTAGGATGGACAATAAATCATTATTAGCACCCCTTTGTGGTGTGGAGGAATGAGGGCCTCTGGATGAAGGCCATGGAGCTGAAAGTGTGGGTGGACGGAGTGCAGCGCATCGTGTGCGGGGTCACGGAGTTCACCACATGCCAGGAAGTGGTCATTGCTTTGGCACAAGCCATTGGTAAGCTCAAACTACTTCCTACAGTATGAGAAACAGTATGTTTATCTCTCCTGTTCACAGGTGGCAGATGCTTGAAAAAGAGCTGATATCAGAGGTATGTTAATTGTAGATGTGAAGTATTATTGGCTGCTTGATGGAGAATTCACAGCCGAATATAAATACATACAAAAGTCTTGGAGAATCCAAAAGGTAAACCAATAACAAGACAAAGACTGTCACAACAGAAGAGTAGATTTAACACAGTGAGATGAAAATCCCCTCCCTCTGGCTTTCATGCTGAAAAACTTCATGTCATGTAAATGGTCAGTCAGGTTGTCAGACATACTGGAGATGATAAATTGCATGAAAATGAAAAGCGACTTGAGGGCACAAAGATATTCACCATAACTGCGCTGCACAAAATGAGATGAGTCAGAGTTTGATTTATTGACATGTTCTGTTCATTTGCAGAGAAATAAGGTGACACACCTCTGTTCGTCATCGCATGGCTTGTGTTGTACATAATGTTTTGTGTATCCAAGACCATTAGAATTTGACGTGAACTGTTTTTAAATACGGGCAGATTTATCACTAACCCCACTGATGGATTTTTCGTCGAGCTGAAACATGTGCGTCTCTCACAGTGACAGTGTAGCGGGAGTTATGGCATTCACTGTCCTTTGTGTTCCCTGTGCCTTTTGTCCAGGCTGGGGCACTTTGATGTGAATGGCTGTAGTGATGAATGTGCCTCTTTTACAAGGACCCTTACTGTGCAAAACGAGGGTGAGGGTGCAATGGGCAGTGTTTTGCTCTTATCTACATGTGTGCAGACAAGACTACAGAGACACACACACACACACACACACACACATACAAAGCCGTGAACCATTGATCCTTTTCCCAGCACAGTCACTGTTTGAGTTGAATTTTCCCACTATAAAGTTCTTTCACTAAAACACATTGAGAAAGTTCTTTGAATCTGCCATTGGTGGACGAGCGTGGGAGAGTTGTAAAAGAATTAATTGAATTGAGTTTTGTGTGTTTCATTTCTCTTCATTGCAACACAACATTGAACTTCTTGTGCTACTACTTTTTTTTGAATTGCTTACCCATTGTGACAAAATATGACAGAAGAACCTTGTCCCTTATTTGTCAAATTAGTTTTTTGGGCTACATGCTTGACATTTAAAGGTTACCAAGTCAATAAATGATGTTTTAACAGCCATAAATCTGGTGTTGTCTGCATAATAATGAAAGTGAATGTTGTGTTTGCAAGCAAGGGGCCGAGGATAGATCCTTGGGGAACACCACAGATCATAGGGCGTCACCAACTACGACAGAGACAGTTTTATTGGACATGTATGAGCTGAGTTAGTCAAAGGCATCATCCCCGATAAGCATTTCCTTATAAAAGTAAAATTTTAAACTCAAATGTCTCCTGGATGATTTCAGTTTTAATGCTGCAGAAACGTTGGAAATTAGATATTTTTATCTAATCCATCTTTGTCTTTTCTGATATTGATTCCAATACCTTAACTCAGGATATGCTAATATTGAGTACTGATCAATACTAGTGCTGTGGCTCTTAAATTTAACATCTGTTTACCTCACTGCATCAGACTTGCTGGAATAATTTTCTTTATGTGTAATAAGGGATTGCTGTGACACTTAACTCCCTCCACAATTGAATGGATGTAACTGATAGCAGAGACACTTCATTTTATGACTTTGAAGCTGTATTTCATGTGGATCGGTCACGTTACTGCTGTCACCCAATCCACTTCATAAAATTAATATTGGCGTATCGGATCAGTGGATCTCTAATTTTTATAAAAGTCATTAATTTAAAGTAGACCACTTGCTGTTAAAAACTGTGGTTTGAAGATACGTTTTTAAATCCTGTGTCAGTATTGTGTGTCGTGAAGAGGAATAAACCTTTCCAGTGGAAAAAAGGTAACCTCCAATAAATAAAATACTAGGACCAACAGTCTCAACAGCCTTCTTGAGAACTCGAACAGTGATGGTGCAAGATCAAAAGACAGAACAGGGGTTAGCGTCCTCTAAAGTGCACTTATAAACAGACTGGAAAATGAGTTGGCAAGCCAGTTGACAGTGAACAGGAAAGTGTCTGTACACGAGATAGATCTGGAGAATATCATGTGCTTTAGCTGTAAGGGAACAGCATTAAAACGCCTGAATACCTGACGTCTCTCATCCTCTTTTTGTTTATCTTGGTAATATTTTATATTAAGCAATTTTCTTTTATTGTGCCCCAGGTCGCACCGGAAGATATACTTTGATCGAGAAATGGCGGGAGACAGAACGTCACTTGGCTCCAAATGAAAACCCAGTGGTCTCCCTCAACAAGTGGGGTCAGTATGCCAGCGACGTGCAGCTCATCCTCCAACGAACCGGCCCGTCCGTTAGCGAGCGGCCCACCTCTGACGGGCAGGCTCGCGTCCCAGAGCGTGGCCTCTACCGCCAGAGCCTGCCACCTCTGGCCAAGCTCCGCCCGTCAGGGACAGACCGCTCGCTCAAACGAAGGGAACCCAAACGGAAGTCTCTGACCTTCACTGGGGGGGCCAAGGGTCTGCGGGACATATTTGGAAAAAGCAGAGATGCTGAAGGTAGAGTGTTTAGTTGGTGTGTTTATTTTTTTGCCCAGTTTTCACGCTTACTGTTGTCACTTACAGTTTATTTCCTTCCCTTTGTACCTCTTTTTTTCTACTTGTCAACAACCTTTTATCTCCCATCCATCCATCCATCCATCCATCCATCCATCCATCCATCCATCCATCCATTCATCCATCCATTCAGCCAAACAGCCGCAGCAGCACAGTGTGAGCCTGAACCTGAGCAGAGTTGGAGGTGGTGGAGTAGCATCTGTACCTGGGAGTCCAGCCAGAGAGCTGAGCCGCCTGGTGCAGCTGCAGAGAGACAAACTCCAGGCCCTGGAGAGCCGTCTGCTGGGCTGTGAGGCTGAGCTGGGAGAATGGGAGGAGGCCGCCGGCGAAGCCAATGAAGTGAGAAAAACCCACAGCTGCCAGTGCTGTTACTAGAAAAATAAATTTTAAAACCCTCATGTCTTCAAATATATTAGGTTTTAGATCCTAAATCAAACATTTTTAATTCTTTTTTTTTCTGCCACCAGAGAGAAAATCTGGAGGAGGAGCTGCTGCTTTTAGAGCAGCAGGTGAGGAGGAACGATGCTGAGATGGAGGAGGAGGAATTCTGGCACAACGAGCTGCAGATCGAGCAGGAGAGCGAGCGGCAACTCCGGCAGCAGCTCGTCGAACTGCAGGCCCGTGTGCGCGACTGCGAGGCCAAGCTTTCAGAGTACTTAGCACGCATACAGGTGAGCTCGGCATTCAAAGAGACGCTGCCCGATTCCACTTGTTAGTTTTCTGTGAAGATCATTTTCATACCAGTTTTGCCACAGCATTTATTCTTCATGTCATGTTGTGCAGAGCATGGAGACGGGTCTGGAGCAGGAGCGACTGCAGCAGGAAGCCGAGCTCAACCAGAAGATCAATGAGGAGGAGGTAGAATCTTTGGTTTCTGGACAGCTCGGTTTTCCAAAACTCACGGCGACATGTGGACAGACTTGGCACAATCTTTTTAACTGTGTCGCCTTTAGAGATCTCTTGACCCCATTATAGGTTCATGTGGTGGTGAAATGAAATCCATTCATTTGATTATGAATGAAGGATTTGGCTGGGAGCAATTCATCTTCTTTAATAAGGACATAATAGGAGATTTCCCCGGTGTATATAGCTCCAAAGTTTTCTCTTTTCATGAAGATGAATACCACTCACAACACTGCGTTATTTCTCACTCAAATCCTGAACTTCAAAACACATTGAAGCATAAAAGAGCCCTCCTACATGTTTTCATGAGCGCTGGCTTTCACTCTTCATTTCTTCCACTCTCTGGATTTCAGGTGCAGGCCCAGCTGGAGAAAGTGAGGGCAGAGCTGGAAATGCAGAGCCAACAAACAGCGCGGCTGGAGAGCAGCTGCAGGGCGTTGGAACGCTCACTTGGCCAATCAGGGAAGAGATTACAGGTCAGCTCGGATTTTACTGTTTAGTATTTTTATTTTGTTTTGACCTCAGGATTGTCAGGAATTTGACACACCTTTGGCGGATTGCTCAAAATGGGGGTGCATACATTTGGAGGATGCTGAAAATGTTAGATTTTTTCCTTTTTTTAACTGCTAATTAAAAAGTTAAATAAGTTTGTCATTGCAGTGTGTGTGTGTATGTGTGCATGAAAATTCAGTCCCCGGCAACCAGGTGGAACCATAGAAAAATCTAAGCTCATTAAGTTGTGGGCAGTGAAGCAAAGTTTAATCTCTGGCTTGCAGGGATGCGCAGTGGATACATGCATCCTAGTATGATTCGAGGAGCTCTGTGTACAGGCGAGGTCCAGTAGGGTGTGGGAAGCGTGAGGTAATGAGAAGGGAAAGGGAGGGAGGGTATTACAGCATTCTTCGCCTGATTAGAGAGGGGCCTGAATAAGTACACAATCCCTTGGCTGCAGTTGCGTAACCATCTGGGAGCTAAGTCTTCTCTTTAGCTGTCTCAACTGGGTTATGACTTCTGGATAGATCCTCAGCAGAGTTTGATCCCTTATTGATTTTTCACAAATTAAATCCACCTCAGTTAAAGTTCGGTGAATGTAGAAGAAGATGCAAATGGAGGGTTTAGCACCAGCATCTGTAAGAAAACTACCAGTCAAAGTAAATCTAAATTTAATACTGATGTGTGGATTTGAAAGGTGGTTGAGTGTGTTATTTGATTTATGTCAGGGTACAGGTGTAGACCTCATTTGGTTGTCATGGTGATTTTTTTTTTTTTTCCCGGCACAGGAAAAGGAGCAGGAGCTGGAGCAGCTGACAAAAGAGCTACGACAGGTCAACCTGCAGCAGTTCATTCAGCAGACTGGTACCAAGGTCACTGTGCTGCCTGCTCAACCTACAGAGAACAACAATGGCACGTACACACACACACACACACATGTATGTAAATCCATCTACACACCAGACTTCATGACTTGCCACATTACCATCACCTTGTGAACAAGTTCAATCATAGCCAGCCTCATTCTAACTGAGGTACTTTACATATTAATGTTCTTACATGCGTAAAAACAATGGACGCAGTGCCACCTTGTGGTCATCCTGAGACTCACACGTTAGACTGTAGACCTAACGGCTGGTGAGGCAAGACTGTTGTGCCCTAACAGCTTAAGTCTGTAACCCTATTACATGGACCAAATCACCAACAGCCATGAAATGCTGTAAGAGTTTCACAGCAAGTCAAAAAGAAAATCCCCTATTTTCGTTCTCAAAAGGAAAAATCCCCCAGAATGGTTTTTTGTCATGTGGTAAACTTTCATAGTTTTCATAGTTTCATAGTGATATGTTTGCACTGAAAAGCGCACATGGCAACTTCTTCAACACATCTGTAAAGTAATAGCGAGTTGTAGATCAGTAGCAGAATATTAAATCACAAGAATAACATATGTGATTCTTTGGATGAATGGCGTCCATAGCCGGCAAATTAGTTTTGTGTTTTATTTTTAAACCTTCTCGTTTCAGAAGTGGAGTCTGGTTCTCTGACAAGACGTGGCTCCTCACGTCTCTTACCCAGCGACCTCCGCGCTCTTCAGACCACCATTTCCTCCAGCCTCAACCCCGAGGGCATCTACGTTTGACCCAGGAAACGTTATTTGGGCAGTAGGGCAGCCTGATGTTACAGGACTGTTTTCTATAACTTGGAAGGCCCACACACTGTTAAAATGCTCCTGAGTAATGCACTGAAACAAACCCAGCTCCAGGAACATCCCAACTGTGGAGGATGTAGGGGAAAAATCATCACATGTAGGATCAGTGGAGTATCATGAAAGACAAGTTTGGTCTGTTTTGCATCTTTTTTTGCACTGCCTCCTCAACCATCTTACCAGGACTGATGCTCAAACTGATGTCAATATCCATTTGCAAACAAACATTGACTGTACTCTAATGGATGAGTGAAGATTCCTCTTCAAAAACTACAAGCCAGCAGACGTATTCTTGTCAAGTGAGGAGGCATGAGGCGAACAGTGAGGATAACCTTTATTTTTATGTTGTAAATCATGAACTGGAGAGAATTTTCAGGATGCAAAGTTTGGACACATGTAAACATATGCATAGACAAAGAAATAATTCATGCACGAGCATGCACAAGCAGCGACACCACACCTGTGCTATAACCATAGCCATATCTGATTGCCTTACTCTGGTGTTTCGAAACCAGACGTCAACAAGTGTAATGTTAAAAAAAAAAAACTCAAGGTAGCTACTGAACTCTATGCGCCATATAAATTTACTATTAGCACCAAGTCAGGTGATCCCTAGTCATGGTGACTGATGTCAGTATAATATATAGGTTTTTTTTTCCGACATGAGGTTGAACTTTTACTTTGATTTGAACAGGAAATTTCCCTATATTTCCTGTTTTGGGCCATTTTTTAGCCATGAAAAAACAAATAAACTTTATATTAAAGAAATAGAGGTGAAAATGGATAAAATTGGGGCACAAAGTTATATCATCAACTATTTGACATTTTTTGGCTCATTTTTGGTTTTCATTTTGTGAGAGCCATTAATATCCTCTTTGTTTTTCTTTCTCCAAAAACAAAAATGTGAATGGAGCTATGAGTAATGACAGAGGCCTTTTAGCCTGCAGTTAAAATCCAGCCTGAAAAATTTGCCAACAAGGACTCTGTACTCAGTTTCACCACTGGGTGGTGGCAAAACATCTATTATTCAGCCAGCTGAAAGTTAACTGAGTGAAAGTTGGTCCTGCCCTCAGTTCACATTATGTCTTTGTTCATTCATTTCCATATTGTTTTGTAACAAAGCCTCGGCACTTTAGTTTTCAGTGTATTACCTGAGGTGCCACTTACAATATTGGCCAAGTGTTTGACATGTTTCACTGTGTTCATTAGGCAAACACACACACACACACACACACACACACACACACACACACACACACACACACACACTTCCAAAACAGGCTGTATTCATTTGTTCCATCTGATTAACTAACATTTTATTGACCTAAAGATGTCTCATATGAACCAAAGCTAGTGTGACAAAACATTAATAGTTACATGAATGTACTTTTTTTAATGTATGCAGCTTATGCCGACGAAGTCTACCAACCTGAGTAACTCGTGAATAATTCTGCAAATTGTAAATGTGTATAAAATATTTGCAGTTGCAAAAGGAAAAAATCTCAATAGCGACATGCACACAACCGCCCAAAGTGGGGCTAAAAATTTCACTCTTAAATGTGTGTGTGCATGTGTTACATCAGTGCCATACAAAATGTTGGGAACTATGAGTTTCACACCCGGTTTTTCTGCTTTGAATCTGCACTCAAATGTTCACAAAAGCAGTCCTCTTGTCTGTTTGCGACCTCTCTGTTGAAGTACAATCTTAACTACCCATTCCCTAACTTGAATTTCTCATACAGGTTTTTCAGAGCGACATACGCGCACCGGCTTTGAAAATTTATTTCTGATCATTTCCTGAGCTCCAAATCTTACTGACCTTTTATTTGAGCACAGAGGAAGAGGCTCATGTTTATTCTGTGAGCACATAATAACAAAGTGAATTCCTCCCTCCAAGTGTGAAGGATGTTGCTTCGTTGTTTGCTCTGCAGTGCAAAGGTAACCGGAGGAATTCACATCACAACTTGGCAAAATCTCTCTTGAATAATGGCATGCCTTACTGAAAAAAAAAAAAAAAAAAAATTGTAAATAATGTCTACATATCACATCAGTTTATGGACTATTTTTTAAAGTAGATTGAAGTTTGAAATTATGCAGAGTGTTAGAGAGGTTAGATTTTAATGCTGCCATTCAATAGGCAGCTCTGTGTGCATGCAACAATGTGTGATTGGTTTCTTTGGACTCTCTAATTAGTGGCTGCCAAGGATGTAACAATTCATCAGAGATTCATTTGGTTTTCAGTTTGTCTTGTCCCTTTTTGCCTTGTTGACATTTACACTCATGGAGATAGTTAAAGAGCAGGCAGTTCAGCAGGCAGTTAACTAGCAAAGAAATGGCAAAACGTGCACATTATTTTCTGAACTTTTCATTTAATTTTGGCAAAAATAACATTTATGGTTGTAAAGAAAAATCCATGTTGCTTTGGAACATAACAATAGGTTTACCAAGATTGCAGGTTGTATCTTTATTCTTTGTTTTTTGTTTTTCTCCTTAGAAGCTTAGACACATTGCCAATGATTGGTCGTCTGTTGTGCCATCAGTGGTGCTTTTCAATAAAAGTGCATATACAAATGAGATGATGGAGCCATTATGGAAACAGCCATCGAGTGGTTTTGAAAGCTATTTTAGAAACGCCACGGCTCAGGGATATTTCAAGACACAGAATTACCCAGACAAAGAATGGGCAGAAAGTAATTAGGGATAAAAGCTGTTCATGGTGTCTCGCGCCATTTGACGAGTTAAATCGTATATTTGCTCTCATGGAGACTTTAGCAGCTATTCGACAAGTTTAACTTGTAGCACTGGCTCCAAGACACAACGTCACAAATGTATCCGAAGTAATGATTTTGGTACTGAAGGAGATGTAGAGAGAAGTGTGTCTGTTGGCTCATGATTCATGTTGCAGCTATAGTCCCAGTTTGTAACTCTCATGTATTATGACACATGGGAGTTACACTAGAGTAGTATACATGAAAGGCATAACCCGGGGCTAGTTGAGGACATTGGGTTTGCAGTGTAATGCTGTTCCTTGAAACACCCCTCAAAGTGTGTTTACATGCATACAACGCTTCACTGTAAACATCATGCTGGCCAGATGAAGTGTGCTTGGCCAACATCACTAACCTGCATTAAGATACATTATCATATATTAAAAATGTTGTTATGATTTTGTATTGTTTACTTGCAAATTCACCTACTGTATTTTTTAGCTTTCAGAATTTACCTTTTTTTCTCTCTGGGTTTATCATATAGCCAATACGTATAAAAGACATGGAAATAACATTCAAGAATAATGTAAAATATATAAATAAAATATATTTAAAAACATACAGAAATGACAGAAATGAATAAACTGCTATACAGAATGCTGTGTATTTATGTTTGCGTTTCATACTTCCCAGATTGTAAATATACAGGATTAGACACATGGCCAGACTAACCTGACCCTGGGGCAAAAAGAAAAATGTCGTTGGGCCTCCAACTATTCCCAAACTAAAATTTTCAAACTAAAATCTTAGATTTTGATGTAAAATTCCTTCAAATTAACCGTTAGCTAAGCCCTGCCACCCTTACTGTTGCTGCCTTTCAAGTTTTCTGTTCTCGCACATGATGATGATGATACAGTTTACAATAATAACAGTGACACAAGAAACACAGTATCTTCAGAAAACAGTATGGTCCTTGATTTCAGACAGAAGTAGACAAAAGCCAGCTGAATAAAAACCTTCTTTACTTGGTTGCTGAGAAATTTTTATCAGTAGTAGCTATAGCTCATTAAGCTAATGTTAGTTAAGTCACTTGTTTTAAAAGAATAACCTTGTAAAGTAAAGGGATGTCATGAACTTCATTATTACATACATGACATTTAAAAGACTGTGGCTAAAGCTCCAAAGCAAAAGATATCAGCTAGTCTCCTCACCAGTTGATGATCCATGTAGAAACAGGGAAATAAATAAACAGCATTGCTCTTGTATGGCTGAGTATTGGTCCCAGTGTTATAAGTGTCATAAGAGAAAAGATAAGACTGCTATTCTAACCCAATATTGCTTACGTACTTAGACAATATTGTTGATATACTTGTTCATAAGCATCACTTCTAATGTTACAAGAGAAATTGCTTTTAGGATGAGGATTAACCTGCACGTATGAGAAACTGTCTAGGACAAAATTGAATTCTTCACTTGCACATACATATATACTGGTACTAAGCACTGACACATACATGCATACTGTCATGCATACAGATACATACAGATATACACCTCAATCACACAAGTACATGCATATTTATGCACACGCACATACATACTAAGCACACACATATATACACACTGGAGCATGAACATAAAAAGGCCACATTCTGACATATGTATGTGTATACAGTAGCTATGTATATGCACGTGCTCAGTACCAGTATATGCTACCATTCAGAAGTGAATATCAAAGCATAGAGCAATTAAATGACAAAGATTTTGACTCATTCAGCAGCCGAACACACTCATGACGTTCGCTCCACAATGGAAATGAAACATTGTTTGGAAAGTTTATCTCCACACTGTAGCAGAAGTTCCCACAAATGTGTTGCACTTGTAGATTAGTTTGCTTTCACCTTCTGTCCAGTTCATCCCAAACCAGCTCCAGTGGGTTTAAGTCTGGAGACTGTGCTGCTCTTCAATCATGTGAAACCACCGTCTAGTTGTTTTCTTCTAATGTTTGGGGTCATTATTTGCTGTAGGATGAACCCTGACCAACCAGTCTGCCCTCCTTTGTTACTTTCCCCATTATGATAGCAACATACTTCGTGCAGCACAGTCCCAATAAGTAGTAAGTAAAGTACTAACAATGCATCAGAGATAGAAGTAACACAGTTTGTTCCAACACTGCCTTTGTACAGGCAGAGGGATTGTAAGTCATCAATTATGGAAAGTCAATAATTAGAAATTATTTGCATTAACTGTCATTTACTTCAGTTTCTGCTGGAAAGATGTAAATTAACCAATTATTTCATCCCTGAAAAAGGCCTGTTTGAAATTTACATGATTTTTTTGTTGTTGATGACCTAAACTACCATTTACCAAATTTATTCATTGGACTTGAACTGCTTAAATTCCAATAAAAACTGGAAAAATTGGCGATGCTCTAACACTTTTGCCTGGTAGTGTTCATGTATGTACAAGTGAAATATTCAATTTTGGCAGCTTCTCATAAGTGTGCCTGGCAAACAAAACGCCATCTCAGAAGACAAGTTTGGCTGAGGTTGCCTGTGTATAAACTTCTCCAAACTAACTGAGCAGGATCCACTAATATTAGCATACACTCTGATATAGTGCTGGCTCCCACACAGTGAAGAAATACTATACAGTAGCTGCGCTGGCCAATAACGGGGCTTTTACTCCATAAAATAACATAGTAGCGTTGGAAGTAACACTGGGTTAGAGGTAGGTGGCAGTAAGATAGTTAGCTGGACATGCTAACTGTAGCACCTTATGTTAGAGAAGACAAATAAACTGTAGTCTAATCCAGTCTCCTCATGTTTGCTCTTTTATTTTTGGACTTGGAGAGGGTGAAAAAAGGTACCACCATTCAGTCTATATAAGAAGTATTGCTCTCCCACAGCTCCCTGCGCACTGTTGTAAAGTCAAGAAATCCAAAGCCTGTCATGGCTGCTGTGCATAGGCTACTCACGGTTTCTAAGATATGATTGCAATTGCTTTTCAGGAAAGGGGTTTAGCAAGTAGTCAATTACCAAAAATCAAGTGATGTGCAGTAAACCTTTTAGGGCCCCCCCCAGGTCTTGAGCCCCGAGGCAGCTGCCCTCTCAGCACGGGTGGTAATCCAGCCTCAGCGAGAGGGGAAATGAGAGAGTGTGTTACAGTCTGTACTGTATCCCTGAAATCAAGATACTTGCCACCATTTCAAGCCCTGGTAGTGTCAGCTGGAAACATAAGTGACATTCATGCTCCGAGAAAAGATAAATTTCCTTTTCTTTTTTTTTTTTCTTTCTTTTTTTTAAGGTGCTACTTATGAAAGAATTGGCACCTGGTCTTACAACAGAGAAAAGCCACTGTTGCAGCCAGAGACGCGAGTGTGACATTTGCAGGTGTCTAAACAAGAAGAGATAAAAGCACGGATGACCTTCTCTACATCTATGAAGGATAAAAACAACTTAATTTTTAATATGTTTCTGAATTGCAGGAAGCGGAGCCACAGCAGCCTCTTTACCTGCACTTCAGAAGTCAAGTAACTGTCAGAATCAATCTCAGCTCTTCAGCCAAACGGCTTTGTTTTGGAAGACAGACAGACTACTGCCAAGTAATAAAAGTTTCTCCAAATGAGACCCAATTTTAGATTTATTTTCAAGTTTGGAGGAAGACTTCTGATACTTTACAGAGTTGGAGAACTTTGGTCATCACACCAGGTGCTTTTGTGAGAAAAGTCATTTGTCCCTCGGTCTCTCCCCAGTGTATTCCAGCTTTAATACTTTAAATGGAGCCCAACAGCTGGGTCAGAGGGGCTCTGATTACATCTGTGACCCTCTCACACCAGACGATACTTGAAGATTTGTAGCGTTAAATGCTGTTAAGTTCATCCAACCTGTTTTTTTTTTTTTGTCTAACTCCAGTTGTCTCCTGTTGCTTATAAGGTGTCATCATTAGATTTAATAGTTGAGCAGGCAGCATTTTGGAGATGTATTATACAGTATATCTCATTAGGGGATAAAATTCCTCAATGACAGCAGCTCCCAGCATGCAGGCACCAGCCAAGTATTATTCAGTTTAACGTTATTTTTCTAAACTATAGTGCAGTCTTTTTTAGATGGAAGCTTCTAGAGGAAATAAGATAAAAGTTTTGAGTAATGCTTTTGATTGCAGCCCAAAAATTAGAGAGTAAATATTTTGCACCAATGAAAGACTAGTTGGAAACACTGCTACCTGAAGGGGGATGCTTTATTTTGCTTTATTTTCTAAATTTTTCCTGTCTTGTTACCCAGGGATATTACTACCAATATAATATACCGTTAATAATAGGCACTCAGTGAGTTTAAACATATTTACAACAGGAGTCCCTCTTTTTTTTTTCCTTTTAAAGAAATGGTAACGTAGGAAAAAATACAGCATCTTAACACTCACAGACCAAAACATGTCCCGGGAAGAATCAGGTTTGGCTCTTTATTGGCGGCTTTAGGACTAAAATGTTTGTTAGGTAAGACTTTATCCCTGTTTCATACAACAAATCCACTTCTCTCTAAGCTATATCGACTTCTTTCTCTATCCTGAGCTCTGCTGATTCAATCATGCCGTCGTCCCAGGGCTTGCAATAACATCAAAGTAGTTAGATTTTATCAGAGGGAAATCTGTACAATCCCGTGGTGTGACAAGACTTCTGTGAGAAACTGTCTGGATGGAGATCTGAGATTTTATGAGTTGTGAGTTATCTGAAAGTCTTCTAAAAGGCACAGGGTGATGGGGATGAGTAATAGTCTTACACTTACAAGGCCTAATTAGTTAACCTCAGTTTGTGAATTATGATGCAAATATCACAACCTTAGATGGATTAAACAATTGTGTTTAGAATGAATTATAGTTGTGCCGAAAGATTGATTAGACTATGGTGTGTGTGTGTGTGTGTGTGTGTGTGTGTGTGTGTGTGTGTGTGTGTGTTGTATATGTGCTCTGCCGTGTGTATGTGTGGATATTTGCACAAGCCATGGCTGATGCTGTCATTAAATAGCCCCTTGGCCCCTCTCCTGAATTTGTTTATTCTGCACTGGGCATGGGAGTAGGTGGCAAACAGATGGGCATCCATGAATTATGGAAATTATGGGCTTTGATTAACCACCACACACTCTGCTGGATAAAAGTAACTCCAGGGTTGCCAAGTTATGTGGTGCACTGGGCTGTGCCATCAGTCAGTCAGCAGTGTGATGGACCTGATGCTTGATTGATGTTGTTTATGGCTCAATCTTAAAAAAACATAGAACAAAACTTTTATATATTTTTTTATATTTATTTCCTGTCAAGTTTGGTCCAGAGAAAAGAACAGATCCAAATACTCTCACCATTTCAGATATATGGGTAATTCCGCTCTCACTTTTTGGCTCAGCTGTAACAAAATACTGATGCTATGTTGGTTATTGAAATAATAGTTTGCCGTTTTTGGGAAATACGCATATTCATTGTCTTCCTGATACCACGATGTACAGAATGGTAAATATGAAGCTACAGCCAGGGGCTTAGCTTAGCTTAGCAAATTTGGCTTCTTGTGTCTCATTTGTATCATAACCCACCCTTTAAAGATGAGTGTTTCAAACCCTGAACATATTCATTCAGCTGTGTGCTGCAATATAATTAATCATGTATACCATAATCATTTAATTCTTGAGTTACTTTCATCAAATGAAGTCTGATTTCTAAAGTGTTTAATCAGAGCTCTTTGAAAAAGTATTTGATTTGTTTGAAACAGTTACCAATTATCTCAGTACTGGCCTTCAACTAGCCTGCAACCAACACCCCCCCACTTTGGCATCTGATCCCTCCCCTCACATACACATATATACCATCAGCCCCCCCCCCCCCACACCACTGTCCTCATCTCTCCACTTTCATAAATGAAGAGAGACAGCCTTATCCCGGAACCAACACGGAAAAGCAATTAAAAAGGAATTAAGGGTGTGCAGGGAGAAATTGGATATGATATCCTACGCCTATTGTAAATGTCAACGTTATTACTGTGTTGTTGTTTCCCATTCCTTTGCCGCCTTGCCCATTTTCAGGAGTGACAGCCCATAGTCTGCTGGGCTTAATGAAGCTGTCTCAGCAGCCAGGGTCTTGGTATGTAAGGTGAAGAGTGCTGCTTATCCTCTTCTACATGCAGCTCTCATTAAGATCAGTTTTACTGGTGAACAACCTCCTCTTCTCTTCTGTCTCTGTCCTCAAGCAAATGTCTGATAAATTTATTGAACACTGTTGCCCTAATCCGATGTGAATTGTTATTGTACTATGGGTTTATCTAATTGTGTTTTCAGCTTAGATCGCACCATGGAAGAGTAGTGATTGCCTCTGGTATTAGCTAATGGGAACCTTGATAAGACAACGTAAAACAAACACCCAGAAAACTGCATTTTTTTATGCTTCACAGGGACATTCATTTGGTTTGTTAAAAAAAAATCAAACAGTCACAGGCTCCTGATGTAGTATTTAGATCAGAGGTGCATTATAAGTAGATACAAATTAATGCAATTTAAAGTTGTCCATATGCTCCTCTCTTCCAAAAGAAAACAAAATATTTCCTTCAATATCACCATTATGTAACAGGTATAAATTAGCTTTTGTTTTGTTCCTGTTGTATGTGGTGATTGTCTTAATGGAGCTTTTTGTAAGTTTTGCTATTGCTTCATAGCCAAGGTTAGCATTAACAGCTGTTTGCTTCCCAATGTTGCCGAGAGCTTCAGCTATTGATGCTTTTACACAAGAGGTTGTAATACATCCTCTGAGCAGCGCTGCTTCTGCAGGGCAGACTGGATGCTTGGTCCTTGACTTGGTAACAAATAAGAGTTAATATTGGTGTTGCTTTCCACCGCTGTACACAGCTCTTACTTAGTAAAGGAGTAAAGGTTGATGCTGAACTCAACGTTTGTTCTGTACTGGTAAGTAAATAGCTGTTACTGTTAATGCTATGTAGCAATAAGTAAACTTACAAATTAGTAATTTAAAGCATTCAGGTGGTTCTCTAGGGCAAAAAACATAAATCACAATTTAATTAAAAAATACATCGACACATTGAGTCAGCTCTAAGGTGAACATCACATGTTGTGATTGAGAGTGTGTTAAAAGTTAGCTAAAAGTAAATGGGTTCAAATAGTATTAGGGCACTTAAGAGACTACTCTTGGAAATGTGTGTTTGTATAGCTACATATTTATATGGAGCATATAGTTGCAGTGAGAAAAATATACTGTCTGTCACAATCATAAATCTGAGGTCATATATTGGAACGTTGGTCAGTCAACATAAAGCAAACAATAGATGAGGAGCAGGCAAAAGGAAAAGAAATCTGGGACACGCAAATGGTCATACGCAAGGAATACAAAGTATGTGGGAACTGGAAAACTAAACTGACAAGTGAAAACAATCTGGCAACTGAGGGGGAGAGGCTAGACTGTTGGAGGACTGGCTAACGAGACACAGGTGAACACAATAAATTGGTGGGGAAAAAACACAAAAGCGACAAGTAAAACAACCACAGGCATCAGGTATGTGTTTACAAACGGAAACTACAAACAGCCCAAGTGGGATGTGACAGTCTCATTTACATCCACCAGATTATACATGTTCTGAAAAAAAAAATTGTCAAATGAGATGATGCTCAATTTTTGGGTGTTTTGGGGGCTGTCCTCAACTACCTGGAGAAAACCTGAACCTAGTTTTTAGATATTTCTATCAATCTATTCATTTGTGCTCCCTCCATGTAATCAATAGACTGAGCGATCAGTCTACCCTCCGCCCTTTATTTTCATTTATTATTTCTTTCAGATTTCCATTCTTCTTACTTTAATCATTTACTTATCAGCGACAAACATATTGATTAACATCAACATGACCTTATTTTATCAAATGTAGCCAAAAGGATCATTTTCATCTGCAGTCCCCTAATTTTGTTCTTGTAAAATGTCTAATGACTAGACCTAAATTATATTTTTTTGGGGTAGCGTACGTAAATTATCACAAACGCTTCCATTAATTCTTAAACCTAGAGAATCATGTGATTTTAATCGTGTCATTTAGTCGCCTGTCAATGACATCATATCCCCTATGCGCATGCCTCGGCGTTGAGGTTGCCTGTCACAAACTTCAAATTGACGTTAATCTAGTTTTAAGCCACATACACGGGACTCATGGACCTTAAATTATCGGAGAAAAAAGTCAGGCCAATGTTAGGCAGCTCAGCTCCGGGCCGCTGGAGACGTCGGCTGCCGGTAAAAATCTGCTGAACGTCTGGTTCATAAACTATTAAAGAAGCAAAGGTAAGCAGTCTGAGTTTCCAGCTACTCCCTGTCCACCAAAGCGCATGCGCGAATCACAGTTTTTAACGTGAAACTGCGTTATGGTTGTTTCTACGGGTTTAAATCCCCCTCCGTCTGTTACGGAGAGGAGGACACCGCTGCGCATAATTCGGCTGCCGGTAAAAAGCTCCTGAACGTCTGGTTCATAAATTAAAAGAGAAAAAATCAAAACAGAGATTAGCAGCATCTCAGCACCCTATCATAAAAACAGCACCAGGGGTTAGTTTGACACAATCAAATATATATATATATAGGCCTATATTTATAGTTTTATTAATATTTTAAATTTGGAGCACAAATTGAAAATAGGGTTTAGTTTTTAACACCTAACATTTATGTATATAAAACTTGGCCAGTAATATGATAAGAGTGCACCGGAGAAATTTGGTTTCTAGTTCTCTTGTATAATTTGTGAACCCAAACAATACATCCTTTAAACAAAGTATAAAACCATCATAGATAAAGTCCAAAAATGAAGCGACAGATGTGTTGCCACAGATTACGAAACAGGTGAAAGACAGTCTCTGGGTACATGTCACAGTAAGTGCAGGTTACGTCAATGTCCTCCTTGAATCTTACCAAAAATTATTTGACAGGGTCGCAATGATGCATGAACTTAAAAGAAATCTCTTAAACTTTGTTAACTAGTAATCATCTGTTAGGAAGAGTCCATGGGAAACAACAACAACTCCCATGATCCCACATTATTCCGTGACGTCACCCAACGCCATCTTTTGTTATTGTTTTGATTGAGAGACCCTTAGCGGCAGAAGTTACATACTGTGTGTTGAAGTTGATTGGTGAGAATATAAATTTAAAAAAATATACTTTGGAGTTAATGTCAGCTGCTCTTTGGGAAAGGGTCCGTGCTAATGGTACCCATTAGTTGTTTTTGTTTTTTACATGGGAAGCCAAAGGTCAGGTTTAATAACTGTCATGGATCACTGTGTTGGCAAAGGACAGCTCAGCAGCAAGGATATTGCTGTTATGGTAAACTCCTTATTTACAATGCCACTATATACCTGATGTATGACTAATCATCACTCTATGAATTAAGTAATTTGATAGAACCCTTAAATATTAAAATCATATATTCATTACACCCTGTAAAAGCCCTTAGCCTGTGTCTCAGCTGGGAAACTGGACATTTCCTGCATCTGACAAGTGAGAATTCCTCATGAAATCCAGGCAGGGATTATTCTTGTAAAAAGAAATCTGCTAGGAAATGGGAGTTTGGAGACAGTGAAAAGCAATTTCAATTTCCAGTCACTGCTGACTGCTGTCTGAGCTGTCACTGAAAACATGAGAACTGATTCTGATAGGAGAGGGTAAAAGGAATTACACTGGGATGTGGGGTATCCAAGTTGAGCACAGCTGGTTGTATTACTGTAATATGTGAATGTCTTGTTTTATCACACTTTAATTTCCTCAAGGGACTCTTATTTTACACCTTGTAGCTTTGGCTTAAATGAATTGCCATTCCCCTGGGTGCTGCCCACATCCAGATTTCTTTAAAATATATTCTGGAAGGGGTTTTGCTGGCTGCTTTTTCAGCCTTGTACTTCAAATTCATGCAGACATTCACTCAGTGCAGCTGCAGTCTGATGCCGTTGGCCACTGAGCAGCTCCACTGGAGCGATTTGGGGTTTAAGTGGCTTCCTCAAGGGCACCACAGTGGTGTTTGTTGAGGGAGCTGAGAGTGTTGCTCATTCATTTTCCACACCTAGACATCCTCAAGATTATCTGTCCCGAAACCTCGTGTTGCAAGTTCAAGTAGAAAAGAATAATTCCATCCCCTGTTTCTGTGATTATGGCACGTCCAACCAGAGCAAGAAGGTGTGTGTGTGTGTGTGTGTGTGTGTGTGTGTGTGTGTGTGTGTGTGTGTGTGTGTGTGTGTGTGTGCGTGCGTGCACACGCATGCACGCACGTTTCTCAGTTTCCTTTGTTCTCACTCTCTTGTCTTACAGTCTGTCTTGTGTGTCCCATTTCATCCTGCTGTATAATGGAAGTGGGTGACAGCCACATCTGAAGTCAAGAGATGAAAGACATCATTTACAAGTAGGTGTCTGCTCTCCCTCTGTGTGCCTTTTACACACACACACACACACACACACACACACACACACACACACACACAGCAAACTAAATACTCTAAATGGATGGGCCAGCCACAGTAATAACTGAAGATGGCATGCAGTACGTTACCTTTTAACACAACAGTGCATGCTGACATTAAATGAAGTATGGAACAGAATGATCTGTTTTAAGGGTGTTACTAAATTTAAAATTCAATTCATTGCGAGTGTAACCCCGGGGACTTTAAGTCATTGAACAATGAAGTCCTGCACTAGTCTAAAACCAAGACCCGAGCCTCTTCTCCACCAGACTGCCTACACTGCCAACCCCGCGTCTGAAGCTTTCATCCATTACAAACTGTATCTCATTGTCAGCTTTCCTATTTGATTTGTCCGTCTTTTTTTGGCTCATCAGTCATCTGTGAAGCACTTTGAACTGCACTGATCTGTCTGAAAAGTGCTTAACAAATAAGGTTTGATTGATTGATTGATTGACTGATTGTTAATTCACCTTGCGTCAGCTACATTGTCTTTTCTTAATAAATTAAACATGAAAACAATCAAGACAAACCTCCTCAAAGCCCAAAACTTTACCCAATACAATGGCTAAACCTGACCTAAGCCCTCATACTATAGCTAGCTAAACAAGACAAAAATATGAAATTCATCTCAAGGATTCAGTCTGGCTTTAATAGAGATTCTCTTTCAAGGAAAGTCATATTTTCCTTTTTTCTTGTAATTAGTACCGAATTACTTTCCAAGAAACGTGGTAAATTACCATAAAATCATTAATTAATAAGAGTTAATGGCCCTGTAAAATAATTATCTATGTAATTAAAAGTAAGGGTAGTGGAAAAGTAGTGGTTTTGGTGTAAATAATTAGGCCTGTTTGCAGGTATCATCACTGATAGAGGAAAGCTTAAATGATACTGATGAAAATTAATTCCTCAAGGAAACGCGTGTGTTGTTGGTGGGTTAATACAGCTTTCATTAGATACATTCAATAACTGACAATGGCACAAGCTTTTCGTTCACCTCCTGCTCCATCCTTTGTTTCTCCTGTTTGCGAGTGAAACCTTGAGACCATCTTACTTTTTTTTTTCTCCAATTCTAAGAGACATAACCTGCCGGGTTTGATTGTGTTTTCGTAATCTCTGCTGTTCCTTTTATTCTGCATCCTACTGTACCCTGTGGCATGCACAAGCGCTATGAGGGGTTAGAGTATACGACCTGCACTGGCATCAACCCTCTGCACCTTGTCTTGATGCCCTTGAGCAGTAATTGGTTGAATCCCTCCAGAATCTGACTTGAGGGCACAGAAATCCACTGCGCCCCAATCAGCCGGCTGTCAATCATTCTGCCAACTAAACTAAAGCCAGGGATAACTAACAGGCTGAGATTGGAATTTGGAGTTAGAGAGACATAAATCTTTACGACAAGTTTGTGCTTGGCCTGGTAGTGCTCTTTATAGGCAGGGCTATCACCAAACTGATGATAGGGATGTTGCCAACATGGCAGTTAGGAGGAAGCCCAACATCCAATTTGTCTTTCACAAAGACAGAGAGGATGTGCAATTTTCTCGTTCTCGATATGTAAAAGTGACAACACAGAGACAGCCCTAATAAAAACACTGAAGAGATGTTTAGCTCTGGTTCACAGACCAAGACAAACACATGGGATTTAGGAGAAAATTGATCTCTTATTACAGTATTTGTACTCAAATATGCAGACAAACACCATATTTAACCCATCAACGGTCTTCTCAAGTGCACTTTGTTAAAATACGTCCGCGCCCAAAAAAAATTTGGGTGCACCATGGGTTTTTAACTTTTCATGTTGCTCCATTCCAGCAGAAAAATCACTCTGGGCATCCATTCTGTTATTTTTCATAGGCATCTTCTTAATATTCAGTTTAGTGTTAGAGGGCTTACCAAACAGTATCATGTTTTTTAAGACTTTGTAGAAAAACCTTTCAAAAACATGTTCTCCAAAATAGTAGAAATGTCCATCAATGGCAAAGTATTATTGCGAATAATTTTAACCAAGACTCAATATTGTCATGGAATACAAAGTTTCTTTGCTATAAACCACTGTCAATATGATAAATCCAATTTTATTCCATTGAATATTTGTTGAAAGTATCATATCAGTTATTTTGACATGAAGATGTTTCAATTAAAATGCAGGCAGTAATATTGCCCAGCTCACTCTGATCACTGGAGACAGACACATCTGACTAAAGGAGACTTAGAGAATTACTTTTCTTGTATTTGAGTACAGATCAGCAATGGTTTGTAGAAAACTACTAAGATTGCAGCTAAACACAGATAAGCAATTGTGATCTGAACTGCATAGTGTGACATTTTTAGTTAATTTTGAATTTATTAATCTTTAAAAAACATTTCATGTTTATGTTATATGTAAAATCTTAACTTTACAGTATAAGATATGTATGATCATAATAAAAATGTTTTGCATTTACCTTAAATAGGGGAAAACGTCTGCAGTACTGTAAATGGACATCTCTACCATTTGTTGAAGGCTCATCATTAAAAACTGAACATGGTAAGTCAAGAAATATATACATATATAAAAATAACGTATACACACACACACACACACACTATATTGTCATTGTTAGTGCCTCAGGGAAGTAAGACATGCAAACATTTCCGCTGCTTTTTATGCCGTGAGAGTGTTAAGAGACGAAGATATTCTCTAAAGTGGTTGTACAATATCCAGTTCTTCCTCTCAGCACACAAATACAGAGCTTTTTATTTGCTCTTGGCGGTTGAGGTGTGAATTTATCTTGTGTTTCCTTGCGGACAATAACGGCAGAGTAGCCTCGCAGTGAGAGAAACCATCCTGCGAGCCATAAAGTCCCACAGTGGATCTTCATAACCCCCAGTGTCCACCCTGCAGAAGTGTCCTTTTAATCACCACGCTAAATCTTTACTGGGTCCAGGAGCAGCTGACCCCGCCATCTGACCTTCCTGGTGGGGGAAGCAGGCAGTAACACAACAGCTCAAGGATCGATAGAGAATTAGGAAGTTCACAAGCCATATTGCTGCCGCTCGTTGATCACACAGGAAGGACAGCAGTCGACAGTAATCCCATGCAGAGGTGATTAATGCAACAAAATGATGAGCTGCACCAACACAATCATTCTTATCCCTCTCTTGGGGATACTCACTGCTATAAAGTTAGGGATGGTAGTTATCGCACAAATGTACATGTAAAGACTTCACTTTTATCCCTCAGACTAAGAGTCTACAGTCACACTAGCAGTTCTGTGAGGCTGTACTTACAGTGTTTGGAGCTAAATGCTAATGTCAGCACCCTAACATGCTCATATATTGTAGATCAGAGGAAGGCATGTTGCGAGTCTTTCCGAAAGCCACATCCGTCTTTCAAAGCCTCAACGCCCACTCAGAAAATCTTCAGTATCAAACAAGTGAAGAGACAAGAAATTACTGATTTCACAGCTGTCAGTCTACACTTTCCCAGATAGCAAAATGAAACTTCTGGCCCAATATATGCCTGGGTCCTCGGCCCGAGTCTGGCCCATATACTTCCACATCTGGGCAGATTCCGGTCGTTATCCTCCAGTATTGTCTGACATCCACAAGATTTTCTGTGCGTCCGCCAGAATTGGTCTAAATGTGGAAGTAGCATCTGGCAATCATGCTGTGTATGGGCCAGATTCGGGCCGTGGGACTGGGCGTATAGTAACCCTGCTAATAAATAACACAGCAACTGGAAACAGCTATCAATGTGTTGTAACGCTCTGAGCATTAAGATACAGCACAAGGTCTTTGTAAGTGTCTATGTTGTCTCCACATTGCGACTTAAAAGCACATGAACAAACCAAACCAAGTTGGAAGCATGACTTCCAATCCATCTGAGTGTCTGTATCAAATGTAGTAGCCAGTTCAATATCGAGACATTTAAGTAAAACATTTGACCTGTAGGTGACGCCAAATTAAAAGTCAGGGAATTAATCCTCTGGGAACCATGAATGTTTGTAGCAAATTTTCATGGAAATCTAACCAACAACTGTTGAGACATTTCACTACAAACCAAAAATGTTAAGCTCCTGATGTCAACAGGGGATTAGATTAATTGGGACTTTGGGATTCATCCTCTGAGGGACATGAATGTCTATTAAAAAAAAATGAATTGGAAATCCATCACTAAGAGTGGTGGCCCGACCAGCTAAAACGTTGCAGCAGAATAGGTTAATCGTCACATTTAATCTAAATGTTGTGCTTAAATTTATTCCAGCGCTTGAGGTGGTTTACACCATCTCCGCCTGGCATCATCCTTTAGACCCATGCTGAGCACCACTCACATTAAAATTCAGATTGATCAACGCTATCCCATAATTCATTTCTGCTCTGGTGGGAGCATTGTCACAAAGCACAAGTGGCCATCTAGTTGTTTGATGAGCATGATAATTATTTCAGCCATATGCCAAGGCTTTCCAAAGCACCTGATCTGAACCCAGCAGCAGGCAGGGATATGGACTCCAGCCGAAAAACACTGTTTGCCTCTGACAAACCATCTTTATTGATATTCTCTTTATTCATTATTTGCTCCTTTTTCTCTCGTTGTTAGCCCTTTTTATTTTATCATTTTCATCTTGGCCATTCCTTCAACCCC
>NW_019525132.1:795008-819742 GCF_002814215.2 Seriola lalandi dorsalis | reverse complement strand
ACACACACACACACACACACACACTACTAGTTCCATCTCTTGCCCCCAACCCCCACCCCTATCCCGTTCTCTTGATTATGTCGAGCCATAGTCGGGGAAAGTGTCACTATGGAAACAGGGGCAGAGGCAGTGGAGGGCTCTCTATGGGAGAGAGGGGAAAAGAGACGAAGAGAGAAAGAGAGAAAAAGACTGGGAACTAGCCGATGCTGAGGAATCCATGAGTGGTTATTTGACGCAAATCTTATTTAAAAAAAAGAACAGGGCAGGTAAAACATGAATTTCATTCGCAGGTCCGTGGTGGAAAAGCACAGCATGGTGGTATAATATCATCTAAAGCACCTTACTGTGCCATAAGTGCCTTTCTGTTCTATTTCAGTATTTGTCAGGCCACTCTCTGAGCAGTTTCTTTTCATTGAGATGGTGGGAAAGCTATGACTAACGTACCAGATGTGATGAGATATGACCGCTGACTGTACAAAACACGTGCAACAACCTTTTGATATTCAGTTCCAGCCCCATACATTCTCGGGAATCTTAAAAAAAATCCTCCATTATCTCCTCTGCCTCGGTTTATCTACATCTCTTCCTCTGCGATTGGTATCATTTTAATAAGGGAAATCAAGAAGTGATTGCAGCTTTTGCCTGAATTCACTTTATCTCCACACGACAAGTGAACGGCACTGGACCATGATATGAGTCCACAGTGGAGCTGAAAGGATCAATCGATTACTCAATTAGTCTCAGGACAGAAAATTAATCATCTCAGACAGTTTTTTGGCAAAAATACCAAATGTTGGCTCCATTTTCTCTTCTCTGTCTCACGTTATAGTAAACTGGATATCGTTAGGGTTTGGACTGTCGGTTGGATAAAACAAGCAACTTGAAGACATCAAGCTGGATTCTTGAAATTTGTCCTTTTATAGACAAAACTGTTATTGGATTTACTGGAAAAATTCTTATATATCAAAAATAGTTGTTAGTCGCAGCTGTAGTCCGCCGTGCCATGTACTGTCATCACATAGATTTTGGATTTTCTGAAGCATGGAAATCATAAAACTAACCAGATGTTTAAACAATAATTTTAGCAAAACAGCAATGAAAAAAAGTAAGGATAAAAGCCTTGATTTCCTTTGTCACCCTTGAGTTTGAGGAGTAGGGTGGTGTAGGAGAAAGGAGAGGCAGGAGGGAGCAGGTTAGAAAAAGGGGAGGAGTAAAAGGGGGGGGGGATCAGCATGGGAGGGAAGTATGATAGTGAGAAGGGGCTGAGACTGTAGCAGAGCGAGCCAGAGGCAGGGAGGCGGCAGTGAAGGAGCAGCCCTCCTCCTGAGTCTCCATCCCAGAAAAGACACAGAGAGAGGGGGAGAAGAAGTCAGAAGACAGTCCCGCCTCGCCAGTGCATCCCAGCAGCTCCTGAAGTTAAAACCAAGGCGTCCGCTTTGAGGTACGTTAACCTCGCGCTGTCTCCGTTTGTGCCTTCTCCTTTCGTCCTTAGCAGGACTGTGTGGACCAGCAGCAGTCAGGCGCTGGGGGTGTTAAGTAGTGTGTCTGTGTGCTAAGATCCTGCCAAGTACAAGGCTTTTCAGCATAAGGTTGCACTGTGTGTGTGTGTGTGTGTGTGTGTGAGTAGATGGAGCAAAATAAGGGTCCAATTTAACAAAATGTCAGCAGCGATTCTGCTGAGATTTAGTTTCTTTGACATTTGAAGTCTGACAACATTTCCTGTTATCAGACTCGTTCACGGTGCGACCTGATGTTACAAAGGACACTGAAAAGAGTTGATTGCATCATAAACGAGGCTCGATTGTTGTTTCTTTTCTCTTCATCCTTTTGCTCACAGTTGTACGGTTGATGTGCAGAGCAGAGCGCATCACCAGGAGCTGTGAAAATTAGCTTTTTCTATTTCTCACTGGCATGTGCACTCCCCAAAGCTTGTTGCAACTCTCTTTTGCCAGGTCGTATTTTAACAGGTTTTAAAATGGTTTGAAATGCACAAATTTCCCCGCTTTATGACAATACACACTCAATATTGTAGTAAATAGACTATATCTTTTGTAATGTCCAATGGCATTCCTTACGTGTTAACAAATAATGAATGAATACAGTTTTCAATGCAACCGCAGTCATTAAAATAAGTGTGAAATATGACAATTATCGAAAACTGCACTTTATCCAGCCCTCTGCAGCTAACAGACTGTTTCTCTGAGTCTCCTAAGTATGTGTCAACCACTCTCTTCATTAGTGCCATTAAGGACAGTCTAATGTTATCAGGCACTTTTGCGGTATTGATCTGCTAACCTGTTCTCAGGGGGGCAACAGCCCAGACAAGCTCCTGGTCTTCATTTTTAACCATGCTCTTTATACAGCCGATACCATTTCAGGACAGAGTGGAGAATTATTGAGTGGACTAGCGCAGGGACTGTCTTTGTGCAGGTGTCATGATGTCATCCTAGCTGGACCCTCTCCTTGCAGGCTGCACAGTGGAAAAAAAAATATATATCTTAACATTTAGAAAGAGGAAGTGAACTGTACTGTAATAACAAAGAGCTCAGCAGAAGATTGAAAGCCTGTTGGCAAATTGGTGTTTCAATGTGATAATTCCAGTGTTTTTCTAAAAGCACTTTGTCTTGTGAGTCTGATATGCAGTTCGAACACAGCGCTTTATACGAAGCACTTCATGTAAAATTGAAGAAGTGAAGAAAGTCTTTTTTCCAGTGGCATCGTGGTATAGCAGGAGCTGCGCTGTGGGCTGCAAAACATATGATGTCATGTCATTTTGGCTGCTTCAGCTGCTTTTTAAAGCAAATGATTCTTGAGAATTCACAAAGAAAAGGTGGATTATACCATGAAATACATTTAAGAAAAAGCAGAATACACTTGACTCTTTTTGGGATTGACCAAAAATATTTCTGATTGCAGCAAGTATTTCTGTCATTTCCATAATATCCGCAGCCTTGTGGTGGCAAATAAGTGCCTTTTTACCAGCTTTCTACCGCTTTGCTGCAACTTGCATAATAATTTAGTGGCTTAGCAGTCCTATCTTGTAAGAGAACGTACCTCATTATTCATTTTCAGTACGTGTTATAATATTCTCTGTGTAATCTCAACTCAAACAGTGTTTATTTACTGATTTCCTGTGAAAAATTCAGGGTGCGTTTTGCATAATACCTGTTGTTAAGACCACGATGGCTATCCTACTGACTTGACTTAGAAGACAAACAATTGTAATAATTAGCCCATCATATTATAGATTTGACTTATTGTCCTGCAATTTATTAAGCATATGATTATGATGTACAGTATTACAAGGGCTGCAAGTTAAAATTATTGTCATTATCGATTATTCTGCCAATTATTTTCTTTATTAATCAATGAATCTTTCTATAAAATGTCCATTACACCTTTCCAGAGCTCAAAATGATGTCATCAGGTTTCCTGTTCTGTCTGAACAACCGTCCAAAACTCAAAAGATATTCAGTTTATGATCAAAATAAATAATAATATTAAAAAATAAATAAAAACAGCAAATATTCACATTTGCAGGCATTTTTGCTTTGAAACCTAAAGGTGGTAAATGATTAATTGCTGACCAAAATTGCTGCTGGTTAATTTTCTGTTGATCAACTATTCGATCGATCAACTAATCGATTGATTGTCTTGTTTCAGCTCTCTCTCTCTCTCTCTCTCTCTCTCTCTCTATCTATATATATATATATATATATATATATTACATTCCATGCTAAAAAGCGGTGTAAACGTGCGGTTCGCTTGCAGTTGTTGCAGTGTTGAGGTCAGACTCTACAAAGTGTAGTCCTACAGTAGATGCATGTATTCATGTGCCTGTGGGCAGCATCTGTGTATGTGCGGACGTGCATGTGGATGGCAAAGAGAGTATATGGAGATCAATGCAAGCAGCTGTTCTCTCTACACTTCAAACGCTGCTCTGTTGTTGGCGCGGCAACGCTCCGACAAGGCTCGCGCAAGGGGATCAAAGGCTAATGAGACAGCCATCGCACAAACGCACCCGGCAGACCCATGAATATTGATACGGCTCAGGAGAGAGATGGAGGCAGGGTGTCTTCAATCGCTCAACAGCAGCCTGATAAATGAAAGAGGGGGAGGGGGTGCAACCCTACTGTACGTTGGAAGGACTTTGGGGTTTGAATCCAGAATATGTGGTCAAGTGCTGAACAGACTGGTGACAGATTGAGATTTTGGCTCCATCTACTGTATCTTTCACTTTTAATATGTTTTAAGTGCAGTAGCTGCCACTGCTCTTACATCAGCTTACATTACAGAGAGTCGCATCATTACAACACTGAGAGTCCAGCGACATCTCCCACACTGACATCAACCAAGTCCGAAAGCTGATAAATGTAATGAAGTTTCTGAAAGGCCTTAATCTAGCCGAGCTAAAACGATTAGCCCATTAATCGATTAGGTGACTGACAGAAAATTAATTTACTCCTATTTTGATAAATGCTTCACTGTTTGAATGATTTCTAAAGCTCCAGAGTTCTAGTTCTCCATAATTCAACGATTAAAGTAGAATTTAAAAAATATTCTTAAATAGATTAGATCGTTTATTAAGATTTTAACTCATGTTATCTGCCGTTTGTGTTTTCGTGGTGAAGCCCATCATCATGAGGCTGAGTGAAAGGGATTTACTGCCTGTCTTTCTTTTATGTCATTGTAAACTGAAGATATTTGGACACTTTGTGGACTAATGGACCATTTTTTCACGATTGTCTGACTTTTTATAGCTCAAACAATTAATCAGTTCATTAAAAAAATAATTTGCAGATCAACTGACAGTTTTTATTACAATGAAATATTTCAGCTTTTTTAATTTATTTTTTTATACCTGAAATCAAACTAAATCCACGTCTAAACAGCTACTTGTCATCTCTGTAATCACTGCAGCCGGAAACCAAAGCGTGCAGATTCTGTGCCATCAGAGTGAAGCTGATGCAATATTTGTCTTCTCTGCCTAATGTCTGCTACGACAGATACCACTGAGTGAACCATCGCCTGAAGGTGACATGTCCCCCACAAAGTAATGCGTTGTGTTTCTTACCTCGAGGGGGTGGTTCTATTGTCTAGCAGCGCAGTTAACCTCCTGAGTGCCAGCAGTGTGTCTGCCCCAGTGGTAGATGGCTATATGGCATCTTAAAATTAACTCCCTCTCTTGCTTTATCTGTCTAAACATCGAGAAGCATCTTCCCCCTCTGGTTAAGTTTGTAAAACAATTACTAAACCCAGCGAAGGGTGATGTTTAGGATTTCACCGTCCAACACATCCAACTGAAGGTAAAGAACACAATGACATTTTTTGTTTTTTTCTTTTTTCTGGGTGATGTGTCATTTCAGCCCAGTCCCGCTGTCAACAGGCGGGCAAATAGACACTGGAGGGAGGACGAGTAGAGCAGCAGGCAGGCAGGGAGAGGGAGAATGATGCGGCAGGAAGGCCATCTACAGTACGTGGGCGACCGTGCCTCCATCTTGACTCAGGCTCGTAAATCAAGCCTCCCCTCCAGGGCCTATCTTCCATTCTCAGACCTTCGCAACAGCTTGTTCTCCAGCCTGTGACGAGAGGGGCTGTTGTCACAGCAGCCATCGATCGTGTGGGATGAGTTTGTCGGACCGGGGGATTTCACCCATCTGAGCGCGGTCACTGAAGTGTTCTGTCTTGTCTCCGTGTCTGTCTGTGGGCTACATGTTCTGTCGAATGCCACCAGCTACTGTCAGCTGCATCTCAGACTTTCAGAACAAAATAAATGAGTGTTTCACAAACTTATTATATAATAATTAAGTATCGTCGTCCGTTTGGATCCTTTAAATGTACCGTTCTTCCCTGCTGTTTTTGTATGGATTAGGTAAACAGGATATGACGTTTCAATCAGTGAGGTTTTAGAGTCGCTGGTAGGTGGATTGTGTTACCTTTGGACAGAGCCACGCTAGCTGTTTCCCTCTGTTTCCAGACTTTATGCTAAGCTAAGCTAACTGCTGCTGGCTCCAGCTTTACATCTCCCATACAGATGTGTGAGTGGTATCAATCTTCTCATATAACTCTAGGGAAGAATGCAAATAAGTTCAATTCCTAAAAATGACCAACTATTCCTTTTAATATTTAATGTCACATCTTTATATTAAGATATTAGGAGCTCCAATTAGAATACAGAGCTGTCATACTTGCAGAGAAAACATTTAAACAGCGCAGTTTAATAAAACTGAATGTCTTTGACATCTGCGATTGTTAATAATGTCAACAAAATTAACACAATAGCAAAAAAATGACAAAAGAGCAAACACACCTACAGTTTGTTTGGGGAAATGGGCTCATTAACCACTCAAAATTATTCACTAAGGAGACTGTTGTTTAATCTCTGTGGGTTCAGTGTTTACTGTGCCACGGTGCATATGCTAATGCATTTCAGATGATGTTCAGATAGAGTGAGCATGTTTGTTTATGTGCTAAACCAGTGTGTATCGAAGTGAACCCAGTGCAGAGAGGTGAATAATCCTCATTATTTGCAGTTTCTTTGTTCCATTTGACCTATAAAGCAAACAAACAAAGACGAATATGTTTTAAGGAAAACCTTAAAGGCGATGAAATGCTGAAATGAATTCACGGAGTTCCTCGTTGCGAATCGTGTGCTTCTTTAGAGCTGCTTATGAAAGCTTCAGCTGTACGTTAGGATCTCTTTGGTGTAGCTCCTGTTGTTGCTGGGTTCATACATGACTAGACTGACAATATGTTTTAATGAGTACAGGGATGGGAAACCAAATGTAAATCAAATGCAAATGTAATTTCTGAATAGTGGTTCTTAAAAAACAAAAAACAAAATAGAAAGTTTAACCCTGCACAGTGATGGATTTCCAATAGTATTTTCACCCAAGTCAGACTACTTTAAAACCAAGTAGTTAAATTATTCACCAGCTCTCACTCCTCCCTTTTAAAAGCCAATTAGGTGAGCGTTTCATGGAAATCAGGGACTGTATTTGATCTCCTGATGTCATCTTGAATTCAAGAGGGAATAAATTACACAAATTTGACAGTTCCAAAATTAAAGACCCCCATCCGTCTGTCAGGTGATTACCTGACAAGAGTCAGTTCACCTGACGCATAATCCACAATTATGTGATTTTATTTTATTTCTTTATTTATTTTTCACCCCTCCGGCTCATTTGACGCACATGTGCACACAGATAGTCTTTCCTCTGTTTCATTTTCAACACATATTTTAATTGCTGATTTCTGATTTAAGGCATGGAAACGTACAGTTAAATTATAAAAGGTAACAATTTACAACTAAGATTTAAATGTCCAACACAAAAAAAAAAAAAGGGTTTTACATGGCTACGTAAACTCCTTTCATCATGCAGAGGAACTGAAAAAAAAAAATTATATAGACCAAAATGGATTTCATCTCACCAGTCTAAGAAATGGCATGTAAATGAAAATGTATTGAAAATGATAATAGCAGTAATATTGCGCCACCATGTCACCAGTGCCTCCACATTCTTTGTCCTCAGGCAGTTTCAAAGCATTTCTTCATCTTGTTTCCTCACCCTGAAAGCCTAGTTTGTGCAACTCCACCAGCGCACCAGCACTCCCACTCAACCTCCCAGCCTGCTGAGAGCACTTGAAAGCAATTTTCTTTTAATCAAGTTCACTATAAAGGCCCCTCTGATGCCAACCTCAGCAACACTACCATTTTGTTTTTCAGCTCCATCTCTCGCTACATTATATTGATTTCTTCATGAGCGCTATGAAATACTGTTTACTGACATAATGAGAATTCTCTTTGAGTTTATTGGTCTTTCAGGACGGATACAAATATCGGTACACGCTTCAGTGGAGGCCTCATTTTTCAAATATCTGCATCTGCTTTAGAGCAACAAACATTTTTGTCACTTCACAGCGATGTTGTTGCACTGCAGGTCCTTGACCTGGCTCTACATTCCTTCACCCCAGGAGTGAAGGAGTGTTTAGATCTTTACCTAAGGAAAAGTACCAATATATGTAAAAATGACTCCTTTATAATCAAAAGTGCTGCATCAAAATCTTATTTAAATTACAGTATTAGCAAAAAATACATAAAGTACTTATTAAGGCTGCAACTGAATTGTTTTCATTGATTAATGTGCCAATAATTTTGTCAGTTAATAATTTAAAGTAGTGAAAAGTGTCCATGAGAACGTCCCACCGCCCAAAGACTTCAATTCACTTCATTTGCCCAAACAGCTGCTACAGACATATATCTAATTAACTATTATATGACAAAGAAGAGGATCAAATCCTCATCCTCACTCTTTAGAGGTAAAAACAAGCAAATGTCCTGCATCTTTGCTTGAAAGATTATTAATTAATTATCAAAGTTGTCGTCAATTTATTTCCCCTTGATTAAATTAACAATTAATTGTTGCTGCTCATTATATCATTGTACTGATGATTGAGTTGGAGTACATTTTAACATCTAATTGGGAATTCACTTATTTGTAGTTGGTACTCAAACAACTCATAGACAGTTTAAACATGACAACTTGCCCCAACAAGGCACTACTGTGTGGTATGAGATCACAGCCCAAAAAGGTTGGGAACCACTTGTTTAACCATTTAATAATACACTGTATTTTATTAGATTATCATGTGTTTTTTTTTTATGAATAATGAATAAAATCTTAATCTGTAAAGCATCTAGTAACTACAATTGTTAGATAAACATCATGTGTATTTGAGTAAACGTACTTTGTTACATTCCACCACAGCTTAGACGTTCTCCTTTTGAAGACAGATGGGATTTGTAGGTTTTTCCACTCTGTATGAGCTCACCCCATGCGCTGCCATCTCTTCTTCATGTCCTCGGGCAAAGACATTTCTGCTGTATCATACTAGTAAGGAACATATTTTATGGGCTTACCACTTAATAGTCAGTGACCTTGAGCGTGATGCTCTGAAATGCATATGAATGTTACCCTGCTGTACTGTTAATCCAGAGAGTGTTTAAACAAGAGCACCCTGTTATTGTATCCAACACTGCTGGTAAAGACTTGATTCATTTTTGAGTTGAATCAACAGGATATGTTAATTTAAGACAGACTGTTCATTATCAAATAATCAGTAAAAAGATTCATAGTCTCTGAGAGCAGTTGTAGCCTTTGGATGTTTGGATTTCCACCTTCAATTCTAACGCTCCATCGTGCAAATCAATACGACTGAAACCCAAAAACACAATAACAAAATGTGTCATTCTTCAGTTTTTATTACAATCAGAACCAGAACTGTCTGAGAAACCTTTTTGACCTTGATAAAAGTAGACTTTTAACTTTGCAATAGACCACTTGGTGCATTGTTCTAATGCTTTGCTACAGCACGAATATGTAGCTATCATGCTGAGTGAAAGTGAGACCAGAACAGTCACAAATATCAGATGGACAACAGGACATATTATAAATGCTGTAATAACCCGTTTTGGCCACTTGGGGCAGCTGTACACAATACTAACATACAGATAAGGCTAACGTGTTAGCAGACGGTTACCTACTTACACATCCAGCAGACACACAGCATCATTATCATTCATTTAGAGTCGTGTTTCTGGACACCTGGTGAATGTCAGTCCAACATTCACTCTCCTTTCAGCTCTGTTTTTGGTCACTACCAACATCTGAGAATATGTGGCTCTTTAGCTGCTAGCTTCAATGCTAAATCTACCACTAAGTAGTGGCTAACCTCTTCTGTTTGTGGCTAGCTGCTGGCCAGGTGAAATATAGCGGGTTTTTAGAGCTGTTTCAAAGAAACAGTGTGAATGGTCCAAAAAAGTAATATACTATACAGCAGGTTACTTGGCTACTTCAAGATGATGCGTATGGAATATACAGTAATCTTATAGTAATAACTTTTATTACTGTTTGTATGTACATATAGTTTATCTTTTGTCCAACCCTGTATGCTGCAGTTCATGTTATGTGAGCGTGTGTTTGCATGGTTCAATGCAGATGTGATTCCCTCACACCCTGGGGTAGACACTGGGTGTACAGTAGTTGCAGATGTGCTGTGATTTGTCCACAATAAAGACAAAAGATACCAGCCATTTTCTAAAATGACTGAATTGAAATTTCTATCTCCAGGCTAAAAAATATGCCCTCATTTAGTTTTGCTGGAATGAGATGGGTTATTGTTACACCACTGAATTTTCCTGCCATTTTATACATCTTGTCTGCAGGTCAAGAGGACATGATGTGCCATGAAGAGCGTTCGCTGTGACTGCACCTGAAAACCTGTCGGAGGACTGACTGTCCTGAACGCACAGGTGAGCCTCACTGTTCTTACTGTCTCCTCTCAAAGATTAATTACAAAGATCCTTGAAATGATGGATGGTAGCGCAAAGTTTAAATCCAACATTATGAAGTGTGAACAGTATTTGATGTGTCAGGACGAGACAAGTGATCCCTCAGCGTATTTATAGAGTTTTGTAACCGAAGCACTCACCTGAATATCTACTTGAGCAAAAGCACAATGAAATATCAATATTAATGATGCATTTATTATTCACTGCCTTTATCTGTAGAAAAGGCATTACTACAGAGAATGGGAGTCAATGGCTAAAGGACAGCAACCAAGTGAAAAAGGTTAGAAACTCAGAGATTGACGATCAATACTCCAGAGCTGTAATCCTCACCCAGGACTTAGCAGGACTGTTCTTTCTATGAATTTTAAAGTGGTCCTCATGTTACTATCAGAGAAGCTGCACATTTCACTTCCTTCTTTCACTCCCCTGCTGCTGCATTGATTCCCAAGAGGAAAACCTGTAGTGCCCGTGCAGGATGTAGACAGATTACAACACAGAGAGATTCAGCATAGTGACTTCAGCCTGCACAGACTCACAGACCACAGCCTTGATGACTGTTTCCTACAGTGTGTAGCCTTTACAAACAAAATGCACATTTTCATGGAATACATAAAACCACATTAGTTTGAATGAAAGTCAACCGAACAATATTGTGAATTTTGAACTAAAACTGAACAGGAAAGTAACTTGTGCAGAAACAAATTCAAGTAAACTAAAACTCTTCATTACTCTTGTAAGAAATGGAAAAGATTATACAGAAAATGGTTAAAGCTATGGAAGTCGTTGACAAGTAATATATAATTGACTAATCAGGAGGTAATAGTTTAAGGAGAACTATTGTTACATAGATCGAGTATGGAGATTACATCCTCACCAGCTGCCTAGTTTTATTGAAACCCCAAAAAGAACTGTCAGCACAAATGGTACTTTAATTAATAAAAAGGAAAAATGAATAAAGCCCTAATATATCTTCCTACTGGATATTAAAGTGCATTCCCTGTGCAGCAGAACTGTGTGAAAATGTGAATTTAAGTACAAGCAGAATAAAGGCTTCAATGTTAATAGGCACAGCTCCTTGACTTTTCCTATTTTCTGCTCCCACCTTCCGTTTCGATTTTCTGTGGCCCAGTTTATTTTCAGGAGAAAAACTGCAGTGCTGCAAAAACCTCAAGGTGATTATTTTCGCTATCTGTTTGTATCTACCTGTTGTAATGATGATGATATCCTCAGCTCAAGTTGTGCGACGATAATGCAGAATTGCGCAGAGTTCACCTTCCAGTCTGTGTTAATGAGATGACTCCTGTGTCCACGTGTTGCTCTTTAATTTATAGACACCTGCATACCCACTGTGTGAAAGACTATAAATGTGATCACAGTGTGAATTCAGGCAGCATTTTATCTGCAGCTATAGAGGCACAGTATGGAGGTCTAGTAATTGTCCAGCAGTTCACTGGGCCATCTACCCTGAGGTAGTTATACTGGAAAAGATGATGTGAGTGGAATAAGTTATTTGCATTACTGAACATGGTCTTAAATCCCATGTTTTGTCACAGTTTTAATGATGGTACCCTCACTAAGCTCAGGTTGCATCGTATCAGCTCTGACCCTTGTGGACTGAATTCTGGTGACACTTTCCAATCTGTGTTAATGAGATGACTCCACTCTGTCTACGGGTCACAGTGATATTTACAGAAACCGCTGTAGCGGCAGAGATCCACGCCTCCCCGTGGCGCTCCCTCGCCTCATTTGCATAGCTTTCAGACTTCCCTTTCTCGCTCTCCCTCTTTCACCGCTCTCGCTGTGCTCCTCCATGATCGACAGGCTCCTTCGCACTTCTCTTCAGTTTGTGTCGCACATGTTAATTAAAGCCTCTAATTAGCTTTCCCCACTAAAAGACCGCATTAAATCAGAGTTGGAATGGCAAATGATTCCTGGCATTAGCATAATTGTGTTTTTGAAGTGTAAAGATTTGGGCATTAGGGATGCTAGTACGCGTTTTTGTTTCAGTGATTTGTTGTGTTTGGGGCTCGGGGCCCAAGGGGCCACTGAAGGTTGGCGGGGTGGGTTGTGGGGCCCCAGGACCCTACAGGGGCCACACACTAATGAGGCCTGCTACTCTCTGATGGAGCAGATACAGGGAAAACAAACCTGTGATGTGGTACCCTCAGGTGGTCCTGAGAGCCTGACAGTGCGGAACAGGACACTGGTGTGTGTGTGTTTGTGTGTGTCAGATAGAGGAGACAAAAAAGAGATAATGTTATTGTTTGTTTAAAAATTGCTATTATAACGAGTGATTGGCATCAACCCAGCCATTTTCCTAATGCATGATGGGATTGGCATAAGGCCCGAAGCAGGTATGGAATACAGATAAATGAATAGAACAGTCGACTTAATATAATGATCAATCTTAGGACTGTTTGATTACTTTCTTCAGTAAAATATTTATATTGAATTTGCCAGTGTCGTTGTTTACTTCTACAGAACATCACAAAACCTTCAGCTTAATTTAAGACCTTTCAGAATCACCTATTTTGATGTGTGGCGTTCTGGGTGAGACAATAGTCCAAAATTGTAGCGTCAGACAGGAAGTGTTGCCTTTTTTGTTTTCAATGAACAGAAGTTATGAGGTATTTTTTATACGAACTTGATTTTACCACGTTGACATATTATTCATAACCTCCCTCTGTGCATAGACCTGTGCGTCTTCATTGGTAGCTGTATTGAGATATTCTGGTCCAGCGAGAGTGATGCTTTCAGAATCGGCTTCCTTGTTAGTGTTGGTGAATCCACAGAGACTCTCATGCCCCGGGTCATGTCCTCTATCCCATGTGTGATATACCTGGATTTACTGGTGATTAGTGCTGTGCACATCCGCAGCTATCAAACCTGACTGAAGCTGTCCCCGTCCCATGAAATGCACCCGGGGGCAGACATGATGTACTTTTCAGGAACTTCCTCTGGGCGAACTTGCTCACTGAACTCACTGTGGCTAAATTATTCAGGGTGAACTTGTCTACTCAAAGGCACAGTACTGGAACAGTGACAGTTTGGGGGTTGTGTGATAGCTGAGAGTGTTGTCATATGAGTTATTATTGAACCAGCCAGATATACCACAATGCAGCAGATTCCCGCTCCGGCCTTGAATCTGCTTCAGGCATGAAAACCCATTAAGATGCATGCGAGGAAGCAGGGAGAGAGAGTTGAGGAAATGATGTAAGGAGAGAGAGGCTGCAGACTGAATTATCACCACTTCTACAGAAGGCCGCTTTTAATTTGATTAATTCTAATGAAATGATTTTTGTGTCAGTAGTCAAATCATTTCTGTTTCTTTGAGAGACTACACTTTATTATATAAGGACATGCTGCCATGTTCCTGAGGTGACAGATTAAATTATGTGGAATGATTTTTTTTTAATGGCACAAAAAATGTGCTGTGCAGTAGTCTAATATCTGTTTTTTTTATGTGTGAGGTTTGGACAGAAAAACATAGCAAGAAACACAAAGAAAATACAGAGAGCAAGACATGAGGAGGGAGGAATAAGAGAAACAGGCAAAAGACAGAAAGCAGGAGAAATATGGAGACAAGCAGCGCCAGACACTGTTTGGAAGTCTAACATTCATTATGTCTGTTTCACTGGTGCTGGTAGTTAGAACGCAGTAGGAGATCTCAGACAGCCATCAGAGAAACCAAGGGCACTGCCAGAGGCTTGATTTACACAACAAAGAGACATTTCACCCTGTGTGACCTGGACAGGACATTTTTATTGTTTCTCAAAGTTTTGCCAAGTTTACGCCTGCAAAAAGGAAATATTCCTGTTGTACAAGCTGTGATTGTTGGCAGCTGTGCTCCCATTTCATCTCTATTGTATCCATACTAATTGCAGGTCAAGCTCATCAACAGGTGTAAAGTTATGAGCTTTACTGCAGTTGCGGTAAGAGGCAGAGCTCTGCTGCATTTAGAGAAAAGAGGTAGAAAATGACTGCTAGTTGAACTGAAAAATTTCTTTCATAAACAACAGCAATATACCATTTTAGATAATAATACACAGGATAGCAGCATGCAGTTGGCAAAGCACAGCCATGTAATTATGGTATCTCTGGTGTGAATACGCCCCCACGCCTTTTTTATTCTGTCTTTCCAATTCATTTAAAGTTTTTTGTACACACAATTATCTAAGTGCAGTATACTGGTATGTATAACACCACATAGTATAATATAACAAATATAAGGCTTTGCTAAGTATTGGCACAGCTGTTATGAAAAGATAAAGGACACAAAATCATTCCACATATTCATTTTGATAAGTTTGGGTACACAACAATGTCATAAATGAAACAAACAAGACTAACATTCTCCAGCCATGCTAGTAGCTCTGTACGGCTCAGGAACAGTGCTGCTTTGAGCTAAATGCTAATATCAGCATGCTAATATGCTCACATTAACAAAGCTAGCATGCTAATGTTCAGCAGGTTTATCATTATTAACATTTTGTTAATAATTTTTAAGTAAGCATGCTAATATTTGCTAATTAGCACTAAACACAAAGCAGTGGTTCTGGTGAGTGTTGTAGGTATTTGGTCATAAATGATGAATCGTAACTACTACTACTACCACTACATAAAAAAGTGAGGACCACCAAAGTTTTTATGGTTCATCTTAATGGGAACATCAATTTGTGAACCAAAATTGCATGTGGGCCTATCCAGAAGTTGTTGAGATATCTTGCTCAAAACCACAGTCAAAAGAGCCTCGAGTCATGCTGCTAGCATGGCTCAAAATGTTGATTAGCCATTTTTGCCTCTGGCAGCTGAAAAGCAGTTAGCGAAATATAAAAAAAGAGTTTAGTTGTGTCCTTTAACAATAAACTTTACCAAATAAAAAATACATTTCTTTTATTTTCTCCTTTTCCTCTGACAAACAGGTGGCGGCTAAAGCATGAGTGTTACACAGTCACAGGTCTATGTTTCTACACGAGATCATTAGACTTTAAATGAACCATGATGTGCTTACAGGTGTGTATTTATTAGCCATTTCACAGCAGCTTGGGAAGCAACTCGGCTAACTGGAACCGAGGACCAAAGCAATCTGTTCAGTCACCACAGCGCAGAGAAAAAAACGGTTCAAACTTTCTTCTTCTGTGAGAGATTTAATCTATACTTCAATAGAGAAAAACTCATTACCTGAAGTTCACTGTATAGGTCATTTTTGTTTAAAATTTATCATTTTATTAATCAAGGACTACTGGTCCTTAAAGGTTTTCTCATTTTTTTTTGTGCTGCTAATTTTACATAAAAAGGAAGAGACATGTTTTTTCCGTGAAGCAGAAGCAGTGATTGTACAGTCCAAGATGATGGAAATATTACATGCAAATATTTGAAAGGGAAGTGTGTGCGTGTTCACCTTTTTGAGAGTGACAGATGGAAGAAAACCAATGACAAGTTGACAGGAGCAAGAATAAAATGATATTTTCATTTAAAAAAAAAAAAAAACCCACTGCCTCATTTAAGATAGGCAACGGGAGATCGGGGCTCCAAATATCATGACACAAATATGACAGGTAAACACACACACACACACACACCGTCTGCAGCCCTGATTGAGTGTAAGTGTCTGCATTGGCGGTCAAGGTCAGCTGATAATGGGAGAGATTGAGGACGGGGTGAGGCGGCGGGGGGGGGTCGGCAGCAGTCTCAGGTAATGAGATTTACGACCCTGAGCTCTCACTGCCTCACCACCCCACCCCCCCTCGCACCCCTACACCCCCGCACCCATCGGCCAACATGATTTATAGATCTAATAGACGTCAGCGCTCCTGCCTAAGATACAGGCTTCACATTATCACTGAGGGAGAGTCATCTGATCAAAAGGGCAAGACTACAGAGACAGCTCTACTAAGATGTGTGTGTGTGTGTGTGTGTGTGTGTGTGTGTGTGTGTGTGTGTGTGTGTGTGTGTGTGTGTGTGTGAGTGAAATGCTGATGCATTGGTGCATGCCACAGAGACATCAGAGTGTGTATGTGCTGGCATTAAACATAGTTATTCAGATTCTTTACACTATTTTGTTGGAAAAAGTCACTTTTTAAAAGTAGTCTAATACAAATAGATACAAACTTTAGAAAAGTAACTTTTGTTACTTTCAAGCTGCTGCACTAATTAATATCTTTTATTAACAGTTCCCCTCAGCTCTAGTGAGCTTTTTAGCATCTTTCAGCTCGTTTTCATTTACTTTACTGGCCACATAATGTTTCGGTTCAGTCTCACATCTCGCTTGCAGCTTACTAGTAAATATAGTGGAGCATTTATCAGCTAAAGAAACCGATTTTTCACTCAGGAGTTGGTGGAGACCAAAATCAGAGCTAAAAGGAGGGGAAATGTTGACCTTACAATCACTGGATGGCAAGAGTCACAACTCCAAATTAATGCTAATGTTGCCCAGTGTCTGCTGGATGTTTCATTAGGCCGTTGTATGTTATTACTGGTAATTTCACTGCCTCCAAATGGCCAAAAAAAAAGTTAATTTTTGCAGGTTAACATGGCACAGCTGTTTACCTGTTAGCCATCACTTTCACCAGAGTCACTTTAGGAGAAACAGATATATACAATTTAACAAGTTGTAGTCTTGTGCTGCCCACTGTGCAGAACCACAGCCAGGATTTTAGAAATACTGTGGTCAAAATTCAAGCACAGGAATGCATACAAGACATATCTGACCAGCAACCAAAAAAATGTCACAAAAAATAATCACACAATTTTATATTATCATTCTTTTTTAATTGTTCAATTATATTTTCTTTAAATTTCATCCCTTGGCATTGTCGTCTGGTGCCAATGATGTAACTCTGGTGGAGAATGATTGCTCTAGAAAATCCATTTGAATTATTATCCATCTGACATGTTTTTATGACACACCACAGGCGTTTTCCTTGTTTCGATTCCACCAACAAATATTGTGACACGTTCTGAGGTTGTCATCTTAACTAAATACTGAACAAAATCACTCTACCTAACAATATTTGTTTGCTAAATGTAATAAATGTAAAGAGCGATGAGGCAATAACAGTCTGAACGTTGAAACATAACTAGAAACAGGTTGCACAAATTAAAAAACAAACATAGAAGGTGATTAGCTGCCACACAGAAGTAATGGGATTACTCTAACATGCCACCCTCCGCGCTCTAAACAAAATGACATTCAACTGAAACAACACACAAACGATGCCATTGTTCCAGTACGCTGCACAAGTCAGCCGAGGCACAGCGACAGTAAGGATGGAAGCCATTGAACTTACTGCTCATTACCAGTACAACCTCTCCTAGAGCAGCAAAACAACAGAGGCCACATTCAGTGTCTGTTCAGCTCTGTTTACCGAAGCTTCTGCTCAAAAAAATATAAAAAAAAACCCAACAATATGGTGACAGCCAGATTGCTTCCCAATAGATGCAGTGCTAATATTTGCACTAGGCCTGCTGTACGTGTTGAAAAAGATGGCAGACACACATAAACATGTACAAACACCCCCTTCAGTTGTTTGTTCTTATGCAGTCTCCCATCTCAGTGTATTTTGAGAATTAAACCAATAAGCCCCCCTGCTAAGCCCAGCCTAGCAGTTATTGATGTGCTGCCTTTTCATTGTCTGGAGTTTATTCAGTTCATATTCACTGTGTCTGCCTTTGTACCAAGAAGCAGTTACTTTAAACAGACTGACACTGAGGGGCTCGGAGACTCGCGAGCAGCTGTGAAATCGGGAGGCAAAAATATATTGTAGAAATCAAATTAAATCTCTGATATCAGTTTAGCACACAAGTATTTTCTTGACTTCTTCAATTGTTTATAAAAGTTTGCACATTAATTTTTCATTTTGTTGAAAAACACAAAGACAAAAGATTAAGTGGTATTTCAAGATTAAAAAACTTTCAAAAGGGTAAAGCTAAAAGTGGTTCAAACCCAGTCTAAAGGCCATTTATACAACCATGTTTCAACTGTATGCAACCCCAGCACACATCTTATATCCTTTCTGCAGCTTACATTAGTCAGCACTGAACATCTGGCACACAAATTTCCTCTGCTCATTTGAATTTAAAGAGAGAAGCCGAATTGCTCTACAAGTGCAGGAAATACAATTTAAAACTCAGCCCGCTTCCATTTTATTATCTCATTTTAAATCATTAAGTGTATATTACCTTAAGCCCGAAGAATATGAGTCTCATTTTTGAAATAGAAGGCCAGAATATCTCAAACGCCTCTTCATTTTCAGCAGCACTGTACAGTTTCATTCATTTGCAGTTCTTTACAGCAAAAAGAGTTGAGAGCCAACTTTTACTGATTCAACCGAGTAATGTCACAATAGCGAGGTTCAGTCGCTACACACGAACATCTTGTGTGAATAGTAACGCGTAATACTATAACAGCACCAGCCACCGATTTGAACTAAACACCCCCCCAACGTTCAACAAAACGACAGCTTGTGTTTGACATTTCACGTAAACACAGAAAGTCCGGTTTCCATCTGAATCACAGATTGGTTTATATCCTTTAATATATTTTCATGTACACTGTACTCATTATTCATACTTATTCATACACTCCTGCTGCTGTGAAAAGGCTACTACCCTCTGGAGCACCAAATCCACGCTTGAAAATAGTCCCCCACAAATGCACTATTTACTCTGTTTGAGCCATGAAAGTATGTATGTATCCTTTTTACTTACAAATATATTGTAATATATATATATGTATATATTATACACATTTTTAATGTCATCGCTACAATTTAGCACTTATCGTATTTTTATTAATTTCTTTGAAAAACTGTAATTCATGTCCCCAGATTATCCCAATATTTAATATTTCAATGAACCAGCCCTTTTCGAAATTATTTTGATGCCTTTATTACATAGATCACAGTGAAGAGAGGCAGAAAAGATGAGAGAAAGAACAGATCTAACGAAAACAAAAGACTTTACATTTAGTAGACACGTCAGTCAGCTGAGTCACCTGAAGCTGCTCCCTCCTGCATGCCTCTAAAATCATCTATCATCTGTCCTACATCATTTTACCTCATCACACCCAGTGTCTCTGCGCGGGCGTGTGGCGGTGCTCACGGGGAAGTTTGTCACCTTGATAACAGGTGGGATAAGATGTGCAATGGGGCAAAACTACAAAAGACATTTTGTTTAAAAAGTTGTAGATGCTGCTAAACTAAAGCTCTTTCATTTCTTCCAAGATTGCAAGAATGAAAAAAAGGTGTTATTTAAAACAGGCACACACACAGAGGCTTCGGATGCTCTTATTAATTTTGTTTATTTGTCGGCTACTCAGCTCTTTTCACCTGAGGTAATGTTCTCGGCTGCGAGGACAATAAATAGTGCTGCTCAAGTGCCTCAACAATTTTCAGCTCAATAGAGAAAATGCACTGTTGATTTCTCTGTGGTGTCTCGGCTGCTTTATTAGCGCAGAACTAAAGGGGCACTTCTTTTTTTTTTTTCCTACCTCTGTTGGTAAAGAAAGAAAGTCTCCTGAGCTGAATATCTGGAGGTTATAGAAGTAATCAAAAAGCAGTCCATGAGGGAGAAAAATAATGAAAGTTTAAGGTGACGCTGAGGACAGCTTTCTGTTGTGGTTGGACAATAGGAGTATAATACTATAGTCTGCCTTTTCTGATGTAGTTTATCATTTCCTTCTATGCTACATCAGCCAAATCTCAAAAAATGTACACTTCCTCTATTAGATGAAAAGGCTTTCCGTTTTGATGCACAGACTAAAAACAATTAACAGATGATCACTGAATAAAAACCACAGCTGGCCACTTTGAACGCCTGCATTCAAACAAGTAGGCCTACGGTACAGGAGCCCTTCAATGCTGAAACGTTACAGCTTTGTTTCAACACAGTGGAGGGCGAGTGTTGCCAGAGAGAGCTTAAAATGGCTGCTGAAAGTCAGAATACTGGAGCTGCACCAAGCCCAGCAGACGGTGGACAGGCTTGTGGTTGGATGGCTGGGTTCGAAGGCAGCAGCTTGTTAGGGTGGAAATGGATTAGCGAGAGGCACAATGGGAGTCTTAGGCGTGTCTGCGGTGTTGTGTTAAAGCCCTGCCTACGTTGCCCGGGCTGCTAGACTCATTTATGCCCAGCGGTGCATGCAGCAGCCAACTCTCACACACAGGGCTTTTCTAATTGCCATGGTTTCTTCTGTGCTTGCAGCGACAGCCTTGATTCAGCATCCATCAAAGCTGTGAATTAACCTGCGGCGCCGCACAATTGTTATGTTTGTCACATGCAGCTGGTAGCGGAATTATTTCTCTAACACTGTTGTGTCACATTGTGGGAGACACCGTAGAGAGTTTGGTTTTGGAGGGATGGAGAGTTTGAGAACAATGAGCAGGTTTCCTTCGCCTGCAGAGCCACACATAACAGAGAAATAGTTTGGCTCAAAAAATGATAAAAACATAATTTTATTATTATTATTATTTATTTTTCCTTCCTTATTACTGCTGATTATAACATGTGGAGGCTGGTAGGCCCTCACTAGGAAGCATTTAAAAGTGGTTTCCATGTTTTTAGCCATGCTAGTAGCAGCGCGGCTAGCGATAGCAAGGTCAGTTATCCAGTCCACCACATTGGTCCAGACTGCAATGTTAGCATGCTAATACGCTAAACTGCCATGTGTTAGCATTTAGCTCACTGCACCACTGATCCTATGTGAATTTTTTTTTTTTTTTTTTTTTTATTTTTTTTTGGGCTTTTGTGCCTTTATTGGACAGGATAGTGGAGAGAGACAGGAAATGGGGAGGCAGAGAGAGGGGGAATGACATGCAGCAAAGGCCGTCCGATGCGGGACTCGAACCGGGGCCAACTGCAGCGAGGACTGTAGCCTCTACACATGGGGCGCCTGCTTAGACCACTACACCACACGACGCCCCAATCCTATGTGAATTTTAAGTGTGCAATTACTTACTATTCTATTGCAAACTCATATGGTACAATAGTTATTCACCTTATAACCTTTTTCTTGCAAGAGTCTGAAACCACACAATCTATTACACAATATTTACCCTCCACTATTATCTGAGTGTATAATTTATTGACTTATTAGTGTCATCAGAAATTCCCACAAAGGAAGTAAAAGTGTAACATCTACTACATCTTTAGAAATCCCACATTTGATTTGTAAATATCATTATGTAATTATGTCCCTGTCAATGCTGTGGTAAAAGATGCCTAGTGATTCTTCAGTGTAAACCTCATGTTTGAATAAAGTATGGAGAGTCAGTCAAGTGAAGTCAATGAAGTAGTGAACTACTATGGCAAGTCAAAATGTCTGCTGCGAACAAAAGGCCTTTTCACTCTCACATTCTCAAACACAGGCAATTTAGAGCCTCCAATTAACCAAACCTGCTTGCTTTTGGACTGTGGGAGAAACCGGAGCAGCTGGAGTGGAGCCACACAGGAAAACTCCACACAGAAAGTTTATCAAAGGAAAATCCAAACAGAAAAGCAACAGAAGTGGAGGCACTGTGTGACTGACAGGTGATCCCTGGGAAGTGCAGTTCAGAGGAAAGACACCACAATAAAGAGAAAGGATGGATGTTGCAAAGCTAATGATCTCAAAAATACACACACTGATATTTTCTGCCACTAAATGTTTCTTGTACTTGTACATCAAAGAATATGTCAGATGACGGTCTATATTTTTATTATGTCATGACATTTTTATGTCATTAAAAAAACCAAAACCAACAATGAACTGATCCCACTAACAAGTATTTCTCATGTATCCTAAGCCTAATGTAGCTTATTCCTCTTTGCCTTAGAGCAACACTGTTGTCTAAAAACTCTAACAAACACATCAGTAAGTGACGTGTTCCTTAATTACATTAAACTCGGGCACTGTAGTTTATTTTAAGTCAAACCCACACAGCTGCCCTGCTGCTTGTGCTCCCTAGAGCGCTAAATGTGTATTAGTCCGTGGCTGAAAATAGTCCCTTACAAATGCACTAAGTCTTAAGCAGGAACCAGGAGACGGACAGACACATTGTTAGATTTGTACTTTTCATGGGATCTGTTGACCATCAGGAAAAGAACAGGAAAAGTCTAAATGGTTTTGGTTGTAGAAATCACAATCTGGACAATTTTTAAAAAGAATCTAACGCCAAATGTGTGTGTGTGTGTGTGTGTGGTCATGGCTCTAGTTATGTGCAAGTGCAGTCTGGGTAAATGAGGATTGACAGGCCCCTAATGCCCTCTGCAGCAAATAAATGGATAATCGAGAATCCTGTTGTGACGCCCCCCCGTCCTGTGTCTGAGATGAGACACACACAGCCATCTGAGCACTCCGATGACACAGCCAGAGATTGATTTTGTGTGTGTGTGTGTGTGTGTGTGTGTGTGTGTGTGTGTGTGTGTGTGTGTGTGTGTGTGTGTGTGGAGAGAGGGGGGGGATTTATGAAAGAATGACAGAAAGTTGAATTTATTCTCTTGACTTTCACAGTATCAGTGACACTATTTACATATTCATTTTTCATATTATAATGCCGTGACAGTGACGTTGTTCTGCTGCTGCCTCCATAGTGTCACTTTTACATTTGCTGTGGACCTGTGAATAACAACCTGTGCTTAACAGCCAAAGACACGCGTCATGAGATTTGAATCCAACCTCGTGTTTTGTCATCTTTACTCTCTTAACTACTCAGAAATAAATTTGTATGATGTGAAGTACAAATTTGAATAGCACTACAACTAATGATTATTTTTTATTTCTGAGGAATTTTTTCCACACTTTAACAAAATGGTGCTAAAAAAAAAAAAAGGAAATTTTTGCTTCGACAATCCAAGAAAATTTGTGTGATATGATCAAAAGCTCTAGAGCAGCTCCTGAGTAGACTGCAGTGAGATTCAGTATTTTTAAAACAACTCTTTAGTCGATTAAATGAAAACAAACAATTAAATTTTCAGTGATATATAACAGAAAAAAGCCTAAAGTCACACTTGAGAGGCTGAAACCAGCAAATGTTTAACATTTTGATGGAGGACATAAATAATGACATTACTGTAAATGGATCGATAGACTAATTGTTTCTCCTCTAAACTTATGAATACAAAGCAAAAACGCTAAATCTTAATCATCTGATCTGTGTACAAGCATTTGTATTCGGCATTCACATTGTCTTAATTGTCTTGATTAATATTTTTTAGCATAACATGATGTTGGGAAGAGGAAAATGAATAAATAAATACATAAATAAGTTCAAGAGAAGAAAAAATTGTGTATCAAGTAAAAACACCTGACACACTGATAGAAACAGGATTATTAGAAGTAAGTGAGGGGAGCTTCTCCTCATCCATTCACTGAGTAAAAGCACCAAGTCGTCTGTCAACATATGAATATGTAGTCGATACAGTTGGTCCCACAGCGTTGCCAGAGACAAGATCCAGGCGTGAAAATCAGTCTCAGTCTCTTCACATGAAGTTCAAGTGCAGGTTCCAGATTTTATTCACAAAGACTGGAATGTTTTATATATTTGTTTTGCCTGCAGATTGCAAGAAACAGTTAAATTAGCTCAAGTACTTCTATGCTAACATACAGGCACTCGCCGGATGAAAAACAGGCATTTACAAAAGCAAAGTGTCCTTTTCAAAATCAAGAAAGGCATGTTTACTTTTCCTGGTCTGTGATCGAGGACGATAGAGAAGTGTAATGGAAGAAAAGCCAGACAGAGGAGATAGACTACTGGGCGAGTCACGTCCGTCTGCAATGCACTTATCAGGTGGGGATTTTCTGGAAGTGTCAGTCGGCATAGGAAGCCTTCAAGGCTCTCGGGGAAAGGGGATGCTGCGGTAGTGACAGGGCTATCTGCCTCTGACAGCCCAAAGACCTAAAACCGGATGGCTGTGAGAGATAAGGCTGTGTCGGTACTGGACACACACAAACAGACAGGACACACACACACACACACTGGATACAGCCTGCACACACACAAACACATGAGCACACAAACACTGGCATTCACTTTGCATTAACAAATTCCCCATTGCCTGACCACTCGCTCATTCATTCACTCATGTGCACTGACACACATACACACACACACACACACACACACACACACACACACACACACACACACACACACACACACACACACAGGCTCCCTGTCTGCCAGCCAGCGAGGTTTCCCATTAGCTGTGGTGCAGTGTGCTGGGTGAGGAGCGCTGGGGCGAGAGACATCAATTTGCTTCCTCTAATGCGCTCGCTGCCCCCACAAGACATATTGATTATTTCTTCCCCGCAAAGCGACAAATAGCAATTTCGGGGGCATAATGGAGATAGATGGTTGGTTTATAAGAAGCCCCCAAAGAAAAGTTGTAAGGGGGTGGAGGGCTGAGG
>NW_019525132.1:678382-794988 GCF_002814215.2 Seriola lalandi dorsalis | reverse complement strand
GGGGGTGCGCTCTTCCTCCTCCCACTCCTGATTCCCCCGTCCATCTCTCTCTGTCTCTATCTCTTGAGTTTTAACTTTCTAACACCTCCACCTTTCCCATGTCGCCCCCACTTTCACACACGGTTTAAAAACAAACGGAGTAAAAATGAAAGTTGAACACAAAGAAGCAGGCTGTGGTTAAAAAAAGAAACCGTGAAAGATGGGCGTATGTACGAGGAGGTGAAGGTATGGCAGGGCTTTGGGGTGCACAGATGTTGAGGAGCGCCACCAATGCACATTCATTACGCACCTCCCCCTACGAGCGTTGCCTCCTCCCGTCTTAATGGTTGTGCTGCAGAGAGCAGCTGCTGCCGCAGTGTTTGCTCTGCCTCACCCTCTGTTACATCTACTTCATATCCCCCTTGTTAGCATCAGTGTGACTGATCCATGGTTTGCTCTTATGGTGAGATAATGAATATTTGATTCTCTGGTTGACTCTACAAAAGTTTGAAGTTCATTTCGAGTTTTGGGATGAGTTTGTTTTCAGGACTGACAGCTGGATTGTTGTTGACATTTATAATTGTAGACAGTGAAATTTCCATGTTTTTTGTGATTATAAAGCAGGTCTATACGCTATATAAATACCATGAACAATCACAATCAAAACGCTCAGATCACGGAGAAATGCACACACCCGTATTCAGAAACTGCCTTAAAATCAGCCGTCAGGACTTCTGTAACTTTGTGATGTCACATTGCAATGGTTACCATCCTCAGCCATGCCTTCAGCACGGCCCACCCAGACGCAGCGTTCATTCTTTTTTGTTGTTGTTGTTTTAACTTTATTAACAACGCAACACCAAAGAGCCATTCCATCACTGAGCCATCAAGCTACAAGACAGAAAGCCAATATATCCAGCCGTCCTGGGGATCGCAACATTAGAGACCACCAGCTAATGCTTATTATTTATGGAGCATTTTAGTCCGAATTTAAACGTCTGTTCGACTCATTTCTCATTTCATCGCCACTTGCATTTACTGATGAGTTTTACAAAGCTACAGTAGTAGTCTCCGAGCCACTTGGTCAGACTAACTCTTGAGGAGTCGTACACTGTTTTTTTTTTTGTTGTTCATTTCTTTCATTACCTATGACAAGAAGGCAGTTGATTTCCGATCGTACAAGTGAGACATTCAGATCTTGAAAAAGCAGATATCAGTGTCAGCCCACGGTCTGTTTGATTTGAAAACTGGTCTGACAAGAGATTACAAATAATTCTTACGATCTGTCGTTAATGTTGAGTTTCTGCATTCAGATTAGTTTTTGTGCTTCCATCTCTGCCGTCATATATTTCCAGAAATGTTCTTAAATTAATTTTTAGATTTCTATTCTGTACAGACAACTAGTGTTGACATTGTTATAAAATGTGCTGGCAGATTGGAGGTGGCTGATAGCTGCCAGCTGTAGGAGTCAGTGTTGTTGCAGACTCCAGGCAGTAAGTGAGGTAATACATGTGTGCTGCTCATCACATGATGCACTAATGGGAAATGTTGCTCAATAGTTCAGCTGCAGACAACTTTTTCCTCTCCAAAGAGATGATGTCTACTTGTGATAAAAACCCGTGATCCCTTCCAGGCTGCAGAGAATTAATGGACTTTTCGGACTGCAAGGAACCATGTAGCTGATGAGACCTGCAGTAGCTGCTACAGAAACACTTATACATGGCTCTTCAACGATGTCACCAAATATTGGCTAGAGCACATAGAGACCCAGTGAGTGATATCATGAGCTGCACGCAGTCTGAACAGATGGTTTAAGTTCAGGCATACACACCCTGAGGGAGAAAGTAAGTAAATATTTGAGTGCTGGCACTTGGGATGAAAATTTCAACTTCTGGTTAACTAAGTGTTACATTACGTCTAATATAAGTTTAATCAGCCAATCAATCATCACCATATGGTTCAGAGAAAGGTCCAATTACACAAGAAAACTAGAGTGTAGGGTTGTGCTAGCAGCTCTGTCTGAGTGTACGCAGCCAAACATCACAATGACAACCTCATTTTCATGCAGCGTTGACATCATATTGTTCAAACCGTAACTGTGAGTAGTTGAGTTGGCAGAAGTGTTCGCATCAGACTCCTAGTTGTAATTCAGAGTCGGAATTTCTGGAATATCATGAATTTCTGACAGCTCTGATATCTCTCGGTGGGTAAAAAAAAAACAATGAAAGAGTGGAAACACAGGCTGCAAAGACACCATTACTGGCAGTTAAGCTTACATCTTAATAAAATCCAATAACATTAAACACTAACACAAGAAAATAAACAAATTTATGCTTTTTAAATGATTGTAAATGCAAGTCTAGAAGGAGGGTGAGGCTGTCTTGGAGTCCCAAGTAGGAATAACAAGGCGTTATTCTATGCCTTTTTCACAGAAGACATGTCAAAGTAAGAAAGGTGCCAAAGTAAAAAATGAAATTAATGATGGTTGAGTTTCATTTAGCTGCTTCCGTTTCAGGGTCCTGTGTTGTTCATGCTGCCTCACTTTCTATTTATCACTGCGCACAAGGACATTAATAACTGAAAACTGACATTTACGTTCAGGTTTTCAGACATTTGCTAACGTCTCACATTTTTCAATCGGGTGATCTATCCGTTCTCTATTGTGTGGAGCAAGTACTCCAAGACCAATTTCTGCAAACGTGTCATACTTTGTGAGCAGTGCTTTTGATTCAGGCCACAGGAATGTTTTGCATCCTAAATGTGTGAAATATTGCAAGGGAGGTTCAGGGTCTTTGATCTCCGATTTCTTTCTAAGAGGGCTGCCTTCCTCCTATTTCTCAAGCTTCACTTTATCACAGCTCCTTTGAATATTTCATGCATCTCTTTTTTTTTTTTTTTTTCCTTTCAAACCACTGCCATTGTTTAGTCGACAGAAAATCTTGCAAATCGCAAATCAAGTCCTTGTTTAAAGCTTAATTATTAATTATTCAGTATTTTTGAGTACTCACTTTGACTGACAGAGAAAAGTGAAGTTGCTGCTTGCCTGCTGCAAACGATATAGACATGACAGGAGCACTTTCATATTTTGTAATAGTTTATAATGCATACATACATAATACTGCTGTTGCATTCAGGAGAAATAGCCACTTTTTGCCGTTTAAAGCCTAAAATTTTAGGTTACATGGCCATTTAAAGTAACATTGTTCAACTTGGGTCATTTAAGCATCTTGCAAAGTTGCTAAATATGCTTAAAAATACTACAAAAGAAAATCAAAAGCTCCAATAAAAAGCATTAATTTCTCCCCTCTACATTTTGCAGATTATGGTGCTCAGTTCAAATGTTTCTCGACCTCATGAAATAAAGTAAGCATGACAGGCTATTTTGTTGTTTTTTAGCGATAATGGATCACAGCTTTAATTGTATGCAACAAGCCTGCAGTGGCCCATTAACCACAATAAATTATTTCCAAAGCTAGTTTGAAGAATGGCAAAAACTTTGACCGTTCTGGCGGCTTTTATACCCTTCTGCTGGTAACCGCTATCAATGTAGTTTGTTCAATGAAGGTAATGTAGCCTTTACAAAGTGAATCTGCAGCAACTTCTCTGCTGTTGGAAACCAACACCCTTAACGAAATGGAATTTTTAAACACCCTGGCCAATCCTCAACAGACTAATAACGTCTCTCTCCCCAGAGATGCAGCAGACCTAAATTATAGGAAGCAGCCCAGACAGACAGAAGTGACACAAAACCGCATGCAAAATGAGCTTATTATCCCTGTTACTGTCATTCCAGCACAGCCAAGCTGTCAGTGATCACAACAGACATGTTATATACGACAGCGGTATTACAGGCCTGCGCCTGATAAGAGGAATGATCCACAGCAGTGATGAAAACAGACAGGTGAGATGGGGAGGAAAGAGGGGATGGATGGAGGTGGAGAGAGGGGTAGAGCGGCTGTTAGCGAGGGGTGATATGAGGATATTGGGTTGGATGGAGGGAGCAGAAAGGTCGGGGGGGAGGAAAGAAGAGATGGAAGTAATGGAGGAGAATGAGTGGATGTAGAAACAGCAATGGATGGTGGTAAAGAAGGAGGATAGGGCGGATGGATGGAGGGATAGTGGGATGGAGGAGGGGGAGATGGAGTGATGGAGGGGCGAGGGCGCTGGCTATTATCCTGCATCGATTTACTCCAGTCAGGGATGGCTGGACGCGTAATGAAGTGTGGGATCTAGGGGTTGCCACGTTCGCTTGTCTGCGCCTTATAGCTTTCTGGATGTATTGTGGGATGATGTGTCACCTGTGTGTGCGTGTGTGTGTGTTACATGCAGATAGAAAGGTCTAATCTGCTGTGGTTTTAGGTCTTTGTCTCCAGGATGCTTTGCTCGAGTGAGCCATTGATTGACTATCACACTACACTATCTACATCCTAATCATTTGAAATACATAGATCCCAATATTTCTAAACCCTATAACCTTAGAATGATGTCCCACATATGCATAATGTGAAATTTTGTAACTTGGTCTTGTATCTAAACTTCAAAGAACATTTTTGAATTCCATTTGAATGATGCACATTAAAAAGTAAAAACCCCAAAGTCCTATTTTAAATTTAGATCGAAGACTAACACCAAGCTCACTAATTTAAATTTAAAGTATAAAGATACAAAAAAACCCTCATCTCATAGTCAGGTTCAACATTAAAAGGAATTCCTGAGTAACCAGCAGGAGAGTTGAATGAGCTCAGGTTTATGAATTGGCAACATGGTTACAACAAGAACGAACTGAAATGATTAGTTGATCAATTAGGGAGTTGATCTAATTGAGAGTCATTTTTAAATCTTTGCTAATAATTAATTGAATTAATAATAATAATTAATCTTTGTGTGTTTTAAAACTCAGTTGGACATTTTTTAATCTTTTAATTTATTTATTTTTTTAACATTTTTTTGACCAAACAATTAACTGACTAATCAAGAAAATAATCAGCAGATTAATCACTAGTGAAAGTAGTTAGTTTAGCAGTCTGATACAGCTATAGTAAATATGTTTCTGTAGCATATTTAGGTCTAATAAGCAGAAAAATGAGAAACTAAACATATGTTTTAGGTGAGACAGGAAGTAGATTACAAAGAGGAGTAAAACCAAATCTGATTATGGTTGAAAAAAAGCTTCAAACTTGCCCATCTAAATATATCAAACTGTTTTTCTGCCCTTTTCTGCTATCATTCTCTCAGACCTCCCTCTATAGTTCATCTTCTTCTTTTGCACATCGTAAGCCATCCTCTTGTGGCGCACAAATCAAAACCAACAGGCTGCACTGCAGGCGACAGAATTAACAGCAAAATACTACTTGTCCTCAGTTCCTCGATTTGTATGTGACGTATAAATGTTTAGAAAAGAAAAACAAAAGATATTTTGTGAATGCAAAACAGGAGTTTCATCAGGTACAAGTGAAGAAAGAAAAGTTGTCCCTCTCTCTCCCTCTTTCCCTTCGCTCCACTCCCTTGTTCAGTTATTACATCCTTCACGTTTCCTGTCCTCCTGCATCCCCTTCTTCCTTATTCTCCCTCCCCCGAAGCCCCACACTTCTCCCAGTCTAATCCGCTGCTCGACATGCTCCCTCTTTGTTCTGCGACCCTGACAAGTCGTCTCGTTCCCCTGCTCCGAGGACAGCCCCGGTGTGCTTGGGATAATGGAATGAAATGCTGGAGTGATAAACCCCCGAGGATGCTGGGAGAAAACACAGGAGTGTGTCAACCAGGGTGATAACACTCTATTCTCCCGTGCGTCTGTCGAAGGAGCAGGGATTATGGTTTTACAGGCAGGCTTTGCCAATTTGCAGCCCCTTTCTGCAGGCTGGGATGTTTACACTGGAAGGTATCATGAGTGTCAGGGGGCACCAGAGGAATATTCTCAAATCTGCCTCGCACAAAGGTCTTCATTAGTTTTGAGCATTGCTTCACCTTGTGCAGACATATCTTGGTGGACAGGTAAAGTCAACCAATCAAAGTTTACTGCTCTCCAAGGATATAAAAATTCCTGAAGAAAAGTCACTGTACTCAAGGACGTAGGTTTCATTTTTTTGTCCAGTTACACGGCCAAAGTTTTAACTACCTATAATCGGCAAATACAACATTGTGACATTTTAAGGATAAGACTGTTGTTGTTTTGTATATTTCTTACTGTCAACAAATCACATGAAAAGACCAAAACCAACAATGAATTGATCCAACTACTCACTGTCTGTGTAGCCAAAGCCTAATATAGCTTATTCCTTTGTGTCATAAAGCTCCACTGTTGTTCAAAACACATCAGTGAACCACACTGTTGCACTGAGTGACGTGCTCTTTCATTAAATTTTATTTCAAGTTGCTGTAAATACAAATAGAGCACCAAATGTGTATCAATCCACAGCTGAAAATAGTGCCCAACAAATTCGCCACTTACTCCTCTTTGAGAAATGTTTGTGTTAGCCATTAAGTGCAAATACTAAAGACGACTGGCTTTTACTTTAGAGTAAAAGCAGAGATTTAGGACTTTCAGCTTTTCAGTTGTGATTTCACACATTTTAAAGGAGCCTTTTGTGAGTTTTATTATTGCTACATAGCAAACGATAGCATTTACAGCTGTTTACTTACCAGTCTAGACGAAATGTTCAGCATCAGTCTCCAGCGGTGGAAAGCAACACCAATGTTAACTCTTGTTTTTCCTCTGTTTATACCACTTCTTTTCCTCGCCTGAAGTTAGCATGCTAACCAGCCAGCCCCTGTCTTGTCACTGCCAGATGTAGGAGTCACTATAGGGTCCAGTCTGCCCTGAAGAGGTACTCCTGCTCAGAGGACGCATTATAACCTCTCATATTGTAAATGCAATGATGGCTAAAGCTCTCGGTAAGCGACCATCACCACCACCGCTCCCGGCAAGAAACCATGTTCAGCGGCAGAAAAAACGTACATATATATATTCCCTTTAATAGTTAAACAATTTCATGCCTGACATCTGTCCAGTGTAACCACCTTTGCTGGCCTGTGGGCAGCTCTTGTGCCTCTCTCTTGATTACCCTGGCAGTAACTGTTAGCAGAGAGTAAAGCAATTTGAATTCTCTCTCCGTGCTGAAGATTCTTATTGGAATGAGGTATATTTCAGATTTTGGAGCTCAGCCACTGCAGAGAGAATACGAAACTATTTTCTGTGGCTGATGCTGTGGTCCAGTCGACCTGGTCATTATCAGACATGAAATAGGATTTAGAGGATACAGGCTTTGAGTTAGGATTTTTTGTGCAGTGAGACAGTGAGGTGAGAAATCAATAACAGCTGATTGGTAAAGCCTAGTTTGTTGCAGCAAAACAATTATCAGAGTTTGAGGTTCTTGTTAAAGTTCAAGAGATGAAACTTTATCGTCATTTTTAGCAAACATTCTGTCTTGTGCTATCACACTGCCGTCCACCTACTCTTGACCCCAATCTCCCACATATCCCCACAGGCAGGGGAAGTGGACACGTTCCCCTCTGCACAGTCTAACCTATCTAACCCACCACTGTGACTTAACCTCAGCACATCTGACAATTGAACATTCTTTAAACTGACCTTGACCACAAAAAAAAAAAGGAAAAAGAAAAATCGAAGAAGTAGGGGGAGTGAGCCTCATAAGAAAACCTCCCACCCTAAAAATAGAAAAGGTGGCAATTAAGTGCCAATCTAATCATCCCTCTGGTAAACGAGCCCTGAAGATTCCGCCCTCGTATCCCCAAGGCTTTTTTTTCCACACCACTTCTTCATCATTGCTGGCTATCGGCTTAATTACGCCCCCGCCATCCCCAGATAAGAGAGTGATAGCCTTATCACCACGGCTCATTTCCAAATCCATGAAATTAATAAAGTCTACCTCCCGTCTCAGTTCTGGGGCCAAACTTATATTAGCTGTCACGTACGAGAACTCAGTGAAGTAGTACTTTGCCTGTTCTTACAGTTGGCAAAGAAAAGCTACAGGAAATCATCCTCCGGGAGATTAACGACAACGAGGGAAAGGCGTTTTTGTGTTTTAGGCAAATGATATTCGGGCTGTAGTTTTTCACCCTGATGAGGGTTATGTCTGTGTGTTAGTTTTATGATTCCTGAGGCTTCATTTATCACTCACACAGTAGCTGGATTGTCCATTTGGTTCACTTAACTACTTAATTTTCCTTAATCTCTACCTTGGGAAAACCGTTAAATTGCACAGCTTTGTTTCCTTCTGGAGTGGACTTCGCACACATCACTTTATATGCATGTGAAATATCAATTAGTAAAAATACACTGGAATAAAAAAGCTGCCTGCAGACAGTCCATAAAACTCCCAGCTTGTTATAACTGATAGTGTCTTTATCTGTAGCTCATCAATAAACCTCTAATCAAATAAAGTGGAGCTGCTTTCCAGCCCGATCCACCTCGAGTCTATGAGTTCTCCAACTCTCCATGTTGGCTGCTGTAATCAGTGGGGAGACAGCTGGTTTCACCACGCTGTTCCACCTGCCCGCTCCCCTGAGTAAAGGGCTGTGCTTCACCAACCAAATCCACTCCAAGTCTCTCTCCGAGGCACACTCCAGCATGACTGGCAGGGGTCTCACACATCGATTTCAGGGAAAAGGAAGGTTGGGCGGACCCGTCACCGCACCAACGCTGGCAGTGGAATGAGACGAGCTCCCACTAGGTTTGGGCCTGTCATTTATTTCTAAACGACGGCAGATGGTGGGTTTGGCGCTTGCACCATCCTCTCAATCTCCCAAGGTGCACTTCTGTGATGGATGTGGCGAATGGGAGTGCTGCAGAGAAGGCTGAAGCACATCTGCGCGGGCCGATAACAGGGGGCAAAGTATGTCTGGGCTTTCTAGCCGTCGACTCACATCTTTCTGAGTTTATTCGCCTCTCACTTTCATAGCTTTGCTTTTTGCTGCTGTTATCAGCGGGCCACCTTTCTGTTTAGCATGCAGGTGGACTTTAAAGTTTGACATTGCTCCCTGGCTGGGAAATCTACACAAACTTCCCTTCCTGTATGAGATATACCTCATTTGAAAAGTGGTTGTTGCTATGATAGTTAATCATCACAAAATTATATTAACTCTAGCTCTTTTAAGGTCTTAAAGCCATTAAAAAACTTACAGGGAAACTTTTAGAGGAAGTTATACTCAATTGGCCGATTCTTAACAAAATCTTTCTTAATTGTCTTTCATTCTTTTTGTTATCCTCATAATGCGCTCTGTCTTAATAGGTGTAATAAGAATAAGTCAGTAAAAATATTGTCATTATACTGTTCTGATTCAGTCATGATATCCAAGCTGAACGAACAACAGTGTCTTTTCACAGAGGTGTGAACAATAACATGTTTTATGTGGCTCTTTTTAAAAGTTATTTTAACCATTAATCAATTACCAGAACATTTGGTGATTTATTTTCTGTCAATGCACACCCATAACAATCTGTCCATCTTCCCACCTCTGTTTTTTTTTCTTCCTCTCAAGATCCATTGAATCTTGCCTTTATTGAAGCAGTTTACAAACACAAACCCTCTGCCCACGCGTCATCTGACACCGGAGATCCAAAGACACATTAAAGTGAGCAATCACCATCTAACAACACCCTTTCAAAGGTCACGTCAGCTTCATCATCCTAATCATCAAACACCATCACTTACCATGATTTAGGGTTGCAGTAAAAGCATCATAACCCGCCCAGCCACATCCCTGCCCATAAATGTATCCATGGCAACAGAGACGTTGTGCTGCCCTCCGACGATGCCTCTTTGGGATTCTCCGTGCGTCGCTGCAGGGTGACAAGTCAGGCGTAAAGAGTCGATTTAGCTGCGGCATTGGGGAGGCTCGCACATTAGCAGAAAGGAAATAGGAGCCAGCAAATACTTAGTGGGTGATTGGCTCCGCAATAACAGAACACCCCCTTTGGCAGCTCGTCAAGCGGTGCTATACGGATGCCATTACAAACAGGGGGCCATTAGCAGCCATCTAGGCTTTGTGAGGCATGTCGCTGCTTCACACCTTTAACCCCCAGGGCTGTTTTAAGATGTGTATGATCAGCTGTATACAACTCGTCCTGCGTGTTTGTCTTTTTTTTTTTTTATCTTTATAGATAGATAGATAGATGGATAGAATCGAGGGGAGTGGTTGGAGTCTTTATTCAACCATAACAAAATCCTGCACTTTCATGTAACGAGGTACAACATCTAGTCCAGATCCCAAAGGCCTAGTTACATCAGTCCCCTTTGCAAAAAGAAGCAATTTGGGTCAAAATATGGCTGTGTGTGTGTGTGTGTGTGTGTGTACGTGTGTGTATGTGTGTGTACGTGTGTACGTGTATGTGTGTGTGTGTGTGTGTGTGTGTGTGTGTGTGTGTGTGTGTGTGTGTGTGTGTGTGTACACAACACCTCAGAGGATCAGACCCAGATCTGAGTCAGAAACAAAACCTTTCTGTTTGCCTTTATGAACGGGCAACTTCAGATTGCACTTTCAGTTTCACATAGAGCTACATTAATGTTGCTCATATTAAGGTTGAATAGCGCCTAATAGCAGCTGTTTAGTGCATTTTTGCTGCAGGATTAAGTTTTTAAGCAGATACACACACATATCCTAAAAGCTTCCCGTTTCTGTCGGCAGCACTAGAGACTAGCGCTGCATTATAATGACTTCCTCACTGTAGGAAAATGTGCTTTGTGATTTTTATGCCTCATGCAGTGTTGAGGAATGGGTACATGCTGTATGTAAGTAGCTAGAGCTGCACAGAGGCACTATTAATATTCAGTAAAAAGCTAACTTAACCAGTGGTGGGATGAATATTTTATCACCATAGGGTACATTGATGTTTTCTCTCTTTCTATTGTGGTGTGAAAAGGCCTGTCAAATCCCATTTAAATGTTATCATTTTGCAGCTTTACGCTGAAACCAGCACAAAATATAATGTGCCTCAAACCATGTGGCCACATTATAAGTCACAGATTCTTACAAAGTGGTCAGAGGAGCCTGTTGATGCTGCTTTTTGCACCAAATAATAGTTTCATAATCTTGTAGTTTTAATGTATCACCTCTGCTGTATTTTTATGGAATAGACATAATTGTTCTTGATAAGAGAAATAATTAGCAGCTGGTATTCACAGATAGCTTGGCTGTGAAAGAATAAGCTAATAAGATAATTAGCAAGCTGCTAATGCGAGAGCACGTACCTGGAATACTGGAGATATGTTTTGATGAATACACTATAAACAAGGTCTGATAGAAGGAAGTAAGGGAGCGGGAATATCTTTTCTGGTTTGCACTTCACTGCATCATCAGCCCCAGTTTGTGTCTTATACTGGGATCAAGAGCACAGAAACCATGATGGGGACATCCCTACTTATCTCTCAACCCTTTGACTTTGCCTGCTCACTAAGTCTTCCCTGACTATACGAGTGACCAGTCGTGATTTTATTTGGTGGTGGTGATGAGACATCGGAGAGAACAGAAACACCACAAACCACCTGGGCTTAAAGGAGGAATTTGGTGTAGGTGTTTGTCCGAGTCACTTTGTTAGGTAACTGCCACAGAGGGAAAAAAAAATCAATAGCTAGGTAGCTTGGTTCTGTGATTTAAAAAAAAATCGAATGTACAAGCCTGTGTACATGAAAATGTCAAGGTGGAAGTTAACCATGACTCACAACAATTGAGAAGAATTATCCAGTCACAGAGTTCAAAAATTCTGTTATGTAGACAAGATGACAAAAATTTGCTGATTAAATCAATTAACTTTCCAGTTCTGGCTCCATTTTTGGACCCAAATTGAACAGCGAAGCATTTTGAACTGGCCACAGCTCTGATTTGTCGCTTCCGGCTTCTGGCTTCTTTTCTATAGCAACAGCACCTGAGGCTCGTGGGTATTGTTGTTTGTCTACCACGCCAAACGGACAAAAACAAAACATGATTCCTCATAGACATGAAGTAATGAAAACGGACATAGCGTGAACCTATAACATCGTTACATTATCCACGAAACTCCCGTGCGTCTACGTTATGGGAATTCAGAGCCGGGAAAACACTTGTGGAACCAAACGGCTCTGTCAGCTCTTCTCTGCTCTTACAGCTGCTGCATTCACTAGATGTGTTGCCCATTCAGTGAAAGTCTGTTTCTCCCTCCACTGAGATCCTGTGTAGCTAAACCTCAGGCAGAGCAAAGGCTAAGGCTACAAAACCTTCCGGGTCTGTACCCATGCTTAAAATGCATGCATTCTTGCTAGAGTGCCACAATTTAGATGAAAGCATCCGGCAAATAGTGTGTGTGTTATGTAAAATGAGTTGCCTGCCCTGCCCGGCCCATCTGTATGCACTTCAGTAGTCTCCTCTACCACCCATGAGATGGTGCACAAACACCCCAGGAGGGTTTTCTTTTTGGTATTTCTTTTTCTTTTTTTTTTTTTTGGTTTTTTTTTTTTTTTTTACTTTCACAGTCCCGCAGGCACCCTCACTGACTGGCATCTCATTAGGAGAGCAGAGCAGCATGCTCGTGTGTGTGTGTGTGTGTGTGTGTGTGTGTGTGTGTGCGCTGCCAGACAGGCCACGCCACAGGCTGCATGCTAATTGCGGAGGCGTAGCCAGCATGAGATGACCTTGTATGGTAAAGGAGGAAAGGGGGCAGAGAAGTGGTTTTGTTCAGCGTCTGGTGGGCAGGGGGCTCTCCTCCTCAAACCACTTCTGTCCTGACCTTGGGCAGCAAAGTCAGCCAAGTCTGACCACTCACTGGAGTGAGATCATAAAGCGGAAGTCTCATTAAAAAAAATTTAAAAAAATGAAGCAGCACAGTGTTTAACATACATAGTAAGCACTTTACTTCTCACGCTGATACACAGCAGCTTGTAATGAGTAAAGCATCTTAGTGAGTGACATTATTCTGACATTAATTTGCTGCTTATCATAACTTTACCAAAGTTCCAAATTACTGACTTGTTTTTTTTTTAGCTTGACAACTCATTAGGTTCAAGGCTTCAAGTCAAAGTCACATTCAAAACACATTCTGACAGTAATGTACATACTTTCACCTTGTGTGACATTCATTTACAACATGTCTCAGCTGTATTAAACTGTAGTTGTGAAGTTGGGGTCATTCTTACAAAGGGCGTGTAATTTCCATTGAATTCGCAAAGCAGCTTTATAAACTCTGAATATTGATGCATATAATAGAGAAGGTTTTTTTTTCTTTTCTTTTTTTTCATTTGGCGATTAGATGTGGACTCTTCCTGCCTTGTGTATTTCAAACGCTGAACTCTGTCTGGTTCTATCGGTAATTTCATCAGAACCTCTCCAGTCCAATAACCCGACCTTTTGACAGCGCACTCAATCTCAGCACTCACATCTGACAGGTTTTTCGCGAGCAGCTAAACTGTTAAGTCCTAAGATTAAATTCCAATCAATGACGAATCGCGTAAACACTCGGACGGAGAGGAGAGATGGAGAAAGGATGGGAGGGAAGCGACACCGGGGAGAGTGTGTGTGTGTGTGTGTTTTTGTGTGTGTAACTGTCCAAAAAAGGTCAAATATGGCCTCATACAGTATCCCCCAATAAAGTAATAAGCAGCCTGCAGGAGGAAACAATGGTTTTGTATCTTCCTAATACTCGAGTCCTCCCGAAATTTAATTTAGTCCCTGCAAATAAAGAATATGAAGTATGTGATGCGTGAGAGAGAGACATACACTTACAGAGAGAGAGAGAGAGACTAGGCGGCCTGTCTGTTTTAGTGCCATTACTTCTTCCCTGCCACTCATTGATAAAGAGGCGCTGCCATCAGCCAAACCAGCCATCTCCTTCAGTCCTCATTAAAATGTCGTCATATTAAAAAATCATTTCAGGCCTTTGCTGATGAGCGTTTTATTGCCTTCATGAAAATGTTCTCACTTTGGAGTCAACGGAAGAGAGAAAACCTCCAATGAGTAATGAAAACGAGGGTGGGGTGAGGGGTAGGACGGAGTAGATAAGGGTGATTTGTTGCATACTTGGGAGGGTGGTTTTGATTTTTAGACTATTAATAATTTCTTCATTTAGCTGCCCTACATAAACATCCTGTCTGTACAGTAATGCATGTAGCAATGGCAAGAAGAAAGGGAACTGAACATGAGCTCAAACGAGAGTATCACTTTAGTCGAGGAAGAATTTGATGTGCACCATTTTGTTGTTTTTTTACAGCATCTTATCTCCTGTGGCGTTTTACAGTGTGTGAGCGTTAAGGCCCTTTTTATACTCTGTTTTAAGCAATTAAAAACTAGTGCTCGTTACACCACACATTTACCCAGTAAGCAATGATAGCTCATTCCAATTAGCAGTTAATGCTGCTGCTAACAAAACACCGGAAAAGTAAAGGGCCACTTACAAAGTAGTGCAACAAATGAAGAGAAAACCTAATATCCAGTGTGGTTAACAACACCTTTCACCTTTGCCAGGTCAGTCAGATGTTGCGCTCGAACAGGGAGTCCGGAGTTAATCTTCTACTCGCTTACAAAATGCCTCCACAAGCAGTTTTTATCGTACAGACGAGGAATAGAAAAAGCAATCTTCTAATACCCCTGCAGTGGAAAAACAGCAGTAGCAAGAACATGGAGGCATATCAGTGGGAGTGTAAAGGTTACCGGAGAGGGAATTTCACACACACACACGCTTTTAACAATAACATAATGAAAATCCTGTGGTCTTCTAATGACATCAAGACCTGTGGTTGCTGTATGTTGTACATATAAAGTCCAACACAGCCTCCAAAGACTTGAATTTGCCGTTGCAGAAGCAGGTTGTCTGCTGAAAGTCCTTGAAACATCAAAGGCGCAATAAAGGATTAGGTTTAAATAGACACAGTCTTACTCCTATTCATCCTCGCCGGCTCATTATCTGAGGTATAGCCTCTGCTCTCGTTGTTTGGGCTCTTATTCTCAGCTTTTCGCCATTTCCATTTTGCTGATTTGTTGCTCAGATCATCATGAAAAGCCACGCAGCAGCAGCAGCAGCAGCAGCAGCAGCAGCATGCGTACATGTCCTGTGAAGGCTGAAGAGAAAAATGATGAGTTAAAGTGCAGACGCGCCTGCTGCACATCACTCCCATGATGTAAAATTAATGCGGCCATATGCTGATGTGTTCAGGCACCAGTGGTGATTAAATGATTTGGTTTTATCTGATGAAGAAGTAAAAGTTTTTTTCTTTTTTTTTTGTGCCGTTTGTTATGTTGCGGCGTGCTATCCGTCTCCCACCGATAATTGAATTCCTATTCAAAGTGGAAGCAAAAATAACCACATTAGCAGAATGTAACTACTGTACTCTTTCCCTGAGTTGTGTGTTTTGTTTATGAGTTATTTTAATTGTAAATAAAAACAAGAGTGCACCGGAATCAATCTATTAATACAGGAAACCATGAATTGTGAGAGGCTATTAAACAACTTTCACACACAAACACGGAGGAACAACAAACAGTGGGCACACACAAGCACATGGTTCGTAGGAGTACATTAATGTCCCAGCAGAATGTGCACATAACTACTTGATTGGCCTCAAGGGATGTAATATCTACGCTTTAATTTCAGATAGCAAGTAAGCATATCCTGTTACAAGCCATTACAAGAGTTTAATGCCAGGCGCTGTGTTGGGGATGGTGTTTGTTATGCTCTCATTTTTATATCTTCACTTCTCAGGATTTAGCCGTGTTGAGAGATGAGATGAAAAGATTTCTGCTATTTGGGCTACAGCTCTTGTCTTGCAAAATGTATTCACGTAATTAAAGATTCGCAGTTGAAAATAACTGCTTATTTCTCTTCTGTTAAGGCTGATCCAGAAGCAGGAGTAAAAAGTTAGAGGGACACAGAGTAGATGTAACTAATTGCTTCTCCCCTCTGGGTGTGTGGTGTAATACACTTTACTTTAGATGTGATGTGAGTGCAGTTTTATTTTATTTTTTTTAGGATGAGCACTCCACTGTGGATGCTGGACAGACACATTCGTTTCTTGCCCTGGCTCGGGGCTCATGTTCGTACGCTCGCCAGTCAAAGAGTTGCTCGTGGCTCGGGTTTTTTTTCTGGTTGTAATACAGACAGAAAATGCCAAAAACAATGTTCAGTCATTACTCATCCCACAACCTACTGAGTTCTGGGCAGGAATAGAAAGTGAGCTGAGATTTTGCCAGTCAAGAGGAGCCAGAGGTGGTGGAAGTGCTCAGATCCTTTATTAAAGCAACAAAGCACCAGAATATAAAAACACTCAACTTTAAATGTCCTGCATTTAAAAACCCTGATTCAGTGCAAGTGTTATTAGCGGAAAGCACTTGTTTTGTAGAGAAAATGTATGTAGTGTAGTCCAGTGGTTCTCAACCTAGGGTCTGAGCCCCCTACAAAAGATAAATATGCAGGATTGTGAGATGATTCCTGGGACAGGAAAGAAGAAGAGACAGAGTTATGCTCCCAAAATATGTATTTACTTTTTGGATTTCCTTCTGATTTTTGTTTGAAAATTCTTTATTTAAATGAAAACCATCTGAGAAGTTTAGAGGGGGAATCAACTGGAGACTGTCCCAACACGAAGAATAGCAGGACGCTTTTCATCAAATGGCCCAAAACAACATGTGTAGGTTTGAACGCCAAAGCCCAGTAGTAACTAGTGGTCATAGACATTATGACACGGAGGTCGGGTGATTTTATTGTGGAGCGACAAAGTCCACGTAGGGAGGAGGTCGGTGTTGATCACTGCGTCAACAAAACATCACACGCTCACTCACAGACTCACTACTTCCTTTATAGTCCACTATACAGTGAGTTCGCCATTTTGTAGTCCTGTCCGATTGTATAGGGAGAATTATTATACCCTATATAGCAGACTCATAGTATCCCACAATGAGCAGTGCACAACAGATGGTCACTAACCAAGCAATATATATACCATCATGCATTGCACTCGCACACATTACGGTGCGGAGAAATTGTTTTCCAAAAGTGTTTTACCATTGTACCGATGAGCTCACTGTTTGGTCCTCTACATACAACTTCCTGGATAGTGACGAGGGAGAAGTGAGTGAGTGACACAACCTATGTTGTCGTTTATAAGCATGATCACAGTCCTTCCTGTTTATTACTGTAACCACGACGATGAAGGTCACCGAACAAGTCGGAAGTAGCTTTTTGGGAATCACTGGCTATTATGTTTTTTTTTTATATAAAACATAAAATATTAAAATCGATACACTCCAGTACAGTACTTGTGTAAAAGTAAACGTAGTTTCTTTTCTGCTATTTCCGATAAATGTGCCTCAAGACACTGGAAAAACATTTAAAACTGTGAAAACGGCCTGTAGCTTGCTAAAAACCGTAGATGTGTATAAGAGACAGCCAGTTGGGCATGCCTCAGTTTTGAGGTGTAATATAGGGCTGCCAAATCAGCGGTAGCCCCATTACTCATCCCCCTCTGTGCTGTCTCCTGGCTTGTGCTCCGGCGCTAATGCAGATTACAGGGATATATGAGGGCTATTTTGTTCGCTGCAGGGTGGAAACGATCACAGGCAACCCCATCCCTCTCTGATGCACGACTCTACATCTGTTCCCCCCACAGAAGCCTATCTGGAGATCCATCAGAGCCAAGCCCTTATCAGATCTGCGGCTGCTACATCTATTGCACATCAATTATAGATGCTATGTGTAAAAAAAAAATTGGGTCACTCTATCAACATGCGCTCTCGGTCCTCAGAGACATTGTTTGGTTAAGTGATTAGTGAGTTGACTTTAGATACAGTTTGTACACGTTATAAGTGTTACATGGTCCATTTATGATACATGAGTATCCTGTAGACACAAGGGGCTCCCAGTGAAGGAGAATCATTTCCAACTAATAATGGTTTTGCCATAATGATAATGTGGCTCAAACTAACTTCGTTAAAGTAGAAAGATCCACACTTTTCTGTGAACTTTCAGACCCTCTGTGGCCTGTGTTTGTGGGATTTGTGCATGTGGAAATCCACACAGGTGTTAAACACATTCCTCACAATCAATAAACCCATTTTTGGTTCCTGCTGAAAGACAATCAAAGGTGATAAATGAGCCGAGCCGCATTATCCGTAGCAGAGCTTAAATTCATTTCCAACTTGCTCCCTGACAGAGAACACAGACATATTATTCAAATTTCTATTTATTCTGTGACCAGGACACGACCAAAACCGCACGTTTAATCTTTATGCAAGTCTCTCCTCATCTGTTGGGTAAATAGACCATTCATCATATTACTGGGCTTTTACAGCTTGACTGTTTGAGTGATCTGTCTCTCAAACAGCCTCTCTCCCTGGCAGCCCAATCAATCATTTTTCAATGAAGATGTCACAGCTCATTGTGTGGAGTGTTATCCCAAACAATTTTCAGACCCTTTTAGATGATAAATTAAAAGCTAAGCCTTTTTTTTTTTTTTCTTTTTGTCCATGAGGAGGGTTGGTCCTGTCTCTAAAATATGTAGGTACAGTATTCGTACAGGCAGCATATGGAGCATTTACCCGTATTCTTCATAGTTTTAATGCTGAATTCACCTACTGTCAACAATTTTCACCTCAACGGAGACACCAGCAGGTGCAGGAGCGTCTGAGTGTGCTCACAATTAACTTTCTCTAAACCACACAAGTCATCAAGAAGTAGCTGCTGCTCAACAAGGGACATAATTGGTTTGTTAATGGCTGTTTGAAGCTGCAAGTTGTTCGTGCGTGTGTGTGTGTGTGTGTGTGTATGTGTATGTGTATGCAAAACCCCCAGTGCAAGTTCTTCAAGACTTCACACTTCCTTAGTGAAGGAAACTTTTTTTTTTTTTTTTAAGATTGACAGCTGAAACTAGACACACCACTCAGACATCTCTTCCAGGGTGTGATTGCTATTTGAGATGCTCAGCAAACAAAAGATAATGACCTGTAATTCAATAATGAAGCCATGAGATTGACTCATTAAATACAGCAAACAGCCGCAGTGGAGTAATAAAGGATTCCTCTTCACCGGTTGAATTCTTATTCTTACGCCTCACGTCTTCTCTCTCCTCTCTTCTTGTGTTTGTCGCAGGGTCCTTCAGGAGTTGGCGCCGGAGACCTGCGGCAGCGGCGGCCTGAACACGGACGTCCGCGTTTCACCTCACACAAGGATTCGTTTCAGATAACACAGTTATACCTGTTCAAACATCACACATGAATCTTTGCTCATGTAACATCTTTCTATTCACTTAAATCTTTTCAGACAAAAAAAAAAAAAGAAGAATACTCTGCTCAGTCATCGCATCACCAGGTACACAAAAGAATAATTTCCCCGAGCTGCAGTAATTTGCAGTGTACAATACCAATAAAAACTAATAAGAAATGCACTGCAGTAGTGGAAGAGGTGTTGAAATCATTTACTCAAGGAACAGTAGCTATAGCAGAATATAGAAATATTCAGATAAAAGTTGTGCATTCAAAATCCTACTTAAGTAAAAAAAATACTCTCAGTACATCAAGACTGCACTTACAGTACTCTAAAAGATAGAGTAGAAATAAGAATAGAATAGAAATCACTTAATTGTACTGATTTCTTATCTGTAGGTTAATATTTGAACAGCACTGTAATAATAAAGTATTCGCCTGTATGTATATCTCCAGCTGAATACATAACGTAATGGCCTATTTTATCAAGCTGCAACCTCTACGCTCATGAAAGTGAAGTGTATGGAAGTCCAGCCTTTTCTCTTTTCTCAGTCTAATTAGTAAGATTAAATGTAATCTGTTACCACACTGCTCAAGCGTCGTCTCACGAGGCCTTACAGGGGATTTGCGAGGATCTGCAGGTCCGTTTCTTCGATGTGTCGTCCCCACCACCACCACCTCCTCTTCCTCCTCCTCCTCCTTTCCTCCTCCTTCTCCTCCTCCTCCTTCTCCACCTCCCCACCCTCAGTGCACCACAGTTGCATTATTAAACTTGTATAAGATCATTAGCATACAAAGCAGGAAACCTACCGCCGTGGAGTCATCCATATTTATCTGGACGTGCCTGACTCGTGCATGCATGCACTCGTACTGTAACCTCTTTTACACACAGGCGTGACTGGCTTCCTACCACAGGAGAGCTGCTGAACAGAGACTATGGAGTGGATTAGCCGGAGCACGTCTAGTTTTAAGTTATAGATATTTATTTGTGTAACTTCTGAAGAAACACGCGCTTGTGTTTGCCTTGAACTTACGCATTGAAATACGTGCGGCAGCCTGAAAAGCTGAGAAAATGTGTGTACATGGAAACAGAGCAGATGGAGTTCGGTTAGGTTCATCAGAGCAGTTTGCTTCAAGCATATCAAATATAGTTTACACACAGAGGAATTTCCGAGTCTAGTAATGGCTGCAATACATATTCATCTGCTGCACAGAAGCTCATAATCAAACAGAGAGTTAGTCAAACAGAGAGCGTGGTTTTGTAAATACTTGTATCACCTGTGGGTTACCTCTGCCTTCTGAATGACTGAAATCAGCTCCTTCTCTCTCCTCTTCCCTTGTTCCCTTCCTCTCCGAAATCCACTTTTTCTCCTCAACCGTGCTATCCCCGTTTCCCTGCCCTCACGGGGCTCACTCTCCGCACTTTCCCCCCTCAACATTCTGGCTGAGAGCACAACACCCCTCCTTTTTTCTTTTTCTTTTTGGCAACATGGAGTCCTCTGTTAATATTCCTTCCTCCTTCCTCCTTCTTTCTCCTCCCTCCTGTGAGATTGCTGTTGTGTCTTATGGCTTTTTATTCCTACGTGATGGTAGATGGGTTCATGTAGGAGTAGAAGCCACTAAACACGCGGTGAGTGCTCAACGTGCTGGCCAACACACGCAGTGAGCTTCCTGTGGATATGACAGCTGCCACGTTCACATCAGTGTCCTGCCCATTATCAGGAATATGCACACGGTAAAAATAAAATCGTACAGAGTAATCACTGCAGAGTGGTTGCTGTTGCTGGAAATCTGAACAAACCAATCTGACCAAATCTTAAGTTGTGAACAGACCTACTTTTCCCACCTGCACGCTGGCCTGCATGTGCCCTGAATTTCTACCTCCTTCCTGCAGTCCTCTGTCCCAGGGTCCTTGTACAAAACTGGAGCTGGAAATTTCTCAAAATAGGGATCAGAAGGGAAGGATGCCACAAATGAAGAGAAACAACTTGCAGAGGTAGGTCATCAGCGGTGTTTAATAATGTACAGAATCTATATTCCGATGAAGCTAAGGTGAGAACACACTGTACAAGGAAACCTGGTTAAAAAAAAACAAAAAACTACTGTATCACACTTGTCTGTTTGATTGATCCGACTTCCAACACCTCCAGCACTGTGGATATAAACCCTCTGATACTGAAAACACAATTCACATTTTTGGACAGATAGTAATATGACATACATCATGTCGAAAAATGTAAGTTTCCTATGTTGTCACTGTTGCTGTGAAAACCTCCAAAACCTCAACTTTTCATAGGCTCAGAGAAGCTACTCTGTTTTCAGCTTTTGAACAAAGTATTTTTAGAAAAAGCAGGGGAATGTTCTCAACCCATAGAAGAACACTCAATCCTCCTTTAAACAACACTAATAGCCCTTTTCCTCTGCATGGTGTCGGCTCAACTTTACTCAACTCGGCTCAACTTGGCTCACCTCGCCTTTTTTGATTTTCCAATTGGGCAAAAGTTGTGGATAGATGCCTGATACCTGGTACTTTTTTTTTTGGTATCATCTCCGCCGAGGTTCCAAGCGAGCTGAGGCGACACCAAAAGGTGACGTGAAAACACTGCAGACTACTGATTGGTCAGAGAGAATCGTCACTACTGCGTCAAGGGTGTGTCAGATGGGACAATCTGAACAAACCCATCTGTAGCCTGTTGTGTGTTGAAGATGACATCTTGACAGCTTCATGCGTTGTCGCTATAGTAACTGGCACTAAAAGCGAGTAGAGTCAGATAGAGGAGTGCATGCTAACATGCTGTTGTTTAGCAGGTTTAACGTTTACCATGTTTATCATAGTGTAGTGTGTTACATTGCTAACATTTGCTAAGTAGCACTAAAGTACAAGTGAGGTTGATGGGAATGTTAGTTTTATAGGTATTTGGTCATAAACTATTGAACACAAGTCCTTATGATACATTATCTCATTTGAATGTGTTGCTTGCGTCTTAATGATATGTGCAGTATTTCCATTAAGGAAGAATGGGACACGACCGAAAGTGATGCTCAAATGTTGCATCTATTGTTATGACAACATGCAAGTATGATAGCTCATTTTGTTCATAAGGACCAGGCCATTTGATGTATTGATATTGATTGACAATGAGATAATGTGACAGGGTTAATAGTTTGGAGAGTATGTGGTGGGAATGTGAAGGGAGAATACGTCGCCTCAGAGACATGAATGTCTGTGCCAGATTTCATGACAGTCGATCCAATAGCTGTTGAAGTATTTCAGCCTGGAGCAAAGTGCTGCACCTGCTAACATGGCAAAAAATTAAAAAATCACTCAGTTGGAGATACATGGTTTTCACAGGGCAGTGATGAGTAGTGCTTTTTTGTCATTCAGCATTTTACATGTGAAAAATTCACATACACACTTGGTTTTTTGGGCATTTATTTTTATATATGCTCTTTGTAAGGCTTCTCTTCCTGTTGAGTTGCTTTGCCCTTTTAAATCTTTAAGCAGCAGCCGGGAAAACTGTAACTCTCAGCTCTGTGCAAACCCCCTTAAACTCCTGTCCACTCGAAATGAGATCCAACATTTTGGCCAGCTCAAAAATGGCTAACAATGGTATTTATCAGCAGTAACTCTCTGCCTGAGCTGAACTGAGTGTCAACCAATTAAGAAAGAAATTCAAATTATCCTGTTCCTGTTGGGTCCGGTTGGGTGCTGTGGGGTTTGGGTTTAAATGTCAACCTTCTGTTTGTATTTGCTCGTAAATGAGCCGCTCACTCTCTCCGCCTGAACACAATCTGAATAAAGCCTAAATGGGTTGTTGTCGGAAACCGAAACCTGATTTAGTAATCCCAGGCTATTACAGGAATTTGACACATGCTTGTAACTGTGTGACATTACTTTCCTTCGCCGATATTAGGTGGGTAATTATTCAAGATGAAATTGCAATAGATATGGTCTGCTGAGGTTTAATGATTTATTCAAGACTTTAAGTTGTTATGATCTAATATTCAGTGGACGGGATGGAAAGTTTCTTTTGCTTGCATATCAGTTTAATTTATTTTTCAGGTTCCCTCTCCTACATTTTTTTTTCCGTCTTTATAGAGACATGGGGAGGTCTGAAAGAATAATAGAGCAGGGCAGACACATTAGCGGAGGCTGAGAGAGGATTCGATCCTGGACCAGCGGGGGGTCTATGGGAATCTAAAGGTGGGAATCAACCATCATGGCATCTATGGGAAAGAGCCTGAATTATTTAAAACAGCACAGGAATATATGAGGGGGAAGTTTTTGTCTTTGAATAGATTGCTGCCACGCTCCGGTTTAAGCCTGAGGGTGTGTGCGCCTTTCCCGATGATGATCCGATTGTGCTGTAAACCTCACATTTCATGAATGTCAAAATGTTCAGTGAAATAAGACGACACAGCCTCATTTCACTTTGGCAGCTGTACTTTTTTCTTTTTATATATTTGTTCTTTTTTTTAAATTATGCCACAGCTTTCATGAGTTCTCTGGTTACGATTGAGTTAGGTCACATAATCCTGAAGTTCAGGTAGAAACATGAAAATCATCAGAACTGGAGTAATGGGATTTTCATCTGACAGCTGCAACAAGGTGCTGTTTGTGTACAGTAGGTTTAATGTATGAGTGTTGTGCTACTGTATTCAGCCCCCTCAGGCCACACTTTGATTTTCTTGTAATAAATAATGCTCTTTTGTGTTCTGTGCTTCATTTGTTCCCTGTTGTAACGTCAGTGCTGCTCAATAAATTATGAATCACTGCCTGTTCAACCTGCTGCATATCTCTTGTTTCATTTGTCTGTCAAATTCTTTTGTTGTTGTTTTTCAAATGGCACACAAATGCACCGCCCAAATGTACATACACACACACACACACACACACACACAGGGTCTCCAGGTTCCAGTTTTACAAGAGTCGGGTTGTTTAACTCGAATCTCTCTCCGGATTTGATCCAAACTCTGGGTAAAGTCGACACAAGAGGCAGACTGGTTTATGTACACAGCATGTAGTTAAATGAGCACCACACACAGTGAGTGAATGGGAACAGAGCAGTAAAAACATGAATTATTGGTAACTGTAAATATTAGCTGTAAATAAGCTTCACTAGATAGTAACCCGGAACCCAAACAGTGCTATTTAAACTGTCTATCATTTTCATTATTGCTCATACTGTCTAGTGTATGTGTAAATCTGCTATAGGCCATGAAATCACAATACGTAACGCCACAATTGCACTCTGAGTCATTAAAAAATAAAGATGTCACTATTGTTGCACCATGTTATCCCACACAAGTTGTCTTAACAGCGGGCGAGCTGAGGCATTGTTTATGGATGGTTACTCCGATGCAGAGGATGAATTGCAGAGGCGCGGCGTGAGTCCTTCACTTTTCTTTTCTCAGAGATTATGGGCAGCAGAGCTCGCCTACACACAGCAGCTGGCTGTTGTCTGGGGGAATCGCCTCAGCCATCTTTTTTTTCTGATGAAATCTGAGGAAATCCACTAGCAGCCCAAGGCAGACCACACATCCTTTTCTTTTATTTTCCTACTTCTTCACTATTCAATAATTCTCAGTGATAGGCCTCTCTTTTGAGCACTGGCACCACTCCTCATCCCAATTAGTGAAAGGCAAAGAGGCCCCCTTGTTTGTCAGCACGCAAGCGGTAATTGGATAATCCCTGAAATTTGGGCGAGTGCACAAAAGGGAATCTGTAATTAAACCAGAAAGTCTGTCAAATATTGACACAGATGAGTCCTGTAAAGTATAGATACAGACGATGAGTCAACGTCGCATCATTGTGCAGGCTTTTGAAATTTCTCAAAAAGTTTTATGCACAAGGGCAAAATGTGACATATTTGTCATAAAGTTTAGCCTCCAGATAAAAGAGATGAAAAATCAAATCTTAATATTAACATAAATATTGTTTCGCATAAGGCGGTTGTTTGATTAGCTTTAAATCCACGTTTAACTTGTCTCCTCATGTTCATTTACGTCTCCCTCCATGAGCTCAGTGGCTTTAGCAGGTGAACTCAGCGAGGGAGGCTTGCTGTAGCTCTCAGACAGACTCGCCAGGCTGTTGTGTTTCATTTCAAGTGTTGCAGTGTGTGACAATATCTGCAACGTCTGCAGATAAACAGTTTAATTCCAAAGTGAAACTTCCACAATGGTGACATGTGACAGCTGCTCCTAGAAAACAAAGTAACTGCACAAGGAGTTACAGCCAGGCCAGCAGCTCCGTGAAGCTGTACATTTCCAACTGGGCCAGCCGGCCGACATTGCAATCTGTGGAGCCGTGCTGCTGCTAGCATGGCGAAAAGTTGAAGGTGGCGTGCAGCTTGACCTCTTGTTTTGCAGACTCTAAATGATGAAAGTTCAGGCGCCTACCTGGCATTTTTTGGAAACGATCTCTGCTCACAGTGTGACCTGTGGACATTCCATTGTGACAACAGTGTGCTGAGTTATACACATTTCTCTCAACATCTCACTAACGCCCATCACAACAAGACGTCTCCTCGAGTCCACTTAATGAGAGTGTAGCGTCAGCGTTCTGGCTGCAATTACAGTGCTTAGGACTCTTTAATGATATGTTAATGGCTTGGCTGTATTACCTCTCAGCTGCCCAAACAACATTAAATACCCTGCGGCTGATTAATCCGGCATCCACAAAAACACCCAATTAGAGGGAAAATGTTTGAATCAAGTTCTGCCAACAACTTTAGAGCAAAATAGACACACGAGAAGAACTGCTACAAGAGATTTTAGCCAGAATGCAGTAAATAGAGATGATAGCCGCAGCGTTGAGATCAATTTACTCCTGTTTCACAGTGAAAACAGATGAGTATTTGTTATAGTTTATGATGGTGTTCTAATGCAGGATGACTTCAGAAGAGTTAGGGTTACTTTGCTCAAGGGCACAGTGCCAAAACACACAGCTGTTGATGAACACTGAGTGTCATGAGGGTCAAACCTGTGACCTCTCAGTTACATAACACTCTGTCTGACCAGCAGGCCGCCCTGCCTACTCACTGCTGCTGCTGCTGCTGCTGCTGCTGCTGCTGCTGTGTCTGCATCAAAGTCAGAGATGCAGAGCGAGGCTGTGAAAACATCTAACATGACTTGCACTAATTAAGTGCATGTCCTTTTTTTTTTGTTCTACTTAAAACCATGAAAACGATTTTGGCACAATTTAAAGTTATAGTCAAATTAGCAAGATGACTCCTGACAGAGGTGCTCGGGAAAACTTTAAAAGAAAACACCATCAAAGCAATGACATCCTCCAACGAATGCTCTGAATTTCAAAGTGTTCATTTTAAAAACAAAACACTTTTTGCTCCTCAGCGTCACCATTGTGTCAAATACGATTAATCTGTGACACGGTTCCAACAACTCCCAGCTCAACTCTACTCCTGCCGGTGCTCGCTTGCTGCCGACGTGGAAACTCACAGGGCAGTAGTGATTATTAATGTGCAACATCTGAAATCAAACTCACAGGGGGGGGGATTCATTTTCCAGGAGTTTCTCTTGTAATGTACGCTGAGTGGTGACAAAGCACCGTAGTGTCCGTGGAGGAGAGGCGGTCCCATCCCATCCACAAAACACACACAAGTACAAGAAGTGTAGGACGAGAAACACTAGTCAGGTGGTGGTAAGTGCATTTTGTCTTGTACTGTGCATAATGAGACTTCTGAGTTGCTGACACTTGGGTATACTGATACTTCCCTGCTTCTGCTGCAGCAAATACAGATGGGTGATAAATTAAAGGAAAAGACAACAGAGATTGCCTCCACAACAGCTTTAGTGCTCTTTTAAACACTTTCTGCAAGTCTCTCAAACTTTACTGGAGGAGTAAAACATAATTCTTCCTAAGATATTCCCTCATTTGGTGCGTTGATGTCGCTGTTTGTCCAAAATCTCCCGCAGGTGTTCATTTAGGTTGAGATCTGGCGACTGCACACTTCGTCTTCATGGTGTATCTTTGGTTTTCACACAATACTGCAGCATCTAGACTAGAATCAGATACCCCTTCACTACACACAGCTCATCTCCAAACATGAAAGCTTCCAAGGGGGTTTGGGACATTGTATAGGTTCTCTAACCTGTTCGGGGGCCCAGTTGGAATTTGCTGCGTTTGTTACTTCCAAGTGTCAGTTAGTTTGTGGTAATTTGATGCGACAGTCCCCATCTACAAGACAGAGCCACAATATTAGGACTTGGTTCATTTAGTGGTGCAATTTCCCTAAAAAATTTGCAGGTAATTAAATTACCAAAAAAATCAACTGATGTACAATGAACCTGGGGCTTTTGGGGCCCCTGGAGGTCTGATGTCCTGGGGCAGTTGCCCACTTTGGCTATCTGGTAATCCATTTTTTTCCCCTCATTAAACCACTGAGCTCTTAAGCCCAGTGGATGGCATCACTGTCATCCTGGAGGGGACTAAGTACTTCCATCAGGTTTTTTCCCCTCATTTGTCATTCATCTTGTTACATATCTATAAACTCATTGTAAATCAAATTCACAAAGCATAATGCACCACCATCCTCCTTAAAAGATCCCATATTTTACACTTTTCCAATCTTTTATTTGAAGTGTTGATATCCGGGAGAAGATATATTTGTGGTTTTAAGAAGCAGAAATAATCTCAGTGTTGTTTTACATCTCTTCTCTTCTCTCAGGCTTCTCTCTTGGGCTCAACAACAGGTCAGTTGAGAAGAGAGGATCTGAGCCTCTCTTCTGATGGGCTGACTGTTTTTCTGAGTGATTGAATAAAAATATAGCAGATTTCAGGTAAACACTGGCTGAGGGCGGTGACTGCTTTGTTGTGACACGAAGTTACGGAAGCCCTGACAACTCGTTTTAAGGCACAGTTTCTGAATAAGGACTGAGCTCTTTGACACTTTTACAGTATGAATATAGAACCTAGACCTGCTTTATAATATATAAATACATTATATATATATAGTAGTTGACAAAGCAGTCTTTAATGAAGCATTTTCCCACTGTAGTGTTGCTCTCTTTGTCAGTGAAAGTCTTAAGGTGGTAGTAGTAGTATATTATTGGTAGCTGTAGCAGAAGTACCAGTGGTAATAGTACTCGCACTGATAAAAGTGACAATTTAAAATGTAATCATGTCTTTGACTAATAATATTACAACCTCTGTGGCTATTACTACAGGTGATAGTGCTAACAATCATCATTTTCTCCAACATGAAAGCCTCTTTCAGAGTGTCAGGCAGGTCTGTGCGTTTTAGCTCCATCTCGTCTGTCTCTTATCACCTCTCATCAGCAGGGGAGGTGAAAGAGGTTGGAAAGAGGGGGGCTGCTCATCCGAGGCGAAGAGGAGAGCCAAAAGGAGGCAGCATCCTTATCAAAGGCCTGGGTGCAGAGCCTCGGTTAAAAATAGAAACCGAGGGAGATTGGCATCGATTTCTGCAGGCGTTGACGGCCCGATTGACAGCAGCACCGCAGCGTCGGGCTGTTGAGCCATCGAGGGAATCCGCCAGACTGCCTATGATGAGATGAGATGGGAAGATAACTTCTGACAAGCCCTCCACCCGCCACCCATCTCTAATCACCCTGTCTGCACACACACACACACACATACTCACATAAACACACCAACATGCACACACTGTGAGAAAAAGTAATTACCACATGCATGCACCTGCACACACAAACGCACTGAGACACACACACACACACACACACACACCCACACTTGCTGCCCCCTGAGCAAGTAATGGGACTTTGGCTGGCTGAGCATCCACCTGTCCAGTTTCTCCTGCCAAGCCAAAGCTCATGTGCTCACACACATACAAAATACCTCTGGATGTCCCTGCGCAGCCACCAGCCACCGTCCGTAAGGGTTAGCTCACTAAATTATCCTCCGTCAGTAAATAGTGCCTAATATCCATGAGAAGTCCCGAATGGGGATGTCAGTGACCTTTGTTTTACTGCTGTAAATGAACTCCACTAACTGATTGCTGTTATTACACTGTCTGCTTTCCTGCACTTTCAGTCATTCCTCTCCCTGCAGTATTAGCAGCTAGTCAGTCAAGCAAATGTATTTAGCAGCCAATTATCAATATTATTGGGAGTTCCATATGAAAATAAGAAGCTTTACTTCATCAGAGTTTATCTTCTGCCTCTCACCTTTAAACAAGAGCAGCAAGCTCTCTGATTGAGAGTAAAATGAGAAGATTAAGGCTGGTTAGCTTATCTTAGCATGAAGACAAAAGCTCAGTGATAAACACATTATAACTTATTTGTTCATTAAGCACAAAAACTAAACCGTGAGCATTCAATTGCTACTTCTCTTTCAGACAGAGCCAGGCGAGCTGTTTCCCCCTGTTTCCAGTCTTTATGCTAAGCTAAGCTAACTCTCTCCTTGCTCCGGCTTCATATTGCACAGACAATATTAGCAGGCTCCAACTGGATAAACTGTTAAAATTTATCGTGCATTCAATTGCTGCACAGAAGATACTAATACATTTTCCTGCAAATATTCTAGACTGTGGTTTTTACTTAAACCCAATATGTAAAAGGCCATCGACTTAAAATAAAAAACAGGGAAAAAGATCGAATGAAGATGATGGACTGTATTTTGGTATGGGGCATTTGTCACACATGATCCTCTCCTACTCATCCTTTCTCTGTCGATCGTAAAATGATCCAATATAGCAAAAACAATCATCATTTAAAGCTGAAAGTTTGACATCTACTCATAATTAGGTGATTTGCAGCAATCTGCCACCAGGACTCTGTCAATCTGTCAGCATGATCCTCCTCCTGTTAAAACCGCCACAGAGACAATTACTCTGGGCTCCTCCTAATTAGAAACTCATTGAAATTTATGAGTGTCTGTTATGAATTATTTAATACTGCTTCCTGGGAGGGATGCCATTAGGGAAGTTTAAGCTAGTGAATTTCTTACAGACCCTTTTATGGGTGTGTTTGACCATGTTTAGCTGGAGTATAACACGGTATGTGTCTCCCTCTGGTGGTGAATATTAAACATCTGAAGTGGTGACTGAAGAAGACACAGGCATAGTGTCGTAGTTTGCCATGGCGGACAATTTATGTATGAGCTTTTTGGACTCTTATGTTTTGGATATTGGTTTTATTTCTTGGTTTATTTTGTAATTACTTCCTTTGTGTGTCATGTGGTTATTTTACTTCCTGTCTTTGCCCTGTTTCCCTCCTTGTAGATTGTCTGCCCCGCCCTAATGTGTTTCACCTGTGTTCAATTACCCTTGCCTCCCTTGCGTCTATTTAGTCTCTGTGATCCAGTTTGTCCTGTTTTCCTGTGGTTCTCCTGGTTGCCATTTTGAATTTCTTTCCTTGTGTTTTGATTTTTTTTGGATTCTTGTTTCCCCAGCTTGGATTTACTTCTACATTGAGTAAGGCTTTTGAGTTTTTTCTTTATTAAATAAATTACTCAACAGCCCAGACTTTACAAAATGTAATACATAGGTTTCACCTGCCCAGCTGTGTGACCAAAAAACAAACAAAATAAATAAATAAATGACATAACCTGTTTTTAGCATGCATTATCAAATTTAAATGTTTCCTTTAAACCATTAGCATATTTTCCAATTTGCAACATTTGATTGTAAGTGATTTTGTGATATTAACACATTTCAGGGTTAGGGTTACGTTGAGGTGACTTTGAGATGTACTTTCATGCTGAATATTTTTCATGCTGGTGGCAGATTGCTGCAAATCACCTAATTATGAGTAGATGTCAAACTTTCAGCTTTAAATGATGATTGTTTTTGCTATATTGGATCATTTTACGATCGACAGAGAAAGGATGAGTAGGAGAGGATCATGTGTGACATGATCTGAATATTTTTGGAAAACATCTTGTGACAATAGACAGTAGGTGAGGTTTCTCTCTCGTGTGTCCTTGTGTTCGCTTAGTGTTGTCACTCAAAGAGAGCGACACCACCGTGAGGCAACTTCAGGAATTGTAGCTGAAATTGCAGCTTGAGATTGAGCATGGTGATGTCCTCCCAAGAGGTCCAGAGATCTGAAAAGCACAGTATCACGCAATTATTGTGGCAGAACTTATTACAAATGTGAGTGAAGAGATATGTAACTGTATCTCAATCCATGTATATGTATTCAGATACTCATAATTTGGCAAGTAAGTCTAAGTTGGGTGTTTAACATTAAGCTGAATCTATAGCTTCCCTGGGTTATGATGGATTCATAACCTGGTTTCAAAACCTCTAGTTCAAATCCTTCAGCACCAGGGTGAGTTGTTGAGAAAAATAAAATTCAGCACCTTTGCACATGTAATGTATCACTTTAAAATAACTGTACAGTGACTAAACCTTCAACCCTTTCAAATATCAGAACAAGTAAAGGAACAGGGCCTAGACTGAACAGATAACTGTACATGCTTTAGCTTATTTTGTCTTCTTTTGACTTTACAAGTCTATTTTCAAGGTTGTGTGATGAGTAAAATCTTTTGTCAGATGCAAAACACTTTTTGATTTTATGGATCAACTGTTCATAACCAAACAGTATCAGCAGCACCCTCTGTTGCTGGTGTTTGTTTGTCATCCTAAATGTATGCGCCAGTATTAAACTCTGGGTAAGAGCAGCAGCAGTGAGGCTTGGCCGGAAAGCTTTGAGCTGGTGTTATTAATGTAACCAAAGTAAAATTATTGAATGAATAACTTCTCAGTGAGAACCGCCCAAATTAAATTTTGAATGTGTTTGATATTTGTATGGTCGTTAGCAGTAGCTCTGATGAAGCTGGTAACCTGCAGATTAGAGGCATCAAACATTATTTACTCAATTCAATTTGTGCTTGTTATCTGCATGAAATTTACATCTGCTTAAACAGGACAGCAGCTAATTATGAAATTAGCAAGTCTGTGAAGGGACGAGAGCTGAAAGCTGCGATTCAGATGTGATATATGTCCAGTCCAGGCTGATCTGAATATTCAAAATAGTAATACTAATCATTTCTTCTCAGACCTTTAGTCTACAATTTTCCCAAAGTCATTTGAAAATTAATAGCGATTACTTTTTCACTATGTATATGTGTAAGATATAAATTGAGAGGACATGAGTGGTGACGGCCTGGTCTCTTTTAACTGTAAGTTTGATTGGCTACAATACTACATAGACTACAATTTCATTTTTGAAGGCTGGCCTGTTGCAACCATCGCTCACAAGAGTACTGGCATTAAAATGATTTCTGTTTCTGACTGCAAAGCTGAGCTTTATCATAGAGAATGTGAAATACTCTTAAGAGATTAGTGGCTCTTAGCATATTCATGTCAAAAACCAAGGCGCAGATATTTCCTACTTCTTCCTCCTTGCAGTTTGTTGTCCTCTTGAAACATGTTGGTGTTTCTGTATAGCATTGCACTTAATGAGATCTGCCTTCTTCACAAATTCAAAGATAATCTGACAAACACAAAAATTTGCATTCATTTTTAAATTTATGTTTGGTCGTGACACATACAGATCAAATACATTATTCTGTCTCCTCTCCCACCCATGTGCCATGTCAGTATATACAGTACATTAAAATACCATATGAATATTCAATATATGTGTATTGCCAAAGTGTGGCTGTCTCTAAAAATCACTAGCCCAGGAAGTGTTTTGGTGTTTGTTTCATTTGCAAATTTTTGTCTCAGTTCTTCATTCTTTTTACTCATAAGTAGAACCGCAGGGGGAGATGAGGATGTGACAGAAAGTAAACACCCTCATTCCTCGTCTTATGTCCACAATACACACTCAAAAGCAGCTTTGACAGCTACATCCAATCTTTGAAGACATTTATACATCGATTATCTTTTAGATTATTGATTTAGGCCAACTGTCTTGACTAGTTAGTTGAGTATCATGTCCTTTTCTGGCCAACAGGAGACGCTGTTTGGTTGGCAACAGCGATGTAAACATCCGACCCTGCAGAGACTAACTGTAGAGGGACAGTGGTGCCACCTATTCGCTGCTTACAAAGCATGTGCTTTTCTCTCAGATAAGAGCATATAGAGTAAAATACAGACATCGATAACTAACTTTGCACGGAGCGCGTAAGGCAGCTTGGCTTTGCTAAGTATTGCAGCTCTATTAAACAATATGCAGCACAGTTCAACGGTAAACTGTAATTGTTAGCTTTATTTAGAATAACTACCTATGTACAGTAAGTAATGTGGTGTCTGTAGTGTTTTATATTATATATTGCAACACTGTTTGAGCACAGTGTGGTTTAGCTAGCTTGCATTTCCACAGCAACAACATTGAAACCTCCGGTGCACATCCTTCAAAACAAAATGCAAAATTTCACGAACAAAGACTGTATTTCCTACATGTCAAAATTCTCCTACTAAGCTTTACTTCACCATCTTACCGTATGGTTTGATTTAGTGGGTACATACCAATTTATACTACGTGAAGACAGTTATTAAAATGGTAACAATGACGACAATTTTCTCTCCGCTTTTATTCTGAAGGCACGAGATTCATATCGGACTTCTTGTCGTTGCTGGGGCAACGTAGATGATCAGTCGGTTGCCAGTTTTCAAAGTAAGATTTCAGCTCAAACAGCTCACCTGGAAGTTTAAACATTGTTACTGTCTTTTTAACCTCTGTAAATAGAGGGATCATTTGAGAATCTACTTGTTATTCTCATGTGTTCCCACACTTGTAAGTTGCTTTGGATAAAGGTGTCTGGCAAATGAGTAAATTTAAATGTAGTGCGTTTTATGTAACAATTCGCATATAGCAATGTTCCGCTGGCCAATATGATACCATTAGATACCGAAGACTAGGATTAATAGCCTATCTTTATTGCAAATATTGAATTCTCGCTATCTTCTGAAAAACTTTGACACGACTGTCAGAGTGCCGCAAAACCCATTCAACTCATGAATTAGAAAAATATCTTTGGTACACACATTTATTAGTGTCATAAATAAACCATATGGACAGAAGTTTCTTTTAAGCAATAAAAGGCACAAATAAAGGGAGTTACATTTTCACCCTTGGAAGTCACAAATTTAAAATGGCACATACACACCCACTCATTCACATTCTTTAAATAAATTGGGTCACACACGTTCACGTCTGTTACTTTCTCACACATATAACCACCTGTTATTGTTGGGATATTTTGTCAGCACGTTTTGTTGACTTATATCCCCTATCCAGACGCTTTTCTTAACCTCAAGTCTAAAGATAATACAAAAACCTTAACCATAAACATTGTGCTCTTTAATAATGGTCTCCTAAAATGTATGGTGCGTTTACATACAGTACATACAATATGTAATATCTGAGTATCCTAAGTGCATATTTACGTACATACACACAAGTGATTCACTGAAATGAAACTGCACCAAAACAGCATTTCCTAACATAGGAATAAACCAGGCTGTCATCAGTCACTTAACATACAGTTCACATGATAACAACATGTCTCCAAAGTATACTAGATGTTCTTGTGGACTTTGAGATGTATTTTCATGTTGGATTTTTGGGAGAACGTCTTGTGACATGTTAAACACTGGTGAGGTTTCTCTCCTGTGTGTGTCCTCATATGTTTCTTCAATCCTGAACAACTGTGAAACGATTTGTCACACTGTGAACAAGAATACGGCCTCTCTCCTGTGTGCGATCTCCGATGTAGTGTCAGTTGTGCTGCTGTGGCAAAAGCTTTTCCGCAGGCTTCGCATCGATAAGGCCGCTCCCCTGTGTGACTGCGAGAATGCACCAGCAAGGCCCCAGAGCTGCAGAAAGACATACCACATGTGCTGCACAGGTATGGTTTCTCTTTCATATGCATCCTAAGGTGCACAGTGCGTGGATACAATTGTGTAAATTTCTTGTCGCATAAAGTGCAGGCGTATGGGCGCTCACCAGTGTGGATGCGCACGTGTGACTTCAAGACTGACTTTGTCAGGAATCTCTTGTCACAGTAGGAACAGGCAAACGGCCTCTCTCCAGTGTGGTGTCGAAGGTGAACTGTAAGCAAACCCTGAGAACTAAATCTCTTCTCACAAAAATTGCAAGCGAAGGACAAGACTTTAGGTTTAGAGTGATTAAGGACATGTTGATTCAGGTCTTTACGGCTTTTATATGTGTTGTGGCAATGAGTGCACTTGAATGGCCGTGCTGAAGTGTGAACAAAACAATGGTTTTTCAAGGCTGAACAAGATGAAAAAGTCTTTCCACACTCCAGGCAGGTGTTTTTATTGCCTCTTATGGAGTTCTTGCTTAATGGACGGGAGCCATCGGGTCTGCCTCCTGTCGAGGACTGGACCGTGTTCTCCAGAAGTTGCTTCACTTCTTCCACTGAGTTTTCTGAGCATCTGGGTGACTGGAAGGCAACTTCCCCAGCTGTTTCTGCCGACGGAAAACAAAAGACTTAGCGAAGGAATTCACTCGACAGAATCAACATGCCAAGTGAAGATATGACTTCACAGCAGAGCACATTACTAAACCATAGATGAGAGGCCATAGAGCTGAGATCACATTTAAACTTGGGCAGATGATCCTCAAAACAATTACTGCAGAGCCTTTTTGTCATTGTGACAATGATTGAATGAATAGCACACTAAGAAAATCCAGAAAATCTTGTACAATGCACGAGATGCTGACCTCTGTCATCTGCAGCATCAGCGCCATCAGAACACGGAGAGGACGAGAGTGGTGACAGTCCAAACTCATGCGGCTGAGAGTTTGGATTTGTTTCAGTGGAACTCTCGTAAGTCTCTTCATCATCCTCACACATGTCTTCTACGCTACAGCGGTTTATTTCCTGCAGCGTCTCCTCTTCTAACTTTATTTGACCTCTTCCCTGTGGTTTTTCAACGTCTTGTTTGCAGTCTACACCTCCCCAATGTATTTCTTGATCAATATGGTCTTCAGGTGCCACTGAAGTCTGTTTAGATTTAAGTGTGGAGAGAATAGTGTCTGATGTGAAGGTGAATTCGCCTGAGAAACAGATAATATTAATGTTAGAGGTGAAATTGTGTGTAAAAGGCACTGGAGTGGTGCTGGTTGTCAGGCAGGACGGCAGCAATATTATATTCTTTGGTAACTAATAGATTAGATGGTGACTGGTGTTTGGCAGAAGCACTCAGTTTAATAAAGTTTTAACCATTACAACAGTGAAAAGAGGGCGTCCACACACTCTAACTGGGAGAAGCGGAATTTCAATTGTTGACAGATTCTTACTTTTAGTCAACTTTTGCCGCTCCTGTTGATGCTGCAAAATTCTCTTCAGATCTTCATGATCAGAAACAAACTGCACAAGCTGGTCGTCACTGGAAGAAATGTCAAACATAGAGAATACCTGAGGGAAAAAAAGAAAAGTGTGCAATTTGTAAACACAGGGTTTATCCTGTATTTTCAATTTTAAAGTTTTCTGCTTCTTCTTCTAAGATCATACTTTATCATGTCAATTAGCATCTCTCAAATACCACATTGACTTTCAATATTATTCAAGACTTGTGTAAGAAATGTGTGGCTAAAATTCAACAGCATTTGGTCATTAAGTGGCTAGTAGGGTCAGATGGATGTTCAGGTTTCACCCTGCTGTCTACCTGTGAAAAGCTTGGTACTGGGAGAAACTCCTCCAATCGGTAGAAGAACTCCCAGATCAGGATCTGCAGCGCTGTGTCAAAACGAACTCCATACTGAAGTTGGAAGACTTCCTTTGATGATAAAAAAAATATGTATATATATATCGATGTGTTAATGGATTTCAGTACTGAAAAACCAAACAGAAAAAAAGGTTGGAGTCAAACTCACCTTGAAAAAAATGTCTTTTTGAGATTGATCACCAAGCAATGTCTGAACCAGCTCCACAAATGCTGACTTTGAAATTTCCACCTCTCCATCTTGGTCCTGTCATGAAGCCCAAGAGAAGTTCATTAACATGCATGAATTATGACTTTCTGTTCCTACATGTTATAGTAAAAATAAATATTTCAGCATTAGAAATGCCTAAAGATTGTAGTGACGTTTTGGCAGTTTGGCTCATTGTTTGTATTCCAATATCCAATAAGGACTTCAAAACTATCTCTGTCTCAGGCATCTAATCTGTCTGACATCTAAGACACTGTATCCTCATGTTAAACATCCTCCCATTATCAAATTCCTACCTCTTCATGCATGCAGTTTGTTGTCCACTTTTGGAAACTGTTAAGATGATCCTGGACGGCTTTACAGCCAACCTCATCCATCCTCTTTAACAAATCAAGAATGAGCTGAAAAACAAAGAAAATCCTTTAAGCTGAACCTTCTAAATAAAACTTCATTTTTGACAGACTAAAAAATAGATGTATTATTCTTGTATTTAAAACCTTTCCAAATTCAAAGTCTTAACAAACCTTTAAATAAAACAATCTAAGTTCTTTGTTTTTTTTGTTTATGTCAAATCATCTTAATATCCACACTCACTCGAGCTCTCAGTCCCAGGATCAACTGAGTCCTCTGTTTGTAGTTCAGAAGCTCTGGGACCATCTCGGTCACCAATGTCATGAATTCAGCGAGTTTGTCATACTGGTCTACATTTCGCTCCTGGGCCACCTGCCACATACAGGCTGACATCAGCCTCAGTGGAGGAACCAGGAGCCGCAGCGAGGACAGGAGGAGATGAGGATCTGACGGTAGATATAGGCAGTCGCCAAATTATCAAAGTGTACAATCTTGAAACTTAAACTGTATAGATGTACAATAATATTATACATTAATGGTTATTTTCATCATTGATTAGTCTGACCATAAATTTAAGTGTCATAAAATATTGATAAAAAGCCCATTGCAATTGTAAAGCCTTCAGATTACTTTACTAACTTACAATGATATAGAACAGAGAAAAGCAACTTTTTTTAATGATAAATAACGTAATTGATTAAATGATTAATAGAACAGTTGCAGGGTTTTTTTTGTCCACATGCATGAACTTCCATACTGTTCCTTTGGGTTGTGATTTAAATATGATGGACAGCTAATAATAATAATGATATGAAGATGAACTTTTCAAGTGGTACATGCAGCAGAATTTTGTTTGATTTTATTAGAAAAACATTATAGGTAACATTTCATATTTTCTCTTCCACACGCTGGTAGCTGAGCCTGTGTTGTCCTGGTTGACAGGGGGCGCTGTTTGTTTGAGGTTTAGTACAAAAACCTAAACTTGTATACGTCCTTATCAACGCACTCAAAGTGCGTATGCTAGCATTTGTTAAAGGCTCCCACATACTTTCTGCGTGCACGGACAGCTGCAGACTTTTCTCCGGTCGCTCAGAGGCGAACGCGGTTCTATTTATAAGTCCGCGTCGGTCTGGCGTCCCACGCATGCGCACTTCGTCTCCTGGGAAGTTCGATTCCGTGGCACGATGCTTGATGAAGCCAGACAGCCAGTCCAGCATGGAAACAATCGGAGGTAAATGGGCACTCCCGCTTTTATCGCCACTCCTGCCTTTCAGCTTTCTCTTGGCCTTCACATATCTGTCTCGAAGATACTTCCACTTTTGACGACAGGCAATTTCGTCCCTCCCAAGTGTGTGTGCGATTTCACGCCAGGAGTTCAATGTAATTTGGCTATCTCTATATTGTTTCAAAGAAGAATCATATAATTGTGGGTAACGGCGGATCTCCTTGCACAACCTCTCTTCAAAACAAGAATCCATTTTGTTATCTGGAACATGCACAGTCGGCGCACTTGTTATGCACAAATGTTGGGCTGCAGGATGTCAAATAGGGTTCCGCGCGGACACTCACGGACATGGGCGAATGACGTTACTTCGACCAAAGCGGATCCTCGCGGATGGGGCAAAAACAGAGTCGTTAGCTAGCGCTTCCGGGTTCCTGTTTTCAAAATAAGAGGCATGAGCTCGATATAATTCAACCTCTCATTTTGCTGCCTTGGAAAGAATGAAGAGCAAGGGTTTGTCTGGCCGGTAGTTACTTACTTTTTGCCTCTTTACTTTACTCTTGACACTCAAGTAATGTGAGGGTGCTTCCAAAAATAATATAATGAATCGGTTTTAATTATTAGTTAACCTAACACTAAGTGCAAAAATAATAAACATAAACCTGATGCAAGTCAATGTTTGGTGTGACCACGCTGTGCCTTCAAAAAAACAAACAAACACCAGTTCTCTGAGGTACACATGAGCATTACTGCGCGCATCTTGGAGAACTTGCCATGGTTCATTTCAATGTCTTCTGTCTCTTCGTGTAATCCCAGACTGACTCCAAGATGTTGAGATCAAGTTCTTTTTTGCTGAAGATAGTTCTTTATGACTCTGGCTGTATGTTTGGGCTTGTTGTCATGCTGCAGAATGAACTACACAAATTCAGACATCTATATATCCACAATCAGATGGGTGATAAAATGTCAAATTAGCAAAATGACTCCCAACAGAGCTGAGGCAAATTTATTATATTGTCAGGGCAATGTCATTCTGTTCAGTTTATAACAATTATTATCTTGGCTTTAAGAAATAGCTATACTGTATAAAAACATTTATTTAATTCGCCCATAATACATTTCTTTAAAAATTGCAGTTTTGTATAAATACATTTTACTGTACTTTTACTTCAGTATAATACTGCTAGAGCAGCGTCTGTGTTCCTTGTTTAGAGAGTACAAGAAATCTACTGAAGGGCTCCAACACCATTTGAATAGGATATTCACGCATTTAGTGTTTTGATGATAGTGGTGAAGAGCACTGTCAAGAGACGAGAACACAGTCTAAAATCCCCCATAGGTGTTCAGTGTGGTTGAACACATGATGACTATGTAGGCCACAGTGTATGATTTACATAATTTTCATATTCATCAAACCATATTCAGTGACCTCTCATTTATGCTACTGCTGTAGCCACTCTGGGCATGTTTTAGGTGGAAAGGATGTTTTGGAGATTGCTCCCTCAGTTTTATGACAAAAGTCTGCAGAGAGGAATGCTTTGATGGACCTCACTAATGGAAAGGGGCTTCTCCTCAGAGAGTCCCGGTTGATCCTGCAGATGTGTTTTATCAGGGTTTGGTCCACTCTCTTATACTTACATCCTGCCCCAGTTACTCTTAGTGCATTAGTGAGAGGAGAAAAAGTGCAGAGTTATGGTGCCAGCATCACAATTTCTAAGTCTTACATACCACAAGTCAATATTTTGCATACATAAAAAACAGTAGAGTCATATATACATGTACACAATATACATATAAACTCACGGAGCACTTTATTAGGAACACCTTTCTAATACTGGGTAGGGCCTCCCTTTGCTCTCAAAACAGCCTCAGTTCTTCCTGGCATGGATTTCACAAGATGTTGGAAACATTCCTTCGAGATTCAGGTCCACACAATTTACATAATCACATGATTTCTGCAGATTTGTCAGCTGCTCAAGATGACTTCTGCTTTGTGACATGCTTCATTATCTTGCTGGAAGTGGCCATTGGAGGATGGCAAATTGTGACCATAAAGGGGTGCACATCGTCAGCAACAATACTCAGATAGACTGTGGCAATCAAACCATGATTGATTGGTATTAAGGGGCAGAAAGTGCGCCAAGAAAAAACATTTAATTTCATTCCAGCTTGCACTTTTGACACAAGGCAGTTTGGGTCCATGGATCACGCTGCTGATGCCAAATTCTGACCCGACCATCTGTGTGCCTCAGCAGAAAATCCAGATTCTTAATTTTTCCAGTCTTCAACCATCCGGTTTTGGTGAGTCTGTGCAGTCTCAGGTTTCTGTTTTTGGCTGACAGGAGTGGAACCCAACGTGGTCTTCTGCTGTTGTAGCCCATCCACCTCAAGGTTGGATGTGTTTTGCATTTTGAGAAGCTTTTCTGCTCACCACAGTTGTAAAGAGTGGTTATCTGAGTTACCGCAGCCTTTCTGTCAGCTCCAACCAGTCTGGTTATTCTCCTCTGACCTTTCTCATCAACGGGGTGATTCAATCCGCAGAGCCGCTGCTCGCTGGATGTTTTCTGTTTTTCGCAACACTCTGAGTAAAAACTCTTGAGACTGTGTGTGAAAATCCCAGGAGATCCACATTTTTCAGAAATACTCAAACCAGATCGTCTGCCACCAACAATCATGCCACGGTCACAAACCACAGTCACCGAAGTCACTTTTTTTTTTCACATTCTGATGTTTGGTGTGAACATTAACTGAAGCTCTCGGCCTGTATCTGCATGATTATGTGCATTGCACTGCTGCCACATGATTGGCTGATTTGATAATTGTTTCAATTAGCAAGTGCACAGGTGTTACTAATAAAGTGCGTGTGATACATGCATGTAGGCCGACTGGAAAATAAGTATATCTACTCAAGTACAATTTTATTGTGCTTTTCTTTTATTATCATAATATTGTACATTTATATACCTAACATTATAATTTACATTTGGGATTAACATTTTTCATACAAAAGAAATGATCACTTTACAAAACAACATCCAGCAGTATATTAAGTAATTTAAATAATTAGTGCTTTACTTATTTCTGCACTTTAATTGTACTTTTAAGTTAAATTCTGAATGCAGGACCCTTAATGTAATTCCTACTTTTACTTTAAAGAATGTAAATGACCTCTTTCACCCCCGCATGCCCATGTCGATACACACAAACATACAGTGCCTCCCAGTGTACAGGATGATACCGGGTCAGACCTGAGGTCAATGGAAAACCAATGGCGCCATCTAGTGCTGGTCCCTCTGAATTGCCTGGTTTGATCCGGTCTTCGTCAGCCAACCAGGAAAGAGGGCTTGCCGTGATCTGGACTGAGGCGGATGAGACCAGAAACCTTTGTTCTGTCTCTCCTCCCAACGCGAGAATAAAAACAAGAGCCTGCCAATGCTTCCAGCAAAACTGCGCTCGCATTTTGTGGGTTGGCGATCGCTGATGGACGTTTTGTTACACAGAAATTAACAGAATCTTAATCATTAGGCTTTATATATATATACACACTTTTTTTTTCCTGATCGCTACAACCGGAGGGAGATATCTGTACGTTGTTTTTTCCCTATCAGCTGCTAAATGGAAATAAAACGCGGAACTGAAAGTGGAAGCAGTGGAGGTGCGTGTATCCTCATAAAAATCACAAAATCAGTCTCGTAATGATCCCTGATCTGTGTGTTGGCCACAGTGAGTTTACAGTGTCCTTAACACAGATAACGGAAATGAACAGCATATATTTCTATTAATTATCATACTGTGTACAAGGACGATGGGCTCACCAGGATATAATGTGCGGGATGATTTCCATCAATCCATCAGTGGCGTGGTTAAATATGTGTGTAGTATCATTTTGTCATCGTTGCAGTTATTATTTCCTAGAATACCTGTTTGAGCTCGTGCAGCCCACAGCGTAAGTCTGCGTTAGGCTGTGTAACTCGTGCTGTGAGTTTGTTGTGAGTTTGATGGATGCTGTTGTCAGCGCACCTGAGAACCGCGGCGCCGTCATGTCATTATTTCAGCCGGCACTTTGCCACTATAAATGAAGTTCACTCGTGCACAGTGTGCTCTTGTTCAGCATGTGAAGTGTCAGGTGGACGTTGTTCACACAGATTGCTTGTTGAAGTGATGATAAATGATATGTACTGTGGTTTAAGGGAGCTGCCGCCGCTGCTTTGCACCTTGAAGACATCACCTTGGGCTCTGGGGAAAATGTGATGAACAGACATTTTATAAATTAAACTATAATTAGATGAATTGGTTGATGAGTTAATGATTAAAATAATAGTGACTCACAGCTGCACACACACCATATGAGGAAATTTGCATTTTCTTTCCCCCATCAAGCAGCTGTGCTCATTCATTTGCAGAAATGCCTACAAAAGTCTCACAAAAGAGATAATGAAGTCTTAGCTACCTCAGTATGATCAGTATGGCAAAATCAATCAACAATAAATTAATGTCATTTACTGCATATATACAGTTCTGTATTTAGCCATTACATTATGACCAAATTGTGTAGGTTGCCCTTTTGCCACCAAAACAGCTCTGACCCGTTGAGATGTGGACTCCACAAGATCTCTGAAGGTGTGCTGTGGTATCTGGCACCAAGACATTAGCAGCAGATCCTTAAAGTCCTGTAAGTTGCGAGGTCGCGGCCTCCATGGATCGGACTTGTTTGTCCAGCACATCCCACAGATGCTGGATTGTATTGAGATCTGGAGAGTTTGGAGGCCAAGTCGACACCTGGAACTCGTTGTTGTGTTCCTCAAACAATTCGTGAACCTTTTCTGCAGTGTGTAAGGGCGCGTTCTCCTGCTGAAAGAGGCCACTGCCATTAGGGAATACCGTCTCCATGAAGGAGTGTACTTGGTCTGCAACAATGTTTAGGTAGGTGTTACGTGTCAAAGTAACATCCACATGAATAGCAGGACCCAAGGTTTCCCTGCAGAACGCTGCCTAAAGCATCATACTGCCTCCACCGACTTGCCTTCTTCCCATAGTGCATCCTGGTGCCCTCTCCAGGGAAGCAATGAACACGCACCCGGCCATATGCACCCGTTGATGTAAAAGAAAACATGATTCATCAGACCAGGTCGCCTTCTTCAATTGGTCCGTGGTCCCGGTCTGATGCTCACGTGCCAGTTGTAGGCGGTGGACAGGGGTCAGCGTGGGCACTCAGCAGCAAGCTGCGACGCACCGTGTGTTGTGACACCTGTCTATCCGAACCAGCTGGTTGTCCTTCCTTAGACCACTTTTGGTAGGTACTAACCGCTGCACACCAGGAACACCCAACAAGAACTGCAGTTTTGGAGATGCTCTGACCCAGTCGTCCAGTCATCACAATTTGTCAAAGTCGCTCAGATCCTTACGCACGCTTCCAACACATCGACATGGAGGACTAAATGTTCACTTGCTGCCTAATACATCCCACCCACTGGGGTGAGGTGCCATTGTAACAACGTAATCGATGTTCACCTGTGGTCACCTGGTCAGTGGTCATAATGTTATGGCTGATCGGTGTATGTGACCTGGTTATTTGGAGGTCAAACAAACACCTGTCTTTATTATTTTATTCCTGCTCTTGTTTATATCAGGTTGCGGCTGATCATGGGACTTTAAAAAAGACACTCACTGTTGCCCGTTGATGCACAGAAATTCACATAGTAGTGGTTTTTAATTGTTAATACATTTTTTGTTGCTGTTCACTGCCTCAATTCTTCTTCTCTCCTCCACCTCAGGTAATGATCTTCCTCTCCGGTACCTACGCCTCCTGGCCCCGCCCTTGCAGCTTTTATCAGCTGCAGTGTGGCAAATTGTGCAGCAGGGACTTGTGGATCACTATGGGATGCTGGAGGAGTTTGTCACCATGGTGACGGAGCTGGTCCCAGAGCTGATGAGCTACAGTCAGAGGGCTCAGCTCATCCTGGGACTCAGGGCCAGGGTGTGTAATATTCACCGTTCATTCATACTGAGTTGAAACTAATTGTACCAGGTGGTCTCATTTACAATATCTGCAGTAGTTTTTAAACAGTCAGAATTAAAAATTAAAGTGAAACAACAAAAGTAGTTAAGATAACATCTGCAAATTCAGTGTTGCAGTAAAGTCTCCTTTTGTTCCCCTATAAGGTGGCTGAGGTAGCAACAGGTCAAACATTGAAGAAAAAGTAAAACATCACTTAACTACTTACAATTTATAATTCAAATCTCACAGAAAAGAGATCAAAGCTTTAAAACATTTACTCAGCAGAGTTCACGAAGCAGGGCTGTGTTGTTGTGATGTTTTGGATTTGTTTCTGTGTAACACCAGCTGGTCCTGGAGATGTGTCGAGGCGAGCACCCAATGGACATGCAGGCTATTCAGCCACACCTGGACCGAATTAAAGCCCCTGTCAGCACTGCCAAGGATCACCATGTAAGTAAACTCTAGCTGGAAAACACACAGCTGTTTCTTTCCCGTTCGAAAGTTTACTGGGTCATTGATGATTCTCTCTTCTTCAAAGCTGTTTAAAAAAAAGAAAAAGATTCACAAATATACAGCTGTTTTGTTCAGCTCTATTCTTCTCCAGTGGAGGAAAGGATCAAAATGTAGGCCATGTTATTATATGGTGTGTATGATGAAGTGTTGTGTTCATATTGTGTTTATCAGGTCACCATCAACCAGGTGGAAGAGTCTGAGGTTAACTTTGTGGAGTTGGTCCATTCGTTACTGGATGATCCCTCTGAAAGAAAATATTTCTTCCAGGTGAGACGGCACTCACTCTATGGGTTTTTTTTACTAATGTGTATATGTATATTGAGCACTGAGCACTTTATGAGGGACACCTGCACATCTGCTTAATCATCAGCCAATCATGTGGCAGCAGTGCAATGGTTAAAATCCTGCAGATACAAGCTAATGTTCACATCACATATCAGAATGGGGGGAAAACAATGACCTCAGACTTTGACCGTGACATGATTGTTGGTGTCAGACGGGCTGGTTCGAGTATTTTCTGAACCTGTTGATTTCCTGGGATTTTCACACACAAAGTCTCTCAGTCTCTGAGAGTGTTTTTTTACTGGTGCAAGAGATGACCGCTCTTTACAACTGGTGGTGAGCAGAAAAGCTTCTCAGAATGCACGACACATCGAAACCTCGAGGCAGATGGGCTACAACAGCGGAGGGCCACGTTGGGTTCCACTCCTGTCGGCCAAGAACAGAAATCGGAGACTGCAGTGGGCAACGGCTCACCGAAACTGGACAGTGGAAGACTGGAAAAACCCGAGCCCGGTCTGATGAGTCTGGAATTCTGCTGAGGCACGCAGATGGTCGGGTCAGAATTTGGCATCAACAACATGAATCCATGGACCCAACCTGTTAGTGGCTCCATATAATATTTCCTAATCCAGTGAAAATAAGCAGTTTAGGATCTTGACTCCAAATGTTCCTCTACAAATGAATGTCATAAAATATTCTGTTACAGTCAAAACCAAAGTTACACAGACAAGAACATCCATCAGTGCTCAGACTGAGCCCCTCACTTCTTGACTGCAGGAGTGAACATCGTCAGATAGAAACGTGTCCAGTGAAGTTCGAAAGCGGTAATGCTGGTTTTTATGATCTGCGGACACAGGAAGATGTAGATTAGAAGAAGAGTTTGAAGACGCCAACCATCATATCGTTCACAAGAGTGCGTTAATCGAACTGCTTAATCCAAGTGTGACAGAACTAGCGACACGCTGACAAAAATCCACAGGCAGTTGCACCGCTTAAGAAGTTCAAAGTTTTGAAGCATTTGAGCCAAACGCAATATTCTGATATTTTAAAACACGGCAACAAGTTGAGAACCACACCGGTGCAGCAAAACATGCGAGGAGCTTCTCCTGCGGCGAGCTGTAAGGAAATCAAACGACCTCCTCACAGACTCATGCTAAACGTAGCTGCTCTCTCTCTTAATCTGTCTCTTTCTCTCTCTCTCTCTCTCTCTCTCTCTCTCTCTCTCTCTCTCTCTCTCTCTCTCTCTCTCTCTCTCTCTCTCCCTGTCGCATTTGTAGGAAATCTTCCCCGTATATTTTGGGCCAAAGTATGACACAGCACTTGAGATGCTGGTGTGGGAGTTCATATCGAGACTGGACGAGCTCCTCCCCGTTCCAGACTTCACTCAGGTACCATGTTTCCTTTAACTCTAGCTTGGCACGCATGATCAGCCAGTTACATAATAATGATAATATTAATAAAAATAGTAATGTACCCCCTTGTAATAATTTGTATTACACTTATTAATCCAGATGCCTTAACTTGTCTGAACTGTCTATATTTGCTTGAATGTCACCAACATATCTGAGAAACTCATGGCTTTGTATGAAATATGCATTTACACTCACAAGAGAAAGAAGCTGACTGATTGTGGCGATTCTCTATGTTTTCTTTAGTGGTACTTTCACGTAATGTTTAAATTAGCATATGTCTTTTCATATCCACACTGCAGCTTTTTGCTGCTGACTGTCAGTCTTATGTAACCGGTCTCGTTTTGGCTACTGTTCCATCCCTGGTTTGTTACCTGCCCACTACAGTGTTGATGTGAAGGGCCTACCTGGGGAGTACACCGCGCCCTGTGGGAGATCTGCTCTACTTGTTGTGCTTCTGTGTTTTATTTCACATATTTCATTATTTCATAATGAACCAAACGCAACACAAGATGGTTCATGACCAGGAAATGGCTTTGGCATTATTTCAAACTGAGCAGCCTTTTCAGGCTGACTGTGGCACATAGGCTCAGTGCAGCGGCTCATCGGTCTGCACCACTGACCCAGAGACAGATAGAGAGGAGGGTTAACTGGGCGCAGGTGCAGCACAGTGTCCCAGTGGACTGCTTCCTCCCCTCTCCCTTTGTCGTACCAAGCAGTCGGAGAGAAGCACTACAACAAAGCTAGAAAACAAGCACTCAGACACCGTAGGAAACTGTAGGTGAGAAGTAAAGATGTTAAAAATACACATGAAGCCACATTTACATGAATTATTTCTCATGTCGACTGCATGAGATCGTAATGTGATGCTGATCAAATTTTTAAGTGGTATCACAAATTTCTAGAAAAACAAAAACAGAAAGGAAAACGTATAACCTCTCACATAATGAGCTAATTCTTCACTTGACCTCAGTGTAGGTCGTTCAAAAATAAACCACCAGCATAATAAATGAATGCAGGGTTACTAAAACTGGTAACTTGATCTCACTTCTCAGCTGGCAGCTCTGCTCGGAGACGCTCCGACATTCCTAGACGACTGTTTACAATCCCTTTTCCCGCCAGAGGACATGAAGGCTGTACTTGAACACCACAGAAACCTTGGTCATTTTGAAGAGAAAGGTACTGCGGGCTCGTGGTGGTGAGAGATGCTGTAACTGTCGTCCAGAAAATGAAGCATGTCCAAACAAATAGAAAGAATATAATTTCCCTTCTGTTGCTCCTGTTTGTCGTCTGCAACATTCAAGATTTTTGTATCGTTTTGCTTTTTCTTGCTACTTAATTTCCCACATTTTCTAAATAATGAGTCTCTGAGTAAAGATTACTTCATATAGGTTGCATCATCACACAGCAGAGAAAGCTAGTAAAGCATTATCTCTGTCACTTCTGTCTTTACATTTAGCTAAATTACAGTTTGGACATGCTTGACAGTTGTTTCTTTCTCTATGATTAATGTTCGAAACAAGCCAGGACCTAATTAACCATCCTTACTCTCAACTGTAGATCCTAGATTATTACCGATGGATGACTGCATCCTCTCCTCCCTTTCGCTACCTCCTGGGGCCAAAGTTGTCAAGAGCACCACCTCCTGCTCACCTGCTCTCAAAGACTCAACCTCTCCGGAGCACAAAGGGCGTCTTGATGCTCCCATCAACACAAGCGGCTCGGAGAGGGCGGGCAGGAGGAGCTCCGAGACAAGCAGACAAAGACTCAAGGAGACAAAGGACTCTGACGGTTGGCAGCTGCAGGTTAGAGGAGGGAACGTTTCTCAGGAGAGGAAAGTGCAAAGTTCAGTTAGTGCACAACCATGTGATGAAACCATAGACCTCACTACACCTAATGAGACTGCGGAGACGGACTCGGCAGCCAATGAGGACAGCCAAAGCTTGAGAGGAGCGAGGGTTCTCAGGAAGAGGAAGCTGAGCGGAGGTGAAGACGTACCGGCTAAGCAGCCTGTGGAGGCGTCGGTTTTCTTGTAAGATTCCCAGAAATGTTTTGCTCATTGGTTACACACAAAGACATGGACGCAGGGTTTCCTGTTGGTTCACTTGACCTTTGTCTTTTCCATTTAATTTCGTTTTTTTTTTCTTTCTTAACCTTCTGAAAACACGTATTTGTCTCAATCTCAATTACTCTTCGTCATACCATATGATTACTGAATTACATTCACATTATGTTCCTCTCCAACCACAATACAAATATCACAAACCCAAACACCTCCAGGCTGTTTTGTTTTTTTGTGGAGCACAAAGGGAGGGAAGAAGAAGTTACTTTAATCTGATTATAAAAGGGTTTGTAAACCAACACGTCAGATTTGTCTTTGGTGTGTTTCCCATCTTTGCAGGGATTCCTCTGTGGACGACAATTCAGGTGAATCTCCTCTAATCTCGATATGGGGAGAATATACAGGTTTGTACAGTTTCTGTATGAGTCAGTGGATCCATACGTGGTTCTCTTTGTCTAAGCTCAGGCCTCTAACTTACTCTTTTTGTTTTATGTCAGACTCTCAGGAAGGTTCTCTCCCAGTTGTGACGGACATGAAGGTTCCCTGGTCAGACGAGGAGACGCTCCATCTGCTCGACATCTGGGGGAAGGACTCGGTGCAGCGGGCTTTGAAGGGCTGCTTAAAAAACCGTCACATATTCACGCAAATCGCACAGAAGATGGCAGAGAGGGGCTACATGAGAACAGTGGAACAGTGCCAGACCAGGATCAAACGGCTGAAGAAATGCTTCCGCCAGAACAAGTGGGTTTTAAATGACACGATTTGATCACTGTCATCATTTCTGTCTGTACAGTCATTGAAATTGATCAGATAACTGCATGTCACCCTGAAATGAAAACATAATTTGCGAAACAGAGAAAAATTGAAGTGATTCTCTGACAAAATGCCTGTTGTCTTGTCCCCGATCCATCGCTAGAGGAAACTCGAGGCTTGAGAGTAAATTTTACGAGCGACTGGAGTGCGTCCTCCGCTCCTCGGCTCCTCCGGCTGTTCCTGAGGTCACCTACGATGTTGAGGAAGTCCTCGATGAAGATGAAGGCGATGAGGACTTGCAGTTTCTCGGCCACGCAAGCCGTTTGGAAATAGGTGCGGTGTGGACACCAGCTGTGTGTGACAGAGCCATAAACCTTTCATTTGATAGGGCATTATAGATTTTTTTAAATGATATTAAAAAGGTTAAAAACAAGGCTTTATCTTCTCCTGGTCTTTTAAATGGAAAAAATTGCAATACATGTCAGTGCAAACATTATATAGCATGCACAGAAAGAGAAAGAATACAGTTGCTGCAAAATAAGACATTAAAATGTAACATTCTGCACAAAATATATCCTCTAAAAAGTTGTTTTCAGTTCAGCTGAACTATAAAATGATAGTAACAAAAATTAAACATTAGTTACTGTTGCCGGTCTTCTGTATTTGACTGTATTTGCTTCCCAAAGCACAAAAATAAACCAACGTTAACCATAACACATATTTTTATTAAAATGACAAATTCCATTTCGATTATCCTTTTATTATGCTAAACAATGTGTTACATGTTTTTTTTTAAGGAACCAGAAGCGTTCCATGGACAGACCCGGAGACGTTGGCCCTCATCGACACGTGGGGTGAAGACAAGATGCAACAGGAGCTGAGAGGGATGCACAGAAACGGACATATTTTTTCCATCATATCCACCAAGATGGCCGCCCAGGGCTTCTCCCGAACACCAGAGCAGTGCCAGACGAGGCTGAAGAGGCTGAAATCGAACTTCAGGCAATGTTACCAAAACAAGTATGTGTGTTTGCAACAGGAAGAATGAAAGGAGAAACTTTTTTTTTTTTAATTGTTGATTTATATTTATATATATCCTCTCTTTTTAACTGTAGCCTGAAGGGACAGGGCCAAGTTGAGTGCAAGTTTTACAATGAACTGGGAAGAATTTTAGTGAAGGACTTCGCCTCAGTGCCGCAGCTGGACGAGATACTAGGAGAGCCTGAGGACGGCGACATTCCTGCCCTCTCCCATCAGGATATCGGTAAATACAGATATTCTCTGCTGACCGCAGGAGGTGTGGGAGAACAGGTCAGATACTACATCACCCTGCCACCTTATCATTATACACTGACTGATCAAGTTATAGCTGGATCCTTGAATGAAAAACCACTTTCAGACAGTGATTCAGTGGGTTTAAGACTCTGGTGTAACGTATTTTCATTTCTGACACGGTGACTTGGTGTGAAATGAGGCCTCAGATGCTGCTAAGTGAGAAATCTGGATTAAACAACGTCTAAACTGGGTTATTATTTAATCAGATTTGTATTTTCTCTTTTTTTATTTGTCTCTTCAGAGTCTGTTGTGGGCATCCAAGAAGACAGGAAGAAAGTCCCCTGGTCCGACAAAGAGACCATCATCCTTCTGGAGATCTGGGGAGACGTGCAGGTAGAGGACAGTTTCAGAATGGAAATCCTGCATTTTAGTTGTGACATAGACATACCTTTACTATTCCTAAGTCATTTTTGCTGAACTGTAACCAACCAACGACAAAAATTATTATTTGGATTGCTGAACCGAGCTAACTAAAACTGTCCATCTTCTTTACATGTGAGTTAAAGCTTTGATCATGTACGAAGCTTTTTCCTCCTGAAGAGCGAAAGTTTGAGCTCAAGGAGAATTAAATCAACTACACGGTGATAGATTACCAGAGGATGCAAGTGCAGTGATATCCTAAATCAGTCTGATTGTTCAAGTTATTTTAAATATTTTATATAGTGCTGCCTTTAAAAATGAATTTCACCTACATTCAGGTCCAGCAGAGCCTGAGACGCTACCCACACAACGGTCACATTTTTACCGAAATATCAGAGAAGCTCAGCGCCCATGGTTACACCCGCAGTGCGGACCAGTGCCACACCAGGATCAAACGGCTCAAAGCTAACTATCGCCAGTGTCAGGAAAACATGAGGTAAAAACCGCACTTGATTGTTTGTTTTGCATTCTGCACCGTGTGTGTGTGTGTGTGTGTGTGTGTGTGTGTGTTAATACAGCTGACCTCTGCCGTCTGTAGCTCATCTGGGACTGATAGAGTCGATTTTAAATTCTACGATCTGCTGGAACAAATCCTGGAGAAGCAGCCGTCAACATCCGCCGCTGTGGTAACCGACTCCATTGAAATATCAGAAGACTCCAACAGTGAATCAGTGACTGAAACAGGTAAAATACCCCCTCAGCAAATAGAAGCACATCTATACTCAGCTTTACACTCTTTACTGATTGTGGGTACATTCATACAGTTTTACATAATGTAATCAACAAAAATGTCCTGCAAAAATATGTGTGACTGCTGCTTGTGAGAAATTGTGTGTGATATTTAGAATATGTGCTGTAGTGTATGTAATGTCTGAAGTATAAACACAGTGGAAGAATATTGGTCTTTAATCATCATTAGTCTTTAATTCATCATATAATCTTATTGGATTTTGGTGCCGTTGATCAGTGTGCAGTGTTTAGCATTTTGAATTATGAATTGAATTTGTAGAGTATTCACACACTTGCTGAGTTACAAATGCTTATAAATGAATGAGTTTCACAGCAGTATCTCTCTAATGTTAGCTCACAGTAGCTAACATTAGCCTCCATAAGCTCCTGGTTGTACTAGAACAGGGAAGGCTGAAGCAGCAGAAGCATATCCCATAGCATGTGTGTTTTATTGCACATGACTTCCTCTTTTAACTTGGAACAGGAAAAATTTATATTATTCCTTATTTCAAATGTAACATAGACTTAAATACATGATCAAACTCATAACAACTTTACATGTAGTAAAAAGGATAAATGAAACAAAAGCAGAACAATCTGACTTCTTGGATGAAACCAACTGCTATAAAAGAAAAATTCTTATCAAAATGAATGCAGACAATGACCAGTGCTGTGTTTGTGCTGAAAGATGGAGACATTGAGGCCTTGTCAAGTGAAAAAGCAGCACCCAGCACATGGTCAGATGAGGAGACCCTGGCGCTTATCGATATCTGGGGCGAAGAAGACGTTCAGAGGGCGCTGAGGGGTTTTGTCCATAACGGACACGTTTATGCCGACATTGCCGAGAGAATGCACGACCTCGGCTTCTCGAAAACCTCGGAGCAGTGCCGCTGGAAGGTCAAGTCCCTGAGGAACAACTTTCGACAGTGCTACGACAGAAAGAAGTGAGATCTGTTTGCCTTTCTATATGATTGTAAATATAATGCATATACTGTATATATCATGTTAATGGTTCGTATTTTCACACCTTCTAGATGTGGACGAAGAGTAGATTATAGATTCTACAACCAGCTTGAACAAATACTGGGACTGGAAGCAGTTTCTCTGGATGAGTACGACGAAAGAGACGAACAAGTAGACCAGGAGCCAGGTAGAGTCATTTTCAATCATTGACCCGGCAGCAGCAGAAATGCTCCGTTAGATAAACATTCAATCACAGGTCCAGCGTCTTTTTTATTTCCCCCTGCAGCAGGAGTAGATGGCTTGAACACAGTGTGGACGGAGCACGAGACGGTTGCTCTCGTTGAGGTGTGGGCCGCAGACGACGTGCAGCACAGTCTGAAAACCTCCGTCCGCAACGGCCACATATTCGCCGACATATCGGAGAAAATGGCGGCGTTGGGATACCTGAGGACGGCGGAGCAATGCCACTCCCGGATCAAAAGGTTGAAGAAGACTTACAGGCGTCACTCCAACAGCAGGAGGTAAGTCAAATGAACGAATGACTGGTTGGTTGAGTGGATGGTCCTCCTCATAATTTCAATACACTATTTCCCAGCTTACCTTTGATTCATGCTCTGTAGAAGTGGAGGCCGGCCCACAGTGTTTCGATACTTCCATCTCCTGGCTCCAGTGCTTGGTGACGACTCTTTGTTTGCTGATGTGGACAGTGCCGCTGTGGACGCCACCTTACAATCCTTTATGGACAAGGATGCTGACTTGTGTAGGGTTAAATATAATCAAATCCATTTGTGCAGTTTTTGTCATTACATATTTGGGTAATTGTGCAGTGTTCTCGTGCAGATATTGTGTAAATTTAAGAATAATAAAAGGCTGCTGTTCTGACTTTTAGACGAGCAGCCCTCGACCAGCCACCTCCTGGCCGACCTGAGCAGAAAGATGCCCTGGTCAGACCTGGAGACTCGCACCCTGCTGGAGATCTGGGGCGAAGACAACGTCCAGCTGACCCTGAGGGGCTGCCTGAAGAACCGGCACGTGTTTGAGTACATCTCCGACAAGATGGGCGACCGAGGATTTATGAGGACCTCGGAGCAGTGCTACACCCGCATTAAGCGCCTCAAACATGGCTTCCTCCATGAAAAGTCAGTGTCAACAATGGTTCTTATTTCTTCTAAACACATTTATCATTTATATTATTGTGATTGTTGTTACAAGCATCATGAGGCAATATTGGTTGTTTAGATGTCAAATAAACTCATGTATGCTCTTTATCAGAGAGAATTCACAAATACAATAAAGGTCATTTTTTATTACTGTGGAAATTTATGTCAAGATCTAAGACCTTGTGACTGTAAGGCTTTGGATATTGTTGAGATGTTCATTTTTAAAGTAGAACACCCAAATTTATCAATGTCCCTCAGCTCCTCCTGATGTTTTGTTGTTGTTGTTTTGATGTAAACCACGAGTAAAGGGATCACATGACATCTGAATTTAACCAACTTTTGTTGTTGAAATTTAAATATTATGTGTCTGATAGTAACTTCAAGTTTTTATTTTTATTTATTTTTTTTACATCCAGGGAGGAATTTAAGTTCTTCAGTGAGATGGAGGAAATCTTCAGGAAGGAGTTGAAGGTAGACGGCTCAGTCACTGACACATCAGTCCCAGATGAGCCGGATGACTGTGCACCTGAACCGAGCCAAAAGAAAGGTGAAACAAAAGGGGAAAACAAAAAGTTTTTTTTGTTGTTTTTTTTGCCAATTGGGTGCTGTATATATACCTCTGTATAGCTTTTCATTATTTTCATCATGCTATATACGCTCTTAATCTGTGAACTCTATTCTGTTAGTTGCCTCAGGTAACCAGTGGGTGGCTGACAGCACAAAGCTGGCCTGGAGCGACGGGGAGACCGAGGCGCTCCTGGACATTTGGGGGAGTAAGGAGATCCAGGACAACCTGAAGGGCTGCACCAAAAACAAACATATCTTCATCCAGATCTCTCAGGTCATGGCCAGCCAAGGCTACCTGCGCACTCCTGAGCAGTGTCAGACCAGGATAAAGAGGCTGAGGGCCAATTTCAGACACTTCCTAGAAGGCAGAAAGTAGGTGCAGTTATTTTTTTGGGGGGGGTTGGATCATGCTGTATTCTAAAAGAAGTTTTATCCTGTAAACATGTTTTAAACCTCTTAGCAGTAGTTGATTTTTTTTTTCTTTGCATAATTTTCCACCTCCTAACAAGCTCTATAAATTCTGTTTCATGTTCCCAGAGGAGAAAAGCAGGAGTGCAAGTTCTTTGACCAGTTGGTGAAGATATTTGGCAGCAAATATGTATTGAACTCTGACCCCCTGGCTGACGATACAGCTGATATTGTTGGTAAGTAGTGACAATGCCTCAATGATGAGATTTTACATAATTTAGCATTAGCATGTAGCATCTTTGGTCTATTTCTTGTTTTAAAATTGTCATGTTAAAGCTAGGAGGATATAACTCTGCTTTTGTATTTTTATGTAGTTTATAGCACTATTGGATCAACAGCCTTGAAAGGACAAATTCAATATTTTGGGAAATACGCTTATTTGTTTTCTTGCTGAGAGCTAGATAAGAGGATTAATGAAATTAATGAGCTTTATGCTCAGAACACACTGCTGCGGCTCACACACGTGTGTGTTCACACTGGATGCATGTCTGCTGCGTCGCTGCTACTGCCAGCTCTATCTCTCTTCCTTGAGCTTGCCTTGACTTTTGTTTACCCTCATTCAGACCAACACACACAGCGAGAGCAACAGAGAGATTGAGAGAGAGGGAGTGCACTGGAAAAAACACTGCCTTTCATCTTTTAAATTATTGACATAATATGATTATAGTCTGCACTGGGTTTCTGTTATGACCATACAGCACATGTGGCCTACACTGCCTCCACATTTAAAAGATTAAAGTGTTTAAAAAATATAATATTTAAATCTTTTTCATGTCTGTGTCATATTCAGATTCAGCCTAGACATTGAAACTAAATATCATAAAATATCACAAACTTTCTCCCTGGCTTCCCCAAGTGATACAGAGCCACTGGCAGACCAGCTAGTTCAAATTCCTATTTTTTAGCGTGTTGCTGTTGATCATAAAGTATCGTTATGTTATGCTCACACTTTTTTCCGTCTGACCCAGAATCATGAAACTGTTCATCATCAAGACGACACACAGCAGAAGCAGGTGGACACAAAGATTCAGAGGAAAAATAACAAGGACATAAATGCAGAAACAGATATTTACTGCTGTGGTGTGCAGTTGTTTACAGATGACAGAAGAAAGCCTGTCCAGGCTGGATCACTGGAATTTACATTTGCCTCTGTACATACTCAAGATACTTTCACATTCTTCATACAGACAAGACCTACTTGGTATGTAATTGTGTGTGTGTGTGTGTGTTTGTGTGTGTGTGTGTGTGTGTGTGTGTGTGTGTGTGTGTGTGTGTGTGCGTGCGTGCGTGTGTGTGCGTGTTTATGTCCCTCAACTAGAGTGTCCGTGTGATTATTAACACTAGAGCCATGCCACTAAAACCAGGATGCTCAGGGCTTGAGGGTCAAAAATAAAACATCTGATAATGACCTGGTAAAAGTCACAGAAAATGCTGTGCTCTCCCGGGAAACATGTTTTTTCTAATGTTTAATTATTTTGTACTTGAACTTTAGTGAGTGAATCAAAGTACAAGCAAAAAGAAATACACGCAAGGCCTAAAACCACAGCCTACATTTGCTTTTTGGTCTTAAATGTTAAATCTTCTGTCTTTGCACTTGTTTGTAATGTTTGAAATCTGAGTGGTGAAAGGTTAAAGTTGAATTATTTATAAATTTTGTTCTCAGTATGTGTTGCTCTCGAGTTTTATTTATTTAAATTACTGTTTACATATGTGTTCCAAAGTTTTACAATTTTCTTTGACTATGTTATACTTTGAGCATTATTGAGGTACATTTTTCCACAAATATGTAGAAGTTTTGTCACGTCCATTAAAAGAAACTTAAAATGTGCAATCTGTCATGTGATTATTTTTCTGTGTAAAATATGTAAAAAAAAAAAAAAAAAAAAAAAAAAAGGTAAAAACACAATCAGAGCATGAAATTCAAGTGGAACTGCTGAATAAATCCAGTGCTTGATAAGACCAGGGAAGCAGACAAATATCTCATCTCATACAAATCTGCAAAAAAAAAATCTTTATTCTATCTCTATTTAAGTTTTCTGTTGTTGTTTGTTGCCGGGAGTGGATTGTGGTGAGCTTCAGCCATGGTTGCATTTAAAAGACAGGTGGTTATAATACACCCTAAGCACTACCTCTTCTGGCAGACTGGAGGCTACAGTGAGTCGCTATCGGAAAGAGACCGGACGGGCCAGGGCTAGCTGGTTAGCATGCTAAGTTCAGTAGAAGGGAAGACGTGATAGAGACAAGACTTAAGATTGGCGTTGCTTTTCACCGCTGGAGCTCTTGGCGACTAAAGGAATGAAGTTTCATGTTGAGCTCACAACATTTCTTCTAGACTGGTAGGTAAACAGCTGTTAATGCTAACGTTAGTTATGTAGCAACAGCAAAACTTACAAATAGCCCCTTTGAAAAGAACTCCACGGAAACATGAGCACATCACTGACATATCACCAAACTTTTGCGCAAACTTGCTTATTTACACATCCAGCAGTTATAGGCAACATATTAATTTGTTTTGGGTCATGTTTGTAGCCAGCTGAGAAATGTAAAGTTAGTGTTCACTCTTTTTTAGCTCTGTTTTGGTCTTAACCAGCTCCTGAAGGAAATGTATGGGCCTTAGCTGCTAAATAATGCTCCATTATGTCCACCATATAGTTGCTAACTGTCTGTTTAGTGTCCAGCAGGTAGTGTACAGTGGACTTTAAAGACTTGGGCCAAACATCTAAATAATGAGCTGACACTTGCTCCATAAAGTCGAGGAAAGCTGCAGATTCAGTTTGATTCTCTGTGGGTTTATCACATTGTTATCTGCCTTATATAAAAATACAGATTATAGATGCTTTAACTGAAGGATCTGAGTACTCAAACTTTTTAAATGTAACTAATGTATTGAAAAGTTTGCATAAAAAAATTGTCACAGTGATCTAGTCCATATTCTATCACCCACACAGACTGTGGATGAGTTACTGCTGTTTGTTTTAACTGCAGTCAGCCAGAGGTCCCTGCTCTGCTTACATTAGATAAGCTCAAGTGGAATGAGGGGAAAGCAGAAGGGAATTGCTCGGCAACGACTTCTAAACACACCAACGTTTCCCGTCACAAGGCTATTAAGTTTTACATAATTTAATTTTGCTGACAAACACTCCCACACTGTGACCATAATCATACTGTATCAGATACTGGAGCAGGAAGGCACAAGTTGTTTATTACATTTATGGTCTATTCATTGAGCACAGAGAGGTGGAGCTGAGATGGGAAACGAGAGACTCTTCTAGATCAACTCTCAACAACTATTGGATTCATCCTCTTGGGATCTTGAACATCTGTATAAAATTTCATAGCAATCCAATCCAATATTTGATGAAATATTTCAGTCTGGAAAGTGCATAGATTAGATGTTTATTATTTAGACTGTGGTTCACAAATGTACCTAATAAAAGTCAACAAGTAATTCAAGTGTGTTTTTGAGTAGTAGCGTTTGTCAGAATAATTGTTATACTTTTAAAATGTTTTTTGTAACATGATGATGGGGTAAATCACAGAGATGATAGAAAATGTAGTAGCTAGTAAAATATGGGGACATCATGGTTGCAGCTAAGCAAGAAAGTGAAATACAAAGAGCAAAGCTTCAAAAGAGACAGAATGCAATACTCTTGATATGTACTTTTAATTTGAACATCCGTAAGGTCGTATAAAAAATACGAGCCACCAAATATTTGTAATGCAAGTTATCCCTAAAACACAATTCTTAGGATTTTATGTATTGTAGTCTGTGAAAATGTGCAGCACAGTGTTGTATAGACAGCACCAGACACTAACCCTACGATGGTAGCGTGCCTTGCGGTTTACTCTCTCTAGGCCAAATAATATGTTCAACTACAAAAACATGGTGTCCCTCTGCCCAAAGACAGACATTGGGTGGTTTGTTGGCATCAGCCAACACGGCATAACTGGGTAGCAGCGGTGAATCCTCCTCTATCGTGACAATGTAGAAGTCCTTGGGTTTACTTGGAAATATACACATGCATCGAACCTGGTGTTGGACAGGGGGAGGGTCCAGCTCTTCCTGCAGCCTGCTCAGCAGTGAAAGAGGAATCATTCTCATTGGGTTGTCATCCAAATATTCCTCCTCTGCTTCTCGTCCCTCTCCCTCCACGTTTTTTCCGTCTTCTACATCTAAGACTACAGCCTCATCGCTGTCGCTTTCTTTCGCTTCCCCATCTTTCCTGTTGTCCTCCTCTGTTTTGTCGTTGTTGTCCTTTCTGATGAACACCACTGGAACCATTTCCTCTCCTCCACTCAGTTTGTATTTCCAAACACTCAGCTTGTACCAACATGGCTCGAAACAGAACTTGGAACACAAAGAAAACATGTAGCTTTGTGTTAGATGGTTCCTTCTATGCATTATGTTCATATTTGACCATGTGTATTATTTCTGTCAAATTTCACCACCATGTCATGGAACTTACCATATAATAACACATCATAATCATGGCCATAAGGAACAACATGAGGATGGAAACCGGCGCACCGACAATGATGAGCTAAACAAATCAGAAAATGATATAATTTTTAAAAAACCTGATATAATTCACAGACTAAATTATATTTACCCGTTAATTTAATTCTTTTTACAGTGGCCCTGAAGGCCAAAGGACAAGAATGTCAGACAAAACACATTAACAAAATAGAAAATACAACATAATGGAGAAAACACAATGATATTTCGGAATACATGATATTTGATTAAAACTTTAAAAAAAACATATCTGACTATCAATGTGAGATAATAAGCTGGAGGGAGAAATAATTCAATTTACTGTGTCTTTAATGAATACTCGAACGGGTAAAAAGATCGACCTAATTGTAATGTAATAATCCTTACCCAAACTATCATGATGATCCAGAACGTGGAGTTGCGTTTTTCTTCAAGGAATAGGACTGTAGGGAGACAAGGCTACACACACACAAACACACACACACACACACACACACACACACACACACATACATATATATACACCTGTACTTTCCCACTCATCCTATATATACGTTATATTGTGATGACATCCTGGATATAAAAATATACAATTAAATATAGGAATAATATGAAGGTCAGGGTGTCCCGTCAACAGTTCACTTTTTTATAATGCTTTTCTATCACGAACATACTTGGACCACCAGGAGTGGCCACTCTTGGTGTTGCAATGAAAAGTCCCTAAACACAATTCTTTGGATTTTATGTTTTGCAGTCTGTGAAAATGTGCAGCACAGTGTCGTATAGACAGCATCAAACACTAACCCTACGATGGTGGCGTGCCTTGCGGTTTACTCTCTCTAGGCCAAATAATATTTTCGACTACAAAAACATGGTGTCCCTCTGCCCAAAGACAGACGGTGGGTGGTTAGTTGCAATAGCAAGTATTGCCACTACGCCACAATCACCTCACAACTAGATGTGTAAATTACAAAAGACTTTGAATGTTTCATACAGTTCAGTTCAAAGATTTGTCACTACTTCATTTTTTTTCTTCTCTTTTCTTTTTTTTTTAGATCCAAGAAAACCATCCATGCTCTGATTCAGACTGTCTTCAGGTAAGTAGTATACTCAGTACAAAACTAATGTATTCAAGCACTTCTTATAAAGTTAATAGCTCAGCAGACACTTCACTGACAATTATCAGATTCTAGTGATTTCTGTGTCTTAGTTTTAGTCTGCTTTTAACAAGTAACAAACTGTGTAATGCAGGTTGGAGGATTTCCACTGCTCCTTCCTGATTCGCTAATTCAGAATGGTCGGTTCAGTTTAAAGATTTGTCGATAGAGATTTGTTCGTATACGTGAGCCAAACACCTCTACTCACAGCCCAGTGTTGTTCCTGGGTTGGTTGATCGAAACATTGCTATTAAGAATATCAGCAGATTTTTTTTTTCACTAAACAATAAACAATAAGATCTTTGAAAAATAGAAAAATCTTTCAACTGAAATAACCAAAGGTGCTATAACTTTATTTTGTGTTCATGTAGCTCCCGCAGGTAACATTTTACCTTCTCATGAACGAGGCTGTTTCCATATAGGACCTAAAACAGAAAGGTAAAAATTACCTGTCTGTTGCAAACACTGTAAAATATACATTATTGTGTCATGAAATGTGCATTAACTTCTATGCTACAGTTGCTTTATATCCCTGCCACCTTAAATGAAAGTGTTTTAGTTTTGAAAGGTGAGTGACTTACACATTCAGAGCTGTCGTCCTCTCCTTCACATAGGCAGGAGTCGGGGATGGCCGGCCACCAGTCGCTGTGGTTTATGAGTCCACAACACTTAAACTGGACCAAGCACACACACACACACACACACACACACACACACACACACACACACACACACACACACACACACACACAAAGCAGAGTTTATTTAGAAGTGCATGTGCTTACAAAGAAACGGTGCTTTATATACAGTATAGTATGTTTAAATGTCATATAAGAAGACATGTACATTTGCTGACAGTATGATACATCAGCACAACTCCTTAAAAATAAATTTAACACCCTAAAACATGTTCCTCACCTCAGTCTGCCAGCGGTACACGTTGTCACTGCTATTACATTTTCCATCATTAAAATGTGTTTGTAAGTCTCCTGGTGTATGTCTCAGAGGTCTCAGGTGCAGGTAGTGCTCCTCAAACGCTTGTATTTCCTATAGAGGCAAATAGAAAGACATGCATGACAGATAAACTCGACTTCATTTTTTTCACTTCTACCATTTTTAAACATGATATTTTGGTATTTTTCATGCATCTTAACTCAAAGTCCAAAAATTTAGCTTTTTCCAGGTCATTCATGGTCTTCCTCGCATAAATGGAGCTTCTCAGTTGTCATCATGTGACAAGTAAATAAGCCAATTTCCCCAAAATGTCAAACTTTAAAGCTTTAAAGTATGATGACAACATAATGACAACTGAACTACTTGTATGAAAAGAAGCTAGTTAACAGACCTTGGGCTAAGATTTTTGTCAATCTGCTGTTGCATCGTCATTAATGAACTCACTATATTAGTTCATGTCTACAGCATTCAGTTTGCCCACCTCATTCTCTTTCTTCCAAGCCTTTGTAAGAGATACAACCATGACCACAAACAGGACACAGATCGCACACAGTGACTATGGAGAGACAACAAGAGAGAGATATTTAAGTATTATGTTATTTTTTTGTGTTTTTTTTGTTTGTTTTTTTATATCATGTTGTATTTTACATGTCACACACTGATACATACCAGAAACCACAAGCACGACCCCAATCTCCTTATCCAAATTGACATCAGTAGCAGGATACAGATCGGCAGACTGACCCCTGACCACCAGTACACCAGTAGGGCCTTTCTTTTCAGTTTGGACGCGTCCTGAAAGAACAAAATCAAACCACCATGGACAGAGCACAACACTAGTCTGCGTGTTGAATCTCAATCAGTAACAAAAGCTGGAACCAAATGTCTTAGATTCTTAGTCCTCTTGACATATTCTTTAATCAAATAGTTTCTGATATATCAAGCATCAGTAGACAAATATATTGCTACAAATATCACAGACAATGACCTAAATTGCCTGATTTTAAACTGCAGAGATTTGAATGTGATTTTTTTTTAACTCAGTTTGGACAAGCACAATGTCAAACCTTGCGTCCTTTAACTTCTCAAAGATTAAAGCATTTATCTCCTAAATGATGTCCCCTCTGAATACTGTTAATTTGGTATTAAGTCTCTTTCTTGACCACAGCTGTTGCTGCTTTTAGCTGACCCTAAAATTTGAAGCACAGTACATCATTTCACTGGTTACGTCTTTTGTGTCAGGACTGATTTAAACATTTTCTTTCTTTCTTTTAAAACACAGCAGGACCTCCATACATTTAGAAACATTGAAATCCTTATTTGCTTCCTCATGTTATTGTTTGATACTGTTAATATACATAATAATGGTAATACATGTATAAAATATAGAATGAAAAAATAATTGATTAGACAGTCATTTTTCAGTATGATTGATGATATTCACCCCTCCCTCTGTGATATGTCATGTGGCTTTAGTCTCTCCCACAGGCTGTCAACTATATTATTAACCTTTTTATGCACATTAATGTCTGCAAAAAATGTCACACAAAACGTCATTTGGTATATTAAGTAACCAGTCACCAATTACAAAATGGCGTTTATTAAGAGAGCACGAGAATGAAAAGGTGGCTGAGACAGCGCTCCCCAATCATGACTTGCTAAAAAGGTTGTTCTCAAAAGCTTTCTTTAATCAATGGGCACAACAATTCTAGCTGCTAGAATTACATTCAATTCAACTCCATTCAATTCAATTCAAAGGGGCTTTATTAGCACGTCCGTTTGAGAAAAAACAGTATTGCCAAAGCATCGAAATACAATTCTGTCTTTATTATCGATATGTTTGCAGTGCGATATAATAGAAAGAGTAAGAGATGAAAAGAAGCTTGTATAGTTTTACCTCATCACTTTTCCCACATTCCAGGCTCTTGCTGTTCAGAAGGTGCCCTGATGCTGCCAAGATGCACAGCAGTACACACCAGACCTGGAAGGTGATTAGCTTTATTATACAGCTGGAAGGTTTTCTCTTTACAAAAAATATTAGTGGTTGAAAGTAACAAAGTGCAAAGTATGCAAGTTGAGCTGCCAACCTGCTCCGCCACCTGAGCCAAGTACAAATGATACACAGTTCGTATTTCAAATTTATGCAGCTTTTCACGCCACCTACATTATATATCATATTATAGCCTTCTCTTTACTCCTCTGCTCTTGTCTGAAAGCTGTATTATCTATTCACTTGGCAGATCTATCGATTCAATCCTAAAATGAGTAAAATACTTACAGCATATGCGATCACCAACAATGTTGCAGTCCACAGTGTGGGATGTGGCTTCCTGCAAAATGTTTTTTTATTGTTATCCATCTCAGCAGCCATGTCTTTGCGGTTTTAATTTTCCAGGTGCCTCAGAAGGGAAACAACCACTGACTGAGCCCAGACAGATGTTTCGCTGTGAGAAAACACATGAGAAGGAAACTGCCCGTCAAGGCTCCTCCTCTTTATGATGCCTGGGCTCTATCAGGAAAAGGCTGAACAGGCTGGGTTATATTAACTACTGGGTTAAAGTTAAAGAACCTTCCTGTTAACGGTAAAAGGTTAAGGTTAGGAGGAGACTGTGGGAGAAATAGAGACCAAAACTGATTATTGGTATAGGAAACTAAAAAACATTAGCCATTAGAAGTCCTTTGTTACTTGATTGTAATCGTATGTTTTTGGCTGTTTGCTGAAAGAACAAATTCATTGATGCTAAGTTACTCTATGAGTATTGAAAGAGAATATTTAAACATACACTAAATTGTGAAGTTTCATACATAAAAATAGAAATGGAATGATGAGGTAATTCTGTATCTTGTATGTTATAAGTTTTATTCATTTATTGATATGGACATACGTATATAATACAGAAATTGATTTAGTAACAACAAAACTGCTGTGAGAAAGTTAAAAGATGATGGAAGAAGTTTGATTATTTAAAAGTTAATTTCATTTTCCTCTTTTTCTTTGTCTTGTCCATTGTGGGACTCTCAGCTCGCTGCATGTTTGCTCTTGGGGGCAGCTTGCGATTCTTGTCAAGTTCCTCTGTCCTTCCTGAGATTGGTGGCAGCACACTTAGCAGTCTGGGCAGATTCCCACTCTTTGGCCTGGAGCACTTAACTGGAGCGTTCTTGATGTCAGGCAGTTTACAGATGCTGTTCAACTCAGCGGTTCGCCCGAGGCCGAGCATGTCAGGTTTGTGTCCTGCTGACCAGGCACTGCCGGAGCTGGACTGGATCGTATATTCAATCGGGGGCAGACGTACAGGCATCGGTCTGTCTCGTTTCAGCTGGCTGCCGTGCTTGTTGCCACTGCTTTGTTTGACAACTGCACAAGAATTAAAAGTTAGATAATAAAACGTTTCAGTGCAAACAGAAATGAAACATTGTCCTGAACCTTGAATGCATCATATAATAGAAACTAAAGAGTGTAGGCTTCTTTCTTTTGAGTCTTTTGGAACAATAAATGCTTCATTAAGAAAAAAAATGATAGAGATAGCGCAATTACTGATCTTCGAATCAAGCAGTAAATGTACTGTATGTGCAAAAGCTACTTTATTATGATTCTTGGAAATATTTAATATCCTCCCCCCTCATAGCAGAGATGCTATAGGCTGAGCTCATACGTGTGATTCCACTGTGTGTAATATGATATGTTGTGTAATCTCACCTGCAGGAATCATGGGCAATTTTTGTTCCTCAAAGTAATGTCTGTCCTGCTGCAGATGCTGCGAGTCCAACCCGAGGCTGGAGGCTGAGGAGCGTTTGCTCGACTTCTTGATCTGCTGCTGGACAACTGCTTTGACTGGCAGTGGGGGGAAGTGGGTGGGAGCCACTTTGCCACTACATGCACGCTGATATTTTATACAGAAGAAAAAAAAAAAGACAGAAAAACAAGGGGAACATCTGTAAAATGCACGGAAGACCAACTTGCGAAATGCCCGAACAACTCTTTGCTTTAACCCAGTTCCACCACCACTGGTAATAATAGTCACAGTGATACTGGTAATCAAATAAATGTAAATATATTTTTGTTATTATACAGTTGGGCAGACTAACCCTAGTTTTGCCTGTTTGTTGTGTCATCAGCTGGCGATTGACAATTTCTGGCAGGGTACATCCGAAAGTCTTGGACTTCTGTGATGCCAGGACGTGATGGACGTCTCCTGTATGAATCTGGTATGTGCCACAAAACAGTAAATGTAAGTAAATCTTGTTGACAAGACATATTGTTTTTATATACAAAGCATAACATAATTGTAGCACGAAACACACAACTGACGTTACTGTAAGTTCCTGTTTGGAATGAAAAAGATCAAATTAGTCTTAATTATGGATTTTGAGTCAAATATTCAAGAAAAACTATTTTTAAATTGAAATTTTAAGAACAAAAAACAAACAGGAAAAAGAAAGAGGCAAAAGAAACAGCACAGAATCAAAGGTACATTTATAGAAATGTATTTCAAATGAGTAATAGAGAGTGAATGAATAAAATAAAGGTAATCTTGTACAAACCCTCTTATTTAGGTTCACAACACTTCTGTCCTCTCTCTTCTCTCGTTTGTCTAAGATTTTCAGCTTTCGCCTGCAGAAAAAGGCCAGACACTTAAACCTGTATTACTGCAACACTGAACATATAAGGTCTCCAAATCAAAGAGGACATTGTACATTAGTTACTGAGTTTCTTACTGTTGCTTCATGCCGCTGATGGTTTCAGTCTGACAGTACAGACCTGAAATAGTTGAGGTTTGAGGTAAGTCTCTCACAAAATACTTGGATCAGATGCAGATACTTGCAAATAACTGCAGATGCGAGTTCAGTAGTTGTTGAAGTGAATGTTCCAGTGCCAACAGTGACATCACAGTGACATCACAGTGACACTGGAGCATTCCATATCCACTGATCGCACTAATTATACATTATGGAAATAATTAAGAATATAAACAACTATTTACATTGGTTTATATTAAAAACTGTTTATAAATTATTTATTTATAGATAAATTATATTTGTTCATATAGTTGTTGTTTTTTTTAACAATATTATCCTTTGTTTTAAAAAATAACACCCTCCCTTTCCTTTAAAAAAAAAAATGCAACTCTCTATCTTCATTATCTCCCAGTAATGACACTACTGAATTTTCAGTTTTTTCAAAGTTCACTTTGCCATTAATGACCTAAAGTACACAAACATTTGAGATGGTGTTCTCTAATTCAAATCTTAATATGATTCATTTTTCACAAAGCCCCCAGATCAGTAATTATAAGGGGAACTAAGAGCTATTATTGTCATTTTACATGACACATTTAACTCACAGATTTATGTTAGTGTTCAATCATCCTATTCGCTTCTAGTTGATTTGGATGAGATAATAAACCCCTGATACTGTTGTCTTTATATCACCTGTGGTGCACACAGGAAAATAAAACTGTTCGACCAGTATAATACAGTGTATACCATGGGATTATAATTCTTCTTTCAGTATTTGTGATGTTGGATCACAGTGAACCAGTTAATTTTCCCCTCAGTGTCCTGACCTTTTCTTCATTAATACATCAGCTGTGATGTTTGCCTCACAACTTGTAAATGTCGCCCACTTGGTGGCGCCAGTGGATAATAAAAGTTACTCTACAGTGACTGGAACTGCCTTAAGGCTGTATTTTTAAGCCATTGTGGCCATGCTTGAAGTCCTGAATTTAAAAAAGACACCAGAAATGACTGAAGTATTTGCTATTTTCAAATGTCACGTACATTATTTATTCAATATGCAATATAAAGAAATATTTGCCTGTGTGGTCTACAGTCTTGTCTTGCTGTTTCTTTGGACAGTATGTTAGGTTGTGTTGTGTTGTTTGTTTACAGTTATGTGTCATAATGCAGCGGGGTGTCACTGCTACAGACCTACTCCATGTAAAACACATACACACACACACACACACAGACATACACACATACACACACACACACACACATACACACATACACGTACACACAGCTCTCAGAAGCTAGGACAGTAATTACATGTCTAAATCTGACAGAGCGTCCAACCACCAGTGTCTGGCTGTGTGTGTGTGTGTGTGTGTGTGTGTAATATATGTGTGTGTGTGTGTGTGTGTGTGTGTGTGTGTGTGTGAGACATTGGTAAAGACAGAGACAGGCTGGCTGGAATCTGTTAAGGGAAGGGTTATACCGAGGGTGTTGCTACACTCACTACACTACACTCACACACACACACACACACTCACACACACATACACGTGCATAAGAAGGCAATGCCACATCACCCACCCTCATCACTCAGTCCACTTTGATTCATCAGTTCTGTGTAATACAGTTAATTTATTCCATTTAACTGCAGTTATAGTGTCTTTTGTTGTTTGTATGTTTCACCAGCATTTTAATTTTAAAAAGTACATATATACTTTTCAAAATAAAAGGTTTTTTTTCAGGTTTAAAAATATCTTTGAGCTGAAATTATCTTGTAAACTTGTTGGAGAAAAACTGTTGGATTGGTGGTGATACCACACTGTGCAGAGTAATTTGGTCCTGTCTCCAGCTGAGGATGCTCTTGTGTTGCAATCGGTGGTGGAAAGTACATTTACACAAGTACTGTCCTTGAATGTTGAGGTATTTGTGCTTTGCTTGAGTATTTCCACTTGATGATACTCTGTACTTCTACTTCACTATATTTCTGAGGGAAATATTGTACCTTTTGCTTGATTTGAGATTTATCTCAATATTGTTTATATGTTTTCCACTGCTGGTTTCACTAGTGCTGAGTTTGATATTGGAGATGTCATCTACACTTTCTGGGCCTCCAGACTGAAACATTTCCCAGTTTCCTCTTCTCCTTCCTTTCTGTGTTTTTCCACCAGCAACATCCAGATACAGATAAAAAGACAAATTAAAAGGAACAACCAACACAAAGTATTTTAACAAGTCCATAACCACATAAATTCTCCAAGTCCGTGGCGCTTTGCTGGAGGAATAAACACCATTAATCCAAAAGATACTCCCTCAGTAGGTGTTATGCAGATGGTGGTGAGAGCGTTGTGTAACACATTGCTCCATAGTCTCCCATAGGTGTTCAGTTGAGTTGAGATCTGCTGACTACAAAGGGCTTAGCAGAGGATTTTCGTCATTTATCAAATCATTTCGTGACCCCTCGTACCCTCTGGATGGAACACTGTCATCCTGGGACAAGCCACATGCCTCCCAGCATGATAGGATGTTAATGTTTCCAGTCTCATTTATTCAGGTTTCTCTTTTAATTTTTTGCCCTCTGTATGGCGGGGTTGTGCAACATGCCACTGAGTCAGTCCTCCATCCTGAGGGCAGACATTTTCACCATACTTCATTACTGCAACAGGCAGGCTCACGTTCTCTCTCTCGCTCTCTTTTTTTCTGTGTGTGTGTGTGTGTGTGTGTGTCCCCAGACCAGATACTGTATACACATCTTGCTATGTTCTCAAACATGCAGCTTCATGCTCTGCCCTCGACCACAGACACATGTGTGAAGACTGAACATGAGGGAGAGGAAAGCAGTGAGGAAGAGAGTCAAAGAACACAAACATCATGGAGAAAAAGATAGTGTGTATGCATCTGTGTGCGTGCGTGTGTGTGTGTGTGTGTGTGTGTGTGTGCTGTGCATGCTGGGAGCCTCCCTCCCTGGGGGTTGTGTATGGGCTTGTTACAGCAACATTCCTCCTCTCAGCTGCTTCTGAACAGCACATTCCAGAAAGAGAGAGACAGAAAGAGAAAAGAGGGTGAGTAAAAAGGGGGGGGGGGGTACATAAGGAGAGACGAAGAGAGGGAGATGAAAATGGGGGAGTAAGAAATAAGAGGAGAATGAGAAGGAGAAAGTGAGAGAGGGAGAAATAGAACAAATTGTGGAGAAGATGGAAGAGAGAGCAAAGAAAGATGGGCAGAGGAAATTGGTTGAGGAAGGAAAAGGGAATAATATTAATAATAATAATATTAACATGTTGTATAATTGATCCTCGCTGTGTGCTTCATGATCAGCTGACTCACCCTGTTCTCAACAGAGAGGTCAGAGGTCAGGGTCAGATACAGTACAGAGCAACCAAAGCTAGTGCTGAGAAAAGGAAGTGACAGAGAGGAGGCCACAGGGTCTCTCTTAAAATATTATTCCCCATACAACCATAACACACACGCGAACACACACACACACACACACACACACACACACACACAGTAGACGAGAGCACTCTTTGGTGTGTTCATCTCTTCAGTCTGCTTGACCTGTTTCCACTGAACTGTGGAAGGAAGATACTAATCTCACCAATAACATGGATACACATAATGATTCAGCCACACAATTACACTTCTCTATATAGACACACAAATCATATGAAGACAAAACTCCTTATAATAAAAACCTATTTATACAGCATGTTTCTTATACAAATAGATTAAAAAGTGATAAACAGGAACATTAAATACACAACAGTATTAAAACATTAGGTTCAAATAGTGCCCAACATTCTGTCTGCACAAATGCAACATAACTCTTTGTGTAAGTGGTGAATTGATGTAATTTCCTGTAAGTTGCTGCTTTGTGTTTACTCAGATCTTACGAGTGTGAGGACCTAAAACACACACTTTGTTCCAGTAGTGTACGACTCCGACCTCAACTTAGCAGCATGTGTGATGACTGGTGATTTTAAATACAGGGTCGACTATGAAGTTAGTTAATTCAGGGTTTAGATCTCACTGATACAGACACAAAAATAGTGTGTAGAAGATCTGAAACGATTAGTCGATGAATCGGTTAGTCAATCAGTAGAGAATGAATCATCAATTGATGACTGATTAATGGATAGTGAAAGTGATTGTTAGCTGCAGCCCTAATATACACTAAAAACGGCTATGCTCTGGTTGACAGATTGCATGTTGTGTGTGTGTGTGTGTGTGTGTCAGAACAAGAAGTCAAAGGTGGACACACACACACACACACAGTGAGTTTTATTGTGCCTTTTCTTCCCTGTTGTTTGACGTTATCTTGTTGATTCAAATGTGACTTTGCTTTGCGTCAGTTGAGAGAGGAGAAATAAAATATAACGGATGAAAGTCAAGTGTGTCCCTCGTGTCTGGGAACTGAAGAAGACAGACCAGAAGCACAGAGAGATGAAGAGAAAGCAAAGAAAACATAAAATATTTACTGTGATAACAAGCAAAAAAGCTTAAAGACAACAGCAACAAAAAGCAGTTTGTGTGTGTAAAAAAGCTTGTTGGCTCAGAGAAAGCGTCCCCTCTCCTTCTCCCTCACTCAGCCTGAATAGATGGGTTTGTTTGCCGTCACTGGTAGAACTAAAGGAAAATAAAGTGACTCGATTCCCCTTCTCTCCATGTGCGAGTTTATTGGAAGGAAGTTAATCATGCATAAGTATCCCGTCCCCCGACAACTCTATCCAGAATACCAATTTACCAATTGCTTTCTCTCCTTTTCCTTTTATCTTTTCACCCTTTATTCCTCTTCAGTTTGTCACTTACATTACATTCAAATCAACTGGGTGTGCAACATTTGCATCCTTATACATAATTATGTAACACTTATATAATTTTAACCAAAACCACTGCTTCCTTTTTCTAGTACTTAAATACAGGTATAGCAACTGCAAATCTGTTTTATTTGCATTGCCTTTGCAAAAACCAAGCAACGTACATGACATTGAATATTAAACACCACACATGAACATACCCACCTCTGTGACCATTAGTGGAGATGTTACATGATACATTTGTTTGTTTCTATTCCTGGCAATATCTTAATCCAGATTATATATCTGACCCATTAATCTGTTGGCTGTTAGCTGCTTTTATCTATGTATCTATCTATCTTGATAGATAGCTAGCTAGCGTGTTTTTATTGTGTGTATATTGTGTGTGTGTGTGTGTGAATAAAAATCTGTATGTATGCATGACTGGATTATTAGAGCTGTTCACTCAAATTTTAGACGATGGAGCTGGAAAATGGTATTTGGTCCATTTTGCAATTCATTAAAACATTAAAACCTTCATACACACACAAGCAAGACTGGATTACCAACTGGGCAAAGGGGGCCCAGGTGCTCAAGGGCCCTGGTCTCAAAAGCCCTCTACTCTTGCTCTCCATTTTTGTCTATATAATTTGATAAATCACAATTTTATTAGAAAATTGCAACTCTGAAGGACAACTATAACAAAATGTTCCAAAATCGAGTTTAAAGACCTTTATTGCTTCATTATGAGCTCATTGGTCATAAAGTTGTATTTTATCAAACTCCTTGAATTTTTGTGTATGTGTAATTAACACACAAGATAGCTGGTCAAGGTAGTTCCATGACAGATTAACTGTAAGGCTGCAGCTAACAATTATTTCCTTCATCAAAACTCAATGTTATCAATTATTTTCTTTCATAAACGATTGAATGTTCAGTGCATAAAATGTCAGTAAAAATAGTGAAACATATCAATGTCGGTTGCAGTGGCGTGTAATAAAAAGATAAAAGGCGTTTAAATAAAATAATGTCATTTATGATAGCAATGACGAAGATGAACCACGTCAAAACGACAGACACACATTTTATCCAATCACATCTGGCTGTAGTTCAGAGCTACGTCCACGCTAGCCAATGACATTGTAATTCCAGGTGTCAGCTGTCCAATCATAGGCAGCTATATGCTGGAAGAGGCGGGCTGTGTTTTCCGTTGGCTTTGCCCAGTCCGGATGTTCTTCAGTAGCAAATAACGAGCAGCAGTGTGTGAATGTGGCAACCGAGGTAGACAGGGAGGGGTAGATAGACTGGCCAGAGCTGGGATTTTTGTCTTTTTTCTTTATTTTTCTTTACTTACAGAACAAATTGTTGACAGTTTATGTTAGGCCACGGCTGCGAACTTGTTTGTAGGGCAGAAAACCGGGCCGCCGCTGCTTTTCTTGGGGACTAACCGCTGTCGCTGTGAAAACAGCCCAGAAGAAAGAAGGAAAGGGAGAAACAACATGGGGCGATAATAAAACAAGAAGGTGTTGTGTTGTGAACCGACGATGACTCCCTGGGGGGATCCGTGAAGATTATTTATTTTTTATTTATTCCCCCTCTTCCTTTTCCCCATTGTCTTTTTTGTTTTATTTTTACGTTTTCTCCTCCCTTGCTACTTTGGGAGGTTGTGTTTTTTTTAAGAAAAGGGCAACGGGATACGTTACAAGAGAACTGAAGGATGGACCAAGCCGGCATCCTGAGAAAGTTTATCCAGGGGGTGAAGGCCATGAGCGAGGGGGACGAGGAGAGGGGAGAGGACAACTTCGGCAACGACTTTATGGTGGGTCAAAATATACAGCAGCATACCTAGCTTCCTTTACTTCATATATATATCTCAACCAGAGCCCACTACCTTCATAATTTCCACCACACCAACCCTCCATATCCCACCCCCCCTTCCCGTCTCCTGGTTCCCTGTATCCCCCAGGAGGTGAGGCAGGGGCGGCCACACTGCCCTCTTCCTTTTCCTCCCATTTCCAGGCTTTACATGGCGGCCTAGCATTGTCTCCCAAACCACAGAAACACCACCGGCTCCTGTTTCTTTAAAATAATGAGAAAAACAATAAAACAAGCCACATTCACGTCCCTTTGCAGCCCTGGGCTAATTTTTTTTACATGGCGTTGTTGGAATAGCTTAGCTTGCAGGTAACCGCTGGGCTAAAGTGTAGTGTTATTGTGGCTCTCTGCTTACTGTCTGTTAACCATGCCTGACTGTTAGGATACAGTGCAATGATTCATTGTCCTCTCTGATACTCAGTAAGCAGTGAATATCCAGTAACCTATCTGAGCTTAATTGTATGTAGCATCTCCAGTGTTTTACCTGTAATATTCCTGTACATAGATTTGTTATTGTCTGTTGCTATGAATCTCTAAGATACATAGGATGACTATAGTTTCTGTTATAGTAAAGCAGCACCTAGATCCACCTAAAGACAGTCAAACCAACACCTTTATTTCTTAAATACAGTTTACAATGCTTTTGGGCTCTGTGTTTGGATTTAGTGCAGGGTTTTTGTGTTAGACGGCATTTGTTTTTTTTCTAGGTGTACCTAATAAAATAGCATAGTGTAAATGTTAATGGTATAAACTGTAAAGAACATGGCATAGTTTATAGAATCTTGTGGACAGGGTTTTTTGAGATGGAAAAGAGTCAGGTTTTTTTTTTAAAGTAACATATTCTGAAAACATATTTAGTTTGCCTTATGATGACCGTTGACCCTCTGTCAGACGTATGTCTTCACTACATCACTGGATGTTATTGTGTTGCAACACTGGACTCAAAATAGGACCTCTCCCTGGCTTGTGAAATAGCTGAAATAACCACAACAGGTATGGCACTTCTCTGATAACATTTGTGTCTTTAGAGGACCTTTTTTTTTTTTTTTTTTTTTATGGATTCGATTAGGATATGTCAGGAAATGCCGTGCTAACCGGATGATTCATACACATTTATGATCTGTGTATGCAGCTGTGGAATTTAAAATGAATGTCGCTATTAGTAAAGCCACTAAAGAATTCAAATAAAAGAGGCCTCAGTTACAGTTTAACTGGTTGTAACAGCAGGTTAGGATTGGGTTTACTTAAATGAAGTGCTTTTATTTATTTATTTATTATTGTACCATGATTGTTTGGGGAAGCCAATCAGCATCAGAACAGTTAACTTTTACTCCTTTTGACTACAGTTGCAGACACACACACACACACACACACACACACACACACACACACACTCACTCCCTTCTCCTTACTTCCTACTTCATGCAAGCTGCTTGCTGGAGCTTGCAACATTCTTTCTTGGCCCATTTCATAACATTTTGTCCTGGCTTTAAATGTGGAGTGTTATCAAGTGTTGGCCACACTTTGAATAAATGCCACACAATTTGACAGGCAGTTCTCCCTGCAATTAGGCACATAACAAACCCTGAAATATGCAGAATTCATATGTATGTGTCTAATTGTGTGCTGGTGACCTGTTCCGTCCTGTCCTTCGAGCATGTGTTGCAGAAAACGGAGGTAGCGGATGTTGCGCAAAAACCAGACTGCAAGGGGTGTTGGGCTGTGTGAGAGGCACTGAGGAAGTACTTTATGGATGAGGGAGACACCAAAAGGAGCTGGGACTAGTCTGCTGCTGGCTTATTTACATGCCATTCATTTCATAATGCATGTGGTCAGAAATAGAACTTTTACGCTGTAGCCACTTAGTTGGAATAATTATCTTGTATAATTCAGTGCACATTTTTATTGGCTGCTGCTTCCTCTTAACCTTAAATTCTCCATGTAGACTTGATTGGGTAAGTGTAGTTACTTGTTTTAGCTCCACCATACTTCTCATTCATAACTTTACACACATCCACGCCTTGTCAAACTGCCTACTACAGCCACAGCCCTCTGCTCTTATGAGGAACCATAGGTGAATCAATGTGATCTTAAAACGTGTTGTTGAGGTTGAAAAGATTGCTCCTTTATCAGTTTTCCCAACAAAACAACCCTCCAGCCTCTTGTGGCTACTGAAAATTACATCTTTTTCTTTTTTTCTTTTTTCTTATCAGAACCCCGCTTTTCAAACACCACTGACTGCTTGTTGTGCCCTGATTCTGCATGTGATATCTGTTCAGTTTCCTTTTCAGTTAGCTTTATTGGCATGAAATACAATAATTCGTTTTTTAAAATGAAACATATTTCCTGTTAGCCTTTAGGCTATCACGCATCCATCCAGACAGTAACTTGACTATCAGACAACTCGCTCAAATTTCATTTTTGGGCCATCTAAGTGCTTTAATTCAAGCTATTTCCTTAAACGGGTTATTCACAGTAATTAAGTTATTTTTGTGCATGCAAACTTGCTGAATGGCAGCTTTATGGCATCCATGTAAATGGGCCCTCAAGCTAAATTTCCTCCCAGCTGGCAACATCAGTTTGTGCATGTGGAGTTTCTTCTAAATTATTCATCAGACAACAGCAGCTTGTAGACAAGAAAACTTGTCCTGATTGAGCACAGGTGGGCTCTGTGCCAGTGAACCAAGCACAATTAAGCCGCATCAGCCAACATGTAAGTAAGTGCTTCAGCTGGTTGCTGCTGGTCTGTCGTACCGATTCCAAGTGTTGTGTGAAGCTTTCAATTGCTGGAGTCAAACTCACAATACCACAAGCGCATGGGGTGTGCTGCTCTGTGCACTGAGTCACCAGAACACCCTGACATAACACCCACTTTAACTGCCTATTGTTGTTTATATATAGAAAGTGTTTTATAGACATAATTACAGTGCACTGGTAGGGCAACGAGTCAGAGATTATATACTTTGTTCAGTGCTGTTTCTCTGCTGTTTTAATGGAACAGGAATGCTTGAGATAATTTTTCTGCCTGGCACCCAAATGTGACAAGTGTCGCTTCCTGGTATTCAGTCGGGATCTTGTTTCGTGTTTGAATCCACCAGAAGCGTTTTTGTGGCCCCTTTTGACTTTCAGAATCTTTACAGGGTGTTGTTAATTTTAGGAATTTCATTTAGTGGCGTATGTGAGGAGAAACCGCAGCAACTGATGTAATTACATGGCACATAAAGGTGCATATGGTGCGAGTACGTAAGGGCCTCACATGAGGTGCAAGGAGACGGAGCAAAACATGATGACCAGTCCAGGGTTGAAGACGTAAATTGGACACTTTTTTGGTCATAATCTTGGGGTTATAGTCATTGACGAGCTAGATTACACACTTCTATATACTCTCACAAACACACAGCATTATAGCCTGCATGTGTCTATAATTTCTAGACTGACTCTTTGCGTTTTTATGGTGAGCTTATGACAGAGTATGTTTTAAAGCTGACCTAAACAGGGCTGCATGTTGGTGGATCCAAATGTCAGTGAGACCTTGAGTAACTATTTGAAACATTTAGGCTTCAGAAATGGTATTGTGCAACATGTCATCAGTAAGAGGCACACTGTATGATCATTTTAACCAATCTGGTCTGATGATGAGGGCTTAATCCAGAGGGTTACAAATGGGATGAAAGGCAAAGTATGTACTGTCGAGTCTCATGACGCAGGTTCTGCAAAATTGGGGCATCTGTGCAGTAGCTGCTTCCACAAACCCAAACAATGGCAATCTTACTTGTTTCACAAGGGTGGTTATCAACTGGCCCTGTCAACCCACGACTTTCCAAACCAGCTATTAGTGCGCTTATGTAAGAGCGCCAGAGTTTTTTTTTAACTAATAGATAGTTACAAAGGCTACACTATAGACACATCCAGAGAAGATTTAAAGTAAAATGAAAATTTTGGGGAATCATTGATTATGATTCAATAATTTAAAATAATGTTAACACAAAACTACAAGTAAGAGTACAAAAAAATTCTAATTAAGTTCCCCACAAGGTAAAATAAATGAAAATATTGAGTCTAGTTTTAAGCATCATCTTCTTTCAGGAAGTAGAAATTGTTAAAAGGCATAAATGTGATGAGTAATCCCCAAAACATAACAGCAAAGTCGAGCTTTGTTTCTGTTTCAAAGGCTGATGAGGTAAAGTGTAGAATTAGCTGAAACAATAGCTTCCTTTGAGTATCATAAGTTCATCACAGTGGCACTAGTTGTGAAAGCTCAGCATGGTTTCACTATACTGCTGTGAGTGAATCCTCTGATTGTGACAACTCCTCTGAAATGAATTGAATTTGCTGCGAAACGCCGCTATCTTCTCCTGGTGTGACCACACTCGGCCAAAGATATAATGCTGACTCACAAAACTGGCTTTGTGAAACAAGTCTCACCGCTCTATGGGCAGAGCTTGATCACTACCTGCCGTCATGGAGACTTGTACTTTGCACTTCAGTTTAGATGTGTCACTTCCTGTGGGCAGAGAAAGTGTCTCTATTCACTTTCATTTGAGCGAATAGAGAGAGGAGTTCACAGCTTCTCTGGTTTGGTGGTCTGGAGACACTGCTCTTTTATTAAATGTTTAAATATTATAGATATCTAGGTGACAGTCAGGACAGTGTGTAGGAGTATAGAGTTTAGCTCAAAGCCAGGTTGATTGAACACACAGCTGTTCATGGACATACAAGCTGCAGGGATTGAGCTTGTGACCTCTGTGTTATGGGAAACCGTTTGTAGCTTGTAGGCAACCCCGCAGCCTGAAAGAAACATGCTATTACACAAAACATTTATCCAAAATTCCTCACAGTGTTGTACACATGCATTTTTTTTTTTTTGCAGGGTTGTCCCCCAGTGGATCTCCAAGCGCTGGCAGCGCGATCGTAGCATTACAGAAGACAGGAGATAAAACTTATTGAAAATCTAACCTGGTGTCAAAAGCAAGCCGGAGAACAAATTTCTTTAAAAACAGCGTTATTTGGTTTCTTTTCTTATGCCAGGTGCCCTCCTATGGCACACGAACAGACGTTAGCATTTGAGCAGATGCCTGGATATCGCAAGCTACATATGAGATAGGAGGAGGCACTTAAAGTGTCGTTATAGAGGTGTAAAAATCCTTTCACATGTTCAGCAAATACAAAGCTACAGATTAGTTCAAGTTGTAAATGAGAAGATGTTTACATAACATGGTGTAAAGACAGGAAATAAGCCACACGGCGGGAAACAAAATGAAACCCACATCGGTGTGATCCGGTACTTCTGTAATGTGTTACCTGTGTCACTCCACCAACTTGGATATAGTTTCCAAATACACTGGCATAATCACTCATATACCTGCTTTTGGGGACACTGGGCTCAAGACTGTAGTCTAGACAGGGTTTAGACATAGGAGGCCAAATTTGTGTGTGTGTGTGTGTGTGTGTGTGTGTGTGTGTGTGTGTTCCTGCCCCACCTCTGCAAGCAGATCCAGACTCCTAAAGCAAGACATCAAAGAAAGCGAAAATGTGCAACCCCGCGCTTCTCTAAACATGTGTCCTGTCGGGCAGACATAAAACACTCAGAGGGGAGGCTAGAAAATGGGATGTGACAATGCCAAACATGCGAGTGTGTCTGTGTTCTTGCGGACTTGTGCTTTGTGTGTAGTAACAGTTTTGACTCTCACCAGGGGGGCTTCCCCTTCTCCTTTCTGAGTTTTGTGTGTCTGTGTGCACGTTAAGTTGCTGCACACACATCTGAGCTGCCAGCACATGATCTGGAAACCTTTTTACCCTTGTATTACACAAGCGCAATCTCTCTCACACACACACACACACACACACACACACACACACACACACACACCTACACCTCACTGGTCACGGATGCAAAGCCCCTATCCGTGTGTAAATGCATGGTAAGCTAGAGCCAGCACAGTGTGTGTGTTTTCAAGAGAAAGGCTTTGTGTGTTTAGGGAGCTTAATTCAAAAATTATTCAGAGCGGTGCCAGACTGAGGCCGCATTCAGACAGACATTTGCCCCGTGTTAAAACAACGTAAGGGGTTGTGTTGGTGGGGGTGTGATGTTTCATTTACCGGTGAGACAGTGAAATACAATCCGGGAAGTCCAGTTGGAGGAACGCACTTGCATATATGTGGTTGGCCAACGCAGCTACTTGCTGAATGACATCACATTGCATTGTAGGAAAAAGTGGAACCAGTTTCAGTGTTTTTGTGTAATTTTGGAGACCACCCATTGATTTTTCTAAATAAAAGAACCGATTCTCTCCCTTTCAGGTGATCAATTAGGAAGTGAGCACATTATGTGACCTGTCTTTTGGTGAAATGATGCACCACTGCTAGTATGTTTGGTATGCTGAGTTCTCATTTTCAAACTCATCAGTCAGTCATTGTGTTGAAAATGAGCTGGAGGCGGCAGAACGCCGGCCTTTCCATGGCAGACTGGAGTCTAGAGCTTTAGGTTTCTGTAAATGTATCTGAAATTTGATGTATGACAAAAAGTGAAAAGAGAAGAGAGGAGCGAGTGCCACAGTTTGTCCTGTTGTAATGGGATGAAATGTATGACACAAACTGGCCATTTGATGAGTCACATGGAGGAATCCTGTGTGGTTGTTTAAGATGTGTTTGTTGTCCGGTTTGCCTGCTTTTAATCCAAGATGCACAAATTTCAGCTTGGTTGACTTGGCAATAAAGTTATATCAGCACCTATGAAGAAGACACTAGTTATTTTTATTGGTGTTTTTCTTCTCCATCTCCCATTATGGCTAAAAAAAAAAAGAGAAGCCTGGTGTGTTTGTATGGCTCCATGCTTTTATTAGCTTGTTTGTGTGCGTGGGCGCAGGTGTAGGTACATTGCAGAGGCGGCTGCATTTTTGTGTGTGTGTGTGTGTGTTGTAATCACTGTAAACCCGCCTCATGTTACTGTAACAAGACTTCCCAATTTCTTTTGGTGTCACAAGCCTCGTTCTTTCTCACCCTCCCCTCCCACGGCTTAACCCAGAAACCAGCCTTGTGCCCCTAAGCTGGGTGTTTCTCAGAAGAGACACATCACAATATTTCCGCTCTAGAGTTCGTGTGTGTGAGAAGCTTTACACGATGAAAAGTAGCTAACAAAAGAACTTTATTGATCAGGATGAGGTGACCATATCCTCGAGTGCAGTAATACACCTGCATGTGTTGTTACACGAGGGAGTCATCTTGGCCATGACAATGCACACACAAGTACGACAACAGTATCAGGGTGCCACAAAGAAGAAATCTCACCACCAGGCACCAGGAGGATGTCAAATTATTATAATATCAACAAAAACAAGTTGTTGCATGAACACACAGAAACACACACTTAACCACAGATAGTTGTTGAGTGAGGCCACTAAAGATGTATAAAATCACATTAAAGTTACAGAATCAGGCTTGTGAGCACAAGGTCACCAGTTTGACCCTCCACACAGGCTATGAATATCTGAGCAGGGAAGTGATTAATATAAACACACACACACACACACAAACACACAAACACACAATGAGCTCCTGTCCCAGATGATTGGGATTATATGCGGTTCGTCCACATCTGCTTCCTGCTGCAGGCCGAGACCCAGAATCGGAAATTACCACCAGGGAAATACCAGTAAATGCCAACTGTGTTTGCTGAGTATGACGGTGAAATAAACAGTTTTCACTAAAGTTCAAAACATGTCAAACATCGTAGGTTGTGCGTTTGGGCTTCAGACATGTAACTGGCTTTCAGTGCTTTCAGTAACAATTTCCCTGTCGATACGTATATGTTTTTGAATTTATGCAGTGGGTTTTAATGGTTGATTTTGGTTTGGTTTTCAGAGTAACAAATAATAGTGACAAGAAATCCCCCTCTCTTGCCGTCATGCTGTTAATGTCATTCTTCACAGGAAATGTAACATGACGGTCAGCTGAAGAATAACAGAAATCCTTTATTCATCCCACTACTAAAAAGATAAATAATAGATAATAATATAATATATGTCCAATCAGATATTTAAATATAGCAAGAATAGCAGCAGATAAGGAAAATTGCACAGTTGGTCTGTGTTAATTATTGCACACGGTGAATTTGTCAGTTTCCTGGTGTTTGTGGTCTACTGAGTGCAGTATTTGTTAAACAGTGAAACTAGTGGGAGTCAGCGTCTTACTAACACTTCTCAAACCCTGAGCAAAAGTTATACGATGATAGCTCAATTATCTGTGGATGTATTTTTGTATCTTCTTTCATTCTGTCACATTTCGTTAAAGATTTTGTTGCTGTTGTATCATGGCAGTTTTTTTTTTGTTGTTTTTTTTACATGTGCAATATATTTATTTAGTCAGATTTTTCCATAATGTTTTACTTGCTTATGCCACCTGAAACAAGTCGGCTTTCATCAGCTCAATGTTCAAATTTCCATCTGAATTTTAACTGAATTTTCAGAAAATTAAGAAAAGAAAATGTGAATTAACTTGTGATAACCCCTCCACTACTGGAGTTGTGCATTGAGGTAAAAAGTTGGTGGGGTTCACTTTCAAGTCCGGTGCTTTTAAGAAGCTTTTTATTGAATTTCATTTTTTTTTGATGCACAACTGAAAACATGAACAAAAACAAACGGATGGAAGTGAACTTAATGCCAGAGATGAATTCCCACACCTGAACAGATCAGTCTGATACAGATATTCTGGTTATTGTGATATTTTAAATTTTCCACTTCCCCAGGTTCTACTTGGCCCTCATCTGTTTCTCTGACCGTCCCTCCATTTCTTTCCCCTCTACATCCTTCCTCTTCATTTTTTCCTCTCTCCACACTGACGTTATAAAGGCACAAACACTGGCTTAGTCAAAGGAAGCAGTATGAGTAGATTTTCTGTGTTTGTCTTTCTTTCTAAGTCTACTGTAGACTGCAGACTGTAAATGCACGGCTGGTAGTTGAGGTCCCAAAGGAAATGGGCTCACTGAAACGACGGGCATTTTAATTGGCTGCTTGAACCGAGTGCTTTCAGTTCAACACAGGTGTTTCCTGCGGTCAGCATGACAGTATTACATACACATGACACATGCAACCACAAACGCATAGACAGACTCATATTAATAAGTAAGAACTTCTCAGCTGAATTTGGCGAATACAATTTTTTTCTTTCCCTTCAGAAGTTCCTATTTTTAACATTATGTTCTGCTTTTTGTGTCATCATGGTCTGCTGGGTCTCTGACTTGCATATCGACGTGCAGTGATTCTGTCAGATGGTTTAGAATTGATCGAGAGACAGACAGAGAAAGAGAAGCCTGGTTGCTAATTAAAGGACAGTAAATGTGTGCTTTGTGCCAGTGAATGACGAGTTGCTACACCCCTAGATAGGTGTGTGTGTGTGTGTTCATGCCCACTCATGCTATCAGTGCTCCACTGACCTATATTGGCCAGTAGCCATAAACTGAAAATGGCTGCACAATACATGCGTGTGTGTATATACAGCTTGGCAACTGATGCTAGTTGTCGGACGTAATCTTTGTCAGGATCTTTAGCTAATGAGGATGTCACACACACACAAACACACACACGCACGCACGTGCACATACACATACACGTACACGTACACTTACACATACACAGTCCGGACCCCTGACTCACACTAGTGGTCAGGGTGTGGTCTGCTGTTATTTCCTTAGTGATTGAGCTTGATTAGTGAGTCCTGCTGAACTGTTTAACTAACAGTAGACACCTGACATGGTGACCTGTTCTCTGAAAAATCTCCTTTTTTCCCTTTGTCAACAAAACATTTAAAGGAATAGTACAACGTTTTGGGATCATATTATTCACTTTTTCGCGGTGAGTTAGATGAGAAGATCCATGCTGCATGACTGTAACGTAAAATATAGTTGAAGCTGGTTAGCTTAGTTTACCACAAACACTGCAAACAGGGGAGGCAGCTAGCTTTACTGCATCCAAAGCTAACAAAATCCACCTACAAACACCACTGAAGCGACCACTTTATATCTCATTTGTTTAATTCTATAAAAACAGAAGTGTAAAAACAACAAGCCACCACTTTCCCAAGGTCTTAAGTGCTGGACTATTTCTTAGCCAGCAGTAGTAACTTCCTTTTCCTCTCTTGTCTTTATGCTGAGCTAAACTTACCGGCTGTTTGCACCACCTACATATAAAGTGAACACATGTGAGAGTGGTATCAATCTTCTCATCTAAACATAAGTTTATTTCCCAAAATGTCAAACTATTCCTTTAATGCTGCTGCTGTTTATATCATAACCCCATCCTTCTCAACTCCACATATCTTCACTCACTAATAATATATAAGAATATATAATGCGTTCAAAACATTTGATGCAGTCACATTTTTCTATGTAACTGGATATGACTTTGCACTTTACAGCTTTTTTTTTTTTTTCTGATTTGGGACATTATCACCACGTAGAGGGGCTGAAAGGCAGAGAGAACGTCAGTCAAGCTTATTGAACTGTCGGAGGGAGAAGAGCAGACCGACAGATACATTGAGATCCACACAGACCCTTTTAGTCTCTGTGCTGTAGCAGTGCATCTTTCCCCCCCACATGCTCGCAGAGCGGGAGATGGATTTTTCTGAGGGCATTGTAAGGGGTGACCTATTTTAGCTTGTGTGTGTGTGTCTGCATGGAAGGTGACCGTATGTACAGCCTCTCTGCCATTAGCACACGACACCCCCACTCCCTGGCCCCACACACACACGCACACATACACACGCACGCACGCACACACACACACACACGCACGCACGCACACGGGCAAAAACCTTTTTTACCCACTGCTTCTGCAGGAAGAGCATATTTTCTGCCAATCAGTGCTTACTGCTGAGTTCAAAAAGAGAATGTGTTTCTCTCTCTCTCTCTCTCTCTGTATATGTGTGTGAGTGTGTGAATTATTCAGTGTACCAGGGAAGTATAGTGATGCTGACTTATTCAGCCAGGAGACAGAAAGTAGGTTAGACCCACTAACAATTACATCTTTCTGTCTTTACCTCCCTCTTCCTCTATAGCACTCTTTATTTCTCTGTTGGCATTTTTTAAAATCTCTTTATTTTTCTACTCTCTCTCTCTCTCTCTCTCTCTCTAATCTTCTCCCTTTTTCTCTCCGTCTGTCTGTCTCTCTCTCTCTCTCTCTCTGCCCAGTAACTGCCCTGGCATCCTCGAGTCATTTTAGGCCAAGTCAAGTCATTGTGAAGAAATGTGTCTGTGAGCACACATGACTCAGTTGCACCCTGAAGGGGGTCTGTGAAGTCGGCACTGGGCTTTTGGGGGCAACGCCCTGTGTGTGTGTGTGTGTGTGTGTGTGTGTGTGTGTGTGTGTGTGTGTGTGTGTGTGTGTGTGTGTGTTGGGCAGTGGAAGTCGAGCATTCACAGGAAACTGGCCAACTCAGTCATGCAGTTTTACACTTCTGACTGATAGGAAGTAAGAAAGCAATAGAAACAGCAGGGAGTAGAAGTAGAGTGTGGAAGGATTAAAGTCTTTGTGCTTGTAATGCTGAGGTGAAATGAGAGATAAAAGCACAGGAGTGAAGTAGTTTATCAAAAACACATAGTATTCAGTATGTTGGACTAACAGAGCTTGGCACATGAAAATACTGAAACTCACTTTGTCCAAAAAGGTGAAACTAGCTGAACTTTGGACAGAAGGGCAAATTAACACCATCTACTAACAGATGTCCTTCCACATAAATTTGCATAATCTGCTTTAGGTTTTTTTTGACAGACCACAACAGTGCAGCGTAGGCTGTTTCAGAGCGTTCTTATCTTTAAATGTGTGAAAACCATAGAAAATTCTTTGATGAGAGGTTTTCTATGGTTTTAGTTGCTTCCCTTTCCTGTGAAGAAGAGCGTTTCCTGTGGTATTTGTACCCGTGCTTTTGTGCCTAACATACTCATAAAGGTGCCAATGATGGAGGTGGAAAGTGTAACTGTACTTGTGTATATGAAAAAGAGGTTCATAACATTCAGTGGTTTTAGCTTCTGTAACATGAATACTCCTTGTTTTTCTCTTTCCAGCTTCTCAGATGTGAGGATTTGCTTTTATAACAGTGAATTAGATATCTTTGGGTTTGAGCCTATACAAACAAGACATTTATAGATCACCTTGTGTTTTATAAAAGATTAACAGCAGACTAATTGATGATGAAAAGAATTGTTAGTTGCAGACCTGTTTAATACCAGTCAAATTCATATTTCAAGCACAAAGGTAAAACATTCACCAGTTCACCCCTTCTCGGACGCGAGAATGATTGTTTATTCATTTTGTCTGTGAAATGTCAGACAAGTGGTGACAAATGAAGAAGGCAAGCCTGTGCCGAAACATCAGCTTACGGGTTAAAAGTCTGTGCTGCGTAACTGTCGGTGCTCCTGCCCCTGCAAGTACTTTTTCTTGTTCGTTGCCTGCAGTGAAAACTGCCTATCACAGTTTCACAGAGCCTGAGGTTACATATGTTCATAGCTTGTTTTAAATAAGTATATAAGTAAATAAGATATTTAGGTTAATATCTCACATGATGAAAAAGAATCAAATCCACATATTTGACAAGCCACAACCACCAACTTTAGCTTGAAGAAATGACTTAAATGAATAATTTATTGTGATAATATATGCTGATTAATTTTCTATCAACTAATTGTATATGATTGTAGTCCACTCATTGTTTCAACGATTACCTGATAATGAAAATAGTTGCACCACTAGAAGAATGGATGCACTCATAGATGAGAGGATTAAAGAAGAGACAAGTCATTTTAAAGGGTGAACACAGTCTGCCTCACTCATCATCACTCTCTCTCTCTCTCTCTCTCTCTCTCTCTCTCTCTCCTCTCCCTCCCTCCCTCTCTCCATCTCTCCATCCCCTCTTTGTTTTCTCTTTTTCTTGTTATTTTGTCCTCTCAGTTGGAGTTTGTGATACACCACTAACTGCTGTATAGAAAACAAGAATTAAATGGAGAAGTACACTTGAGTAGCCATTAAAAGCGAGGATATTTACTTTTCTTTGCCCCCTGTCTCTCCACCCCCACCCCCACCCCCCCTCCTCCATTCAGAGCAGAAGCTAGTGCGAAGCGACATAGTGTGTAAAGGGAGCGTGTGAATGAGCGACACAAACAAGGAATAAAAGAACCCATTAGCTTAGTTACCAAGAGCCTCTTAAAAGCCTTGGCTCTCCCTCTTCTCTCTTCTCCTCTCTCCCCAAGTCTCTCCTTCTTTCCTCCTTCATCCAAAATACCCATGTCCTCCTCTCCTCTACTTCTCTCCTCTCTTTTCCTCTTATCCTCTCTTGTTGGTTTGTTTAGCAAAGGTGCAGCGCAGCAGGCGAGGACTCTCCCTCTGCTCTGTTTCTTCAGCATCCTCCAGGCTTACCCGTTATTTTGTGTGTGTGAGAGTACACACGCAGGCTTGTGTGCACGTTTTTCTGTGCATGTCTGTTTTTACGTAACCGAGGAAGTAAGAGTAATTAGACACAGGGTCTGTGTGTGGGACAATGGAAAGTAGGGAGAAAGAGGGCGAGACGGACAGTAGCTGGGTCTCCATCCAAGTGTTTTTCACAAAGACGAATCACGTTGAACAAGCTGAACATTAAATACACTGTAGCTTTTTGAATGTGAAAGTAGATATATTTGTCAGATTACCAACATAGGTTTGTTAAGGAAGCTATAAGTTGTATTTTTGGACTTCTTGAAACAACCTCCTCACCACAGCCTCTTTATAAAAAAGTTTTATCAATATTTCTTTCATTATACTGCGAGTTAGACATCTCTTTACTTAATTCAAGTTGAGGGAATAACACACCCATTCCACATTCAGTTGTGCACTGCTTAGAAGTAAATAAAAATGTCTGCATATAACTTGCTTGGATGGAAATTATTAGTTTAAAAATAGTGATCAGACAAGACTAATCTCCTTCTGTCAGCTGGTACGATATGCATTTTTGCAGAAGTACAAATCAATTTTTCATCATTTTAGTTTTAAGCAACCAGTATAATGTATCTGTTGCTAATGAGACATTTGTTGTCTGTGACATCCTTCCAAAATTATATTACAAAATGTCTTTTCCACAATCAGTAAGACAAGGTGTCAGTAGCAGCAGCAGCAAAAAAAAAAAAACATTTATTCAAAGCTGACATCAGTCAGTAAACAGACGGTATGCCGACACACACCCGTGCTTCTGTAGTACAATAGTTACATGTGATGTGGTGCTGCTGTCTTCTTATACGTACATTTAACCGCAGTGAATAGGAAGAGTATTATTTTTACACACTGTTACTATTGAGTGCATGGAAAAAATATATGTAAAAGTAAGAACAACACATGAAAAGAGTAAAGATTTGAAACTGCTTTTCTGTAGACTAATATAATATTCTCATCAGCTGACCTGCAGCTGTATAGGAAATGATTGATTAGATTAGAACGTGAAAAAACTACCTGCTGTCTACCTGAAAACAGGTGTGAAAGTTCGCCTGGTCAGAAAAAACAGACCTTAACGTTTGCTGATTAGATCTACTGAACTGCAAGAAGCAAAGTGTGAAGCAGGAGTTGCATGTGCTGAAAAGCCTTTGAGCAAAGCACTGAAGTTGCTGCTCCATAGATGCTGTCTGTGACTAACAATATGCGCATTGACCTCAGCTGTCATAGTCTGTCTTGTGTAGAGTGAAAGAACTGATATAGGGCCAAACCAGTGAGGCGCTGAGGTGCCGCAAAATGTCCGAATTTATGGGCTTTAATGGGAGAATCAACTAGTTTTTCCCAGTGCGCTGTAAATGAAGTGGAATGGGCTACGAAGAGAAACATACTTATCATCATTACAGTGTTAGAGGGCACAATTCTCTGCATGTTTGTCTCCACATAATGCATTTTGTGGGTTGGGGGAATCACAAACCATCACAAATCACCACTGCCTGCCTTCCCTGCTCATTGTGTGTCTTATCGAGTGTGTATACGTGCATTTGTGTGTGTGTGTAATCCTGGGCTCTGGCCCAGCACAGAAGCAGACCTCTGTTGGAAATGTAATTCACATGAGGCCAGAAGAGCTCTAATGCTATTACCACACACACACACACACACACACACACACACACACACACACACACACAGACACACACACACAAATGAACACACACAGCTGTTGCCGCCCACAGTCTCTGCGTGTGTACCTCTCTTTCTCTCAAACTCCTTCTCTCTCCCTTGCTTCCTCTCACTCGGTTTTCTAGTAGTCTGTTGTTGTGGTTTACAAAGACGAGTGATGCGGAATGAAAGGTGAAAATCCCATTGTGTCTCCAGGGTGTCTCTTTGCCAATAGTCTAAACTGTTTATATGTGTGTGCCAGTTTTTCAATTTAGGAAACTGCTGAATCAAAAACTCAACTTTTACATAAAAGATATTTATATATGGGAGTGTAGAGAGAAAAGTGTGTAGAAGATCATGTGTAGGGTTATCTGTTTGTAGTATCTAATAGTTGGTGGGTGTGTGTGTACTGTTGTAAGTGATGTTAATGACAAAGAGTGAAACAAGGACAGAGAGAAATCTCTGAGGTTTGGGAGTCTCAGAGAGGCAGGGTGTAATGTACAGTACGTGTCCATGTTACAGTAACAGGAGGAAAGCCTGCAGCCACTGCCAGAGAGAAGAGAGAGACAAGAGGTGGGACTGTTTTTCACACAAGGCTCCAGCAGGCTGAACGCCCACGCTGACTTTCTCAGAGTCAGACAGAGAGAGAGAGAGAGAGAGAGAGAGAGAGTGTGAGAGAAAGGGGAAGAGTGAGAGAGGCAGACAAAGTGGAGTGATGCCTAATTTCCTCACTGTCTCAGAAAGAGAGAGGAGAGAGTGATTGAACCATCTGAGAGAATCAAAAAAGGCCCCTGAGAGCATTGTCATGTGAACGCTATCAGAGTCGGGCAGCAGGAGTTTTTCATGGTAGAAAAGTCTTTTTAAGTTTCTTTAAAGTTTCACTGTGACGCTCGAGGACAAAGTGAAGTCACGAATGGAAAAATTCTCTGCAAGTTTTAGGTCACAAATCTAATACGAATAATAGAGGCGAGCATCCGGGTGCCAAAGCCTTTGAAGCTGTAAATTTAGGTGTATAAGTTGTGTTTAGTTAAATATGGCCAAAACATTTATCTCAGTGACCATAGAAAAGTATAAATTGCACATGAAGCCATTCATTTTTTTAATCAAATAATATGATTTCAACTGAAAGTAATAACAGTACGGATCTAAAATGCATACTTTACATAAGTTTTTACCCCCAGAACCTTTAACAAAGTAAGATGCAACCAAAAGATTTTCTTTCTTTTTTTCCCCTGTCACTGATTGCAAACAATAATTCTAACACTATGACCTAATCACAAGGTTAACTTACTAAACTTGGATTTTATGAAACTTTCAGCTACATCTTTGTGTCAAAACAAGTGACAACAAATGGTACATAACTTCTTTTTCTTTTTTTTTTACCAGAGGGCAATATGATGAAACCATCTTTCCTGTTACATTAGTGGTAATAAAATCCCCTTTTTTGGTATTTATGGTTTTATATTACACTAGCAATTATGTTAAAGTACATTTCTGGGAATTTTAGAAAGTGTTTCTAGATAAAATAACCTGATAGCGCTTATTAAAAAACCTGACAAATCGAGGCACTTCATCACATTGATGCAAAATTCCTGTTGCCACAAGGCAGTTCTGTTCATTTGCATCACTGCCATAGCCACAGGTATTAAATGGATAGCTAGTGGGGTAAAAACAATATAGTAAAATCTCTGCTTAGTTTTAATGGCATTCTCATTTGTGGACTAAAGAAATGATATTGCGGCCGCAGTATCCAAGGACAGCTAGCTGAGCTGTGGCCTGCTGTCGGACAGGAGATGTTGTAATTTGTTCTCTTCCCATTAACTGAGTGTGTCCTCATAAGTGTCAGCCACTATTAAATTTGGCCACATTTAACTTCATCCACTGACACACAAAAGAGGAACAGGAGTGTGTGTGTGTTTGTGTTAGAAGGGTATATTAGCAGCAGAGTGAATGTTGAAGGATGGACTCTGTGTGTGTGCGCAAAGGAAGGTGTCACTGTAACTCAAAGAAATTAATAGTTATCTGTTTGTAGAGACACATTTATCACAGCTGCTGTACCCCAGCTCTCTGTGTATTCAGTCTGTGATCCTCAGACAAAGACTGATTTATGTCCGCCCTGTATCACAGGTTACTTTGCTTTCATGTATCTCTTTCCTGTGTGCCATCAACAAAAAAGCCTCTCCATTTGTACCTATAAACATGTGAAATGTAACCTGTGTAGGTGAGAATGACATGCGAATGAAAGAACATTATTATATTATATTATTATACCATCCACTAAATATTTTTTCGTCTTCTTTATTCCAGAGGTTACGGCGGTTATCTACCAAATACCGGACAGAGAAGATCTACCCCACCAATGTAGGAGAGAGGGAGGAGAATGTCAAGAAGAACAGATATAAAGATATACTGCCATGTAAGTACCGGCACACAGGGGACATTTTGACTTCTCAAACACGTGTAGCTAGTAAATAATGGCTGACTTGTCTGGTGTGCAACAAAACCTAAATTTAATGGAGCCATTGGTAATGATATTAGCTACACCCCTGCTCTGTAACAAACATATAAATACTGATCTGTCTGATCTGTTAGAGGGAAAAACAGGGAGAGGTTGTAATGTCCATTTTATGCTGATGAGGGCACACTTTATGTCATAGGTTCCACATAAAACCAGATCTGTACTTTACTATTTGAAGCTAGGTCTCTTTAATAGGTTTTACACTTCAAATGCAGGCAAACAAAATACACTTGTTTGCCAGTTTATTAGGTTTGCCTAGCTAAAATTTAATACAACAGCCCTCCCTGCAATAAAACCTGCCTTCATATGGGTGTACAACATATTAAGAACACCTCAGTACAATTCAACAGCTTCCTAAAACAGTTTCAACCAAAGCGTCATATTATAACTTTCCTAAAGGTAAGAACCACTGCATGGCTGTTGTATGACAGTGACTCTCCACCTGGTGGTTAGGACCACTTCAAGGGGCCAGGAGATGATTGTAAGAATAAAAATCAATCCTCGCTCACAAAGTGATGTTTTTTTGATGTTCTGTTTTTTGACTTTTCTCTAATCTTTGCTTCTTTCCTGCAAAATACTTTAGTTTAACCTTTTCAGGCCTTTAAAAATGATTCAGATGAAATAATCTGAGATACGAAAATCCCTTTTAAGTGGAACTTCCCATAATTTATACACATGCAGTTATATTTGGGAGTTGGAAGGGGTTACAAGTAAAAACATTACAACTCACACTACTACACTAAAACACTCTTTTATTTTTTAAAGCCTTTTCATACACTAAAGTTTGGTTTATAAACAAAACATCTTCATGGAGCTTAATGCTGGACTGAGGGATCATTTGACAGAGCTATAAGGGTGAATAAGATCACATTGCATGCAGTGATATTGATGACGTATGTGTGAAATGCCATTAAGCATATTCAGTTTTCACCGCAGCATTCCTCTGTCATCTGCCCTGCACTGTTCCAAACTGATCCTCCAACAACAAACCTTAAAGGAAACGTAAAAATTTCAAAGTTATTTTTTTCCTCAGTGTCCGTCTGCTAGTTCATCACTCTGTGTACGTCACATGCCTGCAGCCGATTTACAGCGATATTTGTCCTGCGCTGCTTTTAATAACTACAACACTTTACGATGACGGTAGCATTAAAACATTGTGTTTATGTCCTCAGCTTTAAAGATAACGCGCTCTGTGTGCCAGAAAAAAAAAAAAACTATGTTCAATAGAAGTAAAAAAAACAAAACCAAAATATTGTCAAATAACACAACATTATATATTATATTATATTTTTTTAACCATAATTTCTTTAGAAGACCTGGTTAAATAAAGGAAAACTGAAAAAATAGAGTAAAGGCAAGAGAGGAGGATTAGAAAGAGAAGGACACATACATACAGTGCACAAAAATGTTTGTAAAAATATTTCACACACACATTCGGAGCAAATAGAGATACTTAGTATGTTGTAATAGGTTGTGTAACGGTCTCACATACACACAGAGCTCTTACTGTATTTAATGACCTCAGGGGAAGCTTCCGTGACCCAACATCTGTCCTACTTTTTATACCTTTATCCTCTTTTTATCTTCTGTCCATCCATCCATCCATCCATTCATTCATTAAGGCTTTTAGTAAATGAGCTTGTGATAAGGCAAAGGAAGAACTGGTTCACCCACAACAGATGTTTACACACACACACATGCAGCACATATGAGGATAATGATGTTGCTGTGTGTCCATTAACCTCTTTACATGATTCCACTTCTCTCTGGCTTTTAGCCATGTCCTTGTTTTCTCTGTCCGTCTGCCCTTTCTATTCCTCTTTCTCTTATTCTATCTATTTACCTTTACTCCTCAGTCTCTGTATTTTTCCCTTTGAGTGATTAATATTTTTTAAATTAAATTAAATAATAATTGTAATTATTTTCTCTCCAGTTGATCACAGTAGGGTGAAGCTGAAGTTAAAAACGACCAATCAGGACACAGATTACGTCAACGCCAACTTCATCAAGGTAAAAATCGAGCTACTTTGATTTTTTTATCTGAGTGGTTTGACTTTATGTGGTGTTATACACAAATTATATTATAGCGTCAGGAAGAAAGTCTCATCTCATTATCACACTAACATCTCATGTGCAGAGGTGTGACCGTGCTTTCTGTTCCTTTCTCTCCTTTAGGGTATGGATGGCCCAGAGGCCTATATCGCAACTCAGGGCCCACTGCCGAACACTGTCATTGACTTCTGGAGGATGAACTGGGAGTACAACGTAGCTGTGAGTATTAAAGATTAAAGTGTCTGTGTCTTACAGTGTCTATTTACCGCAACATTTTATTACATGGGATAAATTGGCTGTTTGTGCATTTATGCTGAAAATATAATTCGTATACCTGTTAAATCTCATTTTTTAACTCCTCCCTGATTCCAATTAGATTATTAGTTATTGGTTTGAATGAGGCGTTTCTGTGAGATGGCAGTTAACATCATTTTGTATATATATACAATTCAAATGTCACTATAGCATGGTTGAATAAAGTTTGGGTCATAACTGTAGCTCTGCACAGTTAATAATTAAAACTGTGATAATTAAAGTAAATATTTAATATGGTTGCAGAAATTAGGAAGCAGATGGGGAGTGCTTACACTTGAAACCAGATGGACAGATATTGAGAGGGAGGGAAGGAGCTGTGATTAGGTTTAACTAGCACTCTGACATACTTCAGATTTGCAGCTGTGATAATTACTCCTGTATGATCAAAGGGAATGATGGGAGATATGGATGTGGCAGAGAAACGTATGATCAAAAATCATCTGAAGTCTGCACAAATCCTGTAGGACAGGAAAAGGTTGAGCCATTCTCAAATCGAGTGTTTCTTATTGCGAGGGACACTCTGCTGAGTCTCTGGCACTGGTTTTGGTAACTACAGCCGCACAGAAATAGAACATGTAGGATTAGACAGAACGGTTTTTTTTTGGAAATGCGATTTAAATATTGATCGGAATCCTTCCTGTTTGTCTCTCTGCAGGTTATTGTAATGGCTTGTCGAGAGTTTGAGATGGGAAGGGTAAGGCCTCTGTACTTAATCCCTTCATGTGTATATGCGTGTCAGTGCATGCATGCATGCAAGTGTACATGTGTACATTCGTGTGTACACACATCTGTGTTTCATTATCTCCACCAAGGTTACAGTGTCCTGTCTCCGTCTGGCAGAGTAGTTATTGTAGAAGTAAAATGATTTTATCCTTGATTCTTTAATCCAGCTCATACAATAACACAATGAGAGGACTATTTAACCTTGGTGGAGGTATTTCTAGTGTTTTATGTGTTTTTCTCATCTGTCTGTGCACAAATGTATTTGTGAATAGAGAGACTGAGAGTTCGCTCAAGTCAGTTACTAAAGCCTTGAGTATATTTGCATTGATCCGAGCTTGTTGTCTTTTGAGGTCAAGATGTTCACTGATAATAAAGTGTGACTGATAGCTTAAATAACTTATATGCCTCTATGAATGTGCATTTTGCACATGTGGGTATATATAATATAGCACATATATAGTCTCTTTTTTCCTGTAATTGTCATTGTCTTTGCTCCACATGTCACGTTAATTGCTTATTTTAAACCAGAGAGTGTGTGTGTGCACAGGAAGTTGTGGTATCTGCCTGGTATTTTGTTCTCAGCCAAAGCTAACTCTTGTTCTTCTCTGGGTAGAAAAAGTGTGAGCGATATTTCCCGCTGCAGGGAGAGGAGACAATGAGTTTTGGTCCGTTCAGAATCTCCTGTGTAAGTAAAAGAATCTCTAATATTACAGCTGTGATTCTAATGAGGACTGCTGCATTTCTCACATTTTTTCCAGTGACTGCTTTAATCAAGGATTGTGTTAAGTCTTCTCCCTGTCTTTGTTTTCTAGGAATCAGAACAGGCCAGAACAGACTACTTTATCAGGACTTTGATGGTGGAGTATGAAAATGTAAGTTCTCTGTCTTATGTGTCACAAGAAAATAGCTCATAAAAATAATCAGATTTATGTCCAAAGCAATGATACATGTTCAAGTCAAGTCTTTTTATTTATATAGTGCCAAATCACAACACGCAGGTCTATCTCAAGCCACATTTCATATAGAGCAGGTTCTAGACCCTAGTCTTTATAGTATTGATTATATAGACCGAACAATTGCCACCATGAGCAAACACTTGGCGACAGTGGAAAGGAAAAAAATTCCTTTGAAGAAGCAGACACCTCAAGTAGAACCAGGCTCAGGGGGCGGCCATCTGCAGAGAGAGAGAGAGAGAGAGATGTTCCATTGTGATAAATTACATGAGAAAAAACTCTTCACATAAATGAAACAAGATGTTCAATAACGTATTTATTTTGGTTTAGAAGTAAAATATGTGGAAATCATCCATTTGGGTGACATGATTTTGTAAAACGATTACACATCATCAAACAAAGTATTGCCCCCCTCCCCATATCCTCCTGTATGACTCTCTGCAGGAAACTCGGAGGATAACACAGTTCCATTATATGAACTGGCCAGATCACGATGTGCCCTCATCGTTTGACTCCATACTGGATATGATCGGACTAATGAGAGAATACCAGGAGAATGACGACGTCCCTATATGTGTGCACTGCAGGTTGGTATATACTGAACATGCTGTGCTGAGACACCTACTGCAACTAAAACAACATCTAAGAGAAAAAGAGACTGATAACAGATGAGAAAATAAAGTAATGAAGAAGACAGTGTTGTATACAAATGGAATTGAATGATACATGAGATTGACAGTGGTTTTCTGTGGGGAGGCAGTGAGAATGTGAAAATGGTGGACAGCAGGGGGTTTGTGTGTTTTTGAAATCAAGTTTCAACACAGCAGAGAAATGTTGCAGCAGTAGCTCAACAAGTACATACAAATGCAGATCTGCTTCTGACAGAAGATGGATTATTATTTTTAAAACTCACCCGACACATACCAGAAATTTTGAATGACTTGTTTTGGTTGACATTTCACTGTTTCAATTGACTAATCTGCTAATTTAGGTTTGATTGATTAAAGGATAATTAACTACTTAGCTGCCATTTAGAATTCAGCCAGATGAGCCCAGCCTGAGTCTTGCATCAATAATTTTCCTCTGATTGCAGCTGTTAAAAATGACAGCTGCAGTGATTGGTTAGACTGGTGAGAATTTAAATGTGATCGGTCTAGGCAATGATAAATTTATGGCAAAGCAGACTCGAAAAGAAGTTCAAATGGGGACATGAGTTATCTAGAATGAGAAGAAAACACTCTGATTCACAAGGAAATAGATTCAGATTTTCTGCTTCACACAGGCATGGGTATCCACACATAACACACACACACACACTGTCCATGTGTGTGTAATCAGCTATAATGAGCAGCCTGAGGACATTTCCTGGTTCCTCTGTTACACAGCAGGACTTAAAGCTGTGTCTCTGTGTGTATAAAGATGCTTTGTGTGGGTTGATGTGTACTGTATGTGTGTGCTCATTAGAGTAGCAGAGGGCTCTCTGACAGCATGAGGCAAAGTTTTATGATTTCATGTGTCAGACGTGATGTCAAGTTATCTCAGCTTCTGTGTGTCTCCTGTCTCCATCCTGTCTGGACGAGGTGTTGTTACACACATTCATACAAACGGGGTTGTGTGATTCTCTGTACTTATTCTATTTCTGTGCCCAGCTGCCCAGTCCACAATAGAAATCCACAGTTGATACTTGTGTGGGGTGTGTTTTTTTTTTTTTTAGTTAGTTTACGTATGAGATAAGAAGGCGTAAGTTTTAGTGTGTGTATTTCTGTCTTTACACATGTGCCTCTGTTGAATCTAATCTGTGCGACTGTGACTGTACAGTGCAGGCTGTGGGAGGACGGGTGCTATCTGTGCTATCGACTACACATGGAACCTCCTCAAAGCTGGGGTATGTGAACACACACACTCTCCTATACATACCCAATACGCACATACCTGTACAAATATACTCTTTCTCCACACTAGATGTAATGTAATGATTGAACTGAAAATTAACCCTTTTGTTGTGTTTTGTGCTTTTAAAGAAAATACCAGAAGATTTTAATGTTTTTCGGTTGATCCAAGAAATGAGGACGCAGCGACATTCTGCTGTTCAAACCAAGGTTTGTTTTTAGTTTTAAGGTTGTTTTTTTTTTTTTTTTACACATACAATGGTTTTGTGCGTTCTGCTCAACTCATTATAAGATTTAATACAAATTTGCTTTGAGTAATATGCAGAAAATACAGAAATGATAATTAGTGTTTGGGTGGTAACTACTACCCAGAAGTGTTGCTGCAGCCAGATTTTTCACCCTCAGGGAGGTCAACATTGTGTGATATTTGATGTTTTAATAGATTTCCACAAGCTGGTTTCTCAGCAGCGGCTTAAAAACAGTGTCAGTTTCTATGTATGAAAACCGCCGTGTTCCTGCCCACAGAGGCTGTGAAAACATTTATGTAACAATCCTGATACCTGATTTTGGGAACGAATTAAGGAGATTAAAGAAGTAATGAAGGGTGTATATGCACCGCGTGAAAAGAATTTCACAATCACCTGCAAACATTTCAGTTTTGTTTAGTGTTTTTAACTGTTAAGAACCTTAGTGACACATTTTATGCAGTGAGAAACAATATTTCTGATGTAACACAGCAGTATTTGGAATATTGTTTACAAAAGTACTAATTACTCACTTGCTGCTCTTGTAATCCATTATGTTAGTCATAATTTGTGACAGTGATTCTCTTGTAAAGATAAGCAGCATTTCCATTATTTATTTATTCATTCATTCATTCATTCATTCATTCATTCATTCATTCATTCATGTGCTAAACCTGGCTGAAAGTGGATCTTCTCAACTCACACATTCCCCACCATTATGTGTAACTGGTTCAGGTCGTTTTGCCAGAGTTTTGACATGAATGTGTTTGCATGTTTCTTGTGGAATAACTGTCATTTCTGAAAATGTGGTGCAGTACTCTTGCTGTCTTTGTGCAGAAAGTAAAGACAGTATGACAGTGTGCATCAGTGCAGGCCATTCCATTGTTTTCACACAGGTTGTATTTTATACCCTTGAAAATGGATGTTTTGGAGGATTGACACACAGAATGTTTTTGCTTTTGTATTGATTTGCTGAAACTCTCTTTTCCCTCTCCTTCACCCCACCTCTCATCCATTTAACCCCTCTGTTTGGCTTTTTGCAACACTTTTTTTCTCTTTCCACTACTTCCTTATATCCTTGTCTTTCTCACCCTCTCCTGTTCTTTGTCTTTCCTTCCCTCTCTCTTTTTGTCTTTCTCTCTGTAGGAGCAGTACGAGTTAGTTCATAGAGCGATCGCTCAGCTCTTTCAGAAACAATTGCAGCTACTGGAGAGCCCCACCAACACGCAGATACACGATGGCATGGTATGACACACACACACACACACACACACACACACACACACACACACACACACACACACACACACACACACATTGTGCATGCTGTCTGGTGTTAAAGAAAGACAGGATGTCGCTGAGTAACACACTCAGGGTGGGAAAAAAAACACAAATAATTAGTCACAGGGGAGGGAGAGGGTAGGAGGAGAGGAGGAGGGGCCTTCAGAAAACTTTGCTCTTTACACACAGAAACAGAAGAGTTTCAGAGTTTGTGCCAAAGAGAGAGCTCTCTCCTCTACAGGGTAGTCTCACAGAACTCCGTACAGTTAGTCCTGTTTAAAAGAGCTGGAGAAAAGCTTTGCTCTGTTAGTCACCACTGCCCTCATTTTAATTTACCCCACACACTCATCACTTTCATTGCGCCAAAGCACAAACACATGTACCATATATGAAGTGTCCTGATCATCCCTCTTCCTCATCCCGTTGCTCTAGAATTACAAGCCAAGCTAAAAAGTTTACTCATATGAAAAAATAAGATATTAAAAAAAACCTAAAAAGCAGTAAACATTTTGTCTTCAGTGTCTCCTCCTAAATTTAAATGCAGAGCTCCCCTGGGCCAGTCAATTTAAGGATTCAGGTTTTGGAAATCCAGTCTGGTGTTGAAATATTGCAAATGACCAAAATATCATCATCCCACATCATTATGTTGCAGTTTTGGGGGAAGATAGAGAAGCTACAAGCTGCTCTTCATTTGAAGTAGCAAAGCTACAGAAGCACAGCATTTGTATTGAAAGTAAATGAGGCAAGCTACACCTCAAACCTGTTCTCTCCCTCTCTGCTCTGTACTGTCACACACGTCAATGTGAATGATCCATTCTTGAAAAATAAGATGGGGCTGGTTTATTATCTATTTCTGAACTTTTTCATCTTAAAGATAAAAATAAAGTAGTGAGCTGTAGCAATTGGTCCCGGTACACCGCGTAGAGGGGGGAAAAAACTAGCTGCTCTACCAGACTGTTGCTGGGATATGTAGTTAAACTAGTCGTACCACAATTCCCCACAACTGTTCTGTAGCTATGTGAAGATAAATGACAGAAAGCCAGAGGACAGAGAGTTCAGTGAGGCAGTGTCTGACGAACCTAAAGACAGAGGACACATTAGGACTATGAAAGAGTGCATTGGCAGTAATCCAGAGCTGACTTCCTGCTTAGGAAGCTGTGATGACATCACCCATCTCCCATAATGCACTTTAAGTCTGAGAATAGGCACACATCCATTGGAGAAGGGGGACCCTTGCAAGAGACAGTCACACGAGAACACACACAACCATGTTTATATTAGAGAAGACTCAGCTGACACACTTTCCACACTGTTGCCGCAAATCCTAAAATATATTTTATATATTTAGTGTTTCATAATATACTTTAGAAACTCTATTTCTTTTACAGCTATTGATATTAAATATTTGTTAAGACTGGGTGTGGCGCAGGTGGAGGAAAGTTTGTTGCTACTGATTGTAACTTTGTCATTATCTAACAAAGTTGCAAGTCCAACGAGCACACTGCACTGAAACACACACTCACACACACTTGGTTTGCAATAATATTATCAGTGTGCTGGACTGACTCAGTCCATACACAAATTGACTCATGTCCAGTCGGCCATTGTCAGCGACTAAAACACCCACACAGGTGCTCTCAATGGCAGCATGAACAATAAGCCTACACATAAACACGTCCCACACACGTTTCTCTGCTCACACGCAGCCGCCATTGTTTGCGGGAAGTATTCCTACCAACACACACGGACCTCCGTATACAGACAGATGTGATCGGCTCCTCTGTCTTAAGCTCAGTGTGCTGGAATTTTGTTCCTCAGCAGACTTTAGCTGCAGTGGCCTGGTTCACCCCCACCCCCCCACCCCCCCCGTCATGAGTTTATGACGACTGAAGTTGTCCTGTCATCCTCTCATTATCAGAGTGGAGAGAGTCAAATTAATGAGTCACGGGGGGGGAAGAGATGGGAGGAGGAGGAAGATCAGAGCTGAGAGGAAGAGAAAACATTAGTAAGGAGGAGGAGGGCTCCTTTCAGAAACAGTTTTGATCCTTTGAGCAATTTTGTGGCAACTCTCTACCTCTGCTCCAGGAGAGAGGGAGAGATAGTATACAGGAGTTAGTCTTATCATTTCAACAGCATTTATAAAAAACTACAGTCACAGTGAAATGTACTGGTGTGGTCTGAGCAAAGCTTTAACTAAATCAATCCGTTCTGAAATTTAGCAAAACTAATAATATGTGCATTGAAGTCATACAGATGATTTGGCAGTTATCAAGGTGACTTCCACCTTTGCCAGATGAAATTTGTCTTTCTGCATAATTTGCCCTTTTACATACACGGAAACACATAAAAGCTCCGGCCGTCAGACTGAAAATGCCAGTACACTTACTCAGTGTACTGTTCATTTAAGACATCTGAGCTCAAACTATAGAAGAAAAAACCCAGTGATCGAAGGACTCGGAGCCTATATTTAATAAAAGGTAGCCACAATACATGAATATTACATTTACAAGTAAAAGCCTTCAAAATGTATACTTCAGTGAAAGGACATATGACTGTACAAAGTAAAGTTATATTTTTGTATTATCATTACTGATGCATTAACCTATAAGCAGCATTTTAATGTTGCGGCTGATTGAGGTGGAGCTGATTTTAACTACTTTATGTACTGGTGGGCAGTTTAGTTTAAAAATTTAATTAAAAAAAATTTAATTAGTAGCTACAGCTTTTAGATAAAACTAATCGAGTAAAAAGGGCATTATTTTGCAGTTAAATGTCATGGAGCAGCATAAAGTAGCATAAAATTGAAATACTTAAGTAAAAAACAAGTTTAAAGTACAGTATTACTTTGGTACAGTACATGGATACATGTACATATTTACTTTCCACCACTGCCTAAAAGTCGCATTACATTTTCGAAGAGTTGCAGGCAACAGTAAGTCAAAGGACTAGTAACAAAAGGCAAAATTGGTGAATCTTTAAGGTCGTGAAAAAGCTATTTTACCCATGTGAACATGTAAAACTCTTATATCTGGTGTCTTCGGGTTGTGCTGAGCAGTGTAGTAGTTATACAATGATTTTTATTTATGCATGTGCTTATTTTTATGTCTGCATTTTTTGTTAACTTTTTCGCTTGATCTATCTGTGTGTGTCAGGATGAAAGCAGTCCAGACAAAGCAAGCCACCAGTCAGATGATGAGAGATGGGACACACCACCTCCCAAACCTCCCCGCATACGCAGGTAAGACAGTGTGTCAGTTTGGGTGAGACTTTTTTTAAATTTTTTATTTCTATCTCAAGCCTGTTCACATCTGCTCTCTTGAAGTTGTTTAATTTAGAAATCAAACATCACCCGTCAGTTGCAAAATGGATGTAGTAGAATACACTGACCAACACTCAGCCTCCACACAGATGAATGAACAGGCTCACACAGAAGTGAGTGGTAGGTGTGCAGCGGCCCGTCACTGAACACAGTGGGTGTTGTTTTGTAGGAGGAACACACACAAAAAAATTACAGCACAACAGTTTGTGTGGAGCACGGAATAAAAACATATGAAACTGACCGAACACAAGCAGCAGCCGCTGTTTTCTCCTCAACAAACCAAAGCTTTGACACATTAGTTGCCCGTCAGCCCACAGATACACCCTGCCTCCACTTTGCTGAAGTTAACTTGTGTTTGCCTGTTAACAACTGTTGTGGCCTGAGGACGAGCTGTATTTATAGGCCATTTCGCAACACTTTGCAATACTCTGCAACACTACGCAGTGTTGAACGCATCACAACCCGAGGCTAGTTGAAGAAAAACTACTCCAGCTTTCAACTCTTTGAGAACAAATACACTCTTTTACACAGGCATATTCATCAAATATGGGCCCAATCTGTATCTGTTATTAACAAATACACATAGATGCCCTCTCTCTTTCTTTCACAAAATTTTCCCCCTCCTCATTCCTTCCTCAGCCCATCTTCTTGTTTCTCTTCTTTTCTCTGCTCCCTTTTCCTCCCTTTCCTCTCATTTTTAATTTTGCTATATGTGCCCAGCAGGGGTTGTGCTCCACTTTCTGTCAGCCAGTTCATCTGCAGCCCCTCTTTCCCTCCTCTCATGATTTATCCACAGAAGGTACGGCCTCTCTCTTCCTCTGTTAATAGCAGCAATACATACACTGTGCGACTTCTAAAACAAGCCTGATGGATGCCACTGCTCAGAGAGTTGCTTCAGTGTTGCTGCTTTAATGTCAGAGAGGACTCCTTGTTGCCAGGAGACACTGTTTCCCTTAATTACCTGTTGCTAGAAGCATTGTCTAAAAATGCCCCGTTTGACAGCATTTTGTGTGTTAATGTGTGAATCATTCGCTCTGTGCTTAACCATGTGCTTTAATTTATATATTTATTTTCATTCCTCGTCTTCATTTTAATTCGATGCCCACTTCTGAGCCTTCCTAATAAGTTAGCGGCTGTGAAAAACAGTTACCAGAAGGATCATTTACTGGAGCTAACCTGACCTTTTGTTGCATTCTGTTGCCGCACTAAAATGATCCTGCTCTTAGTTTCCTTCATTTGTCTACTGTACGAGCCGGTTTGATGGGAAAGCAAACATTTTTCAGAGGTCCTAATTTTGGGATGTAGCTGCAAGTGATCTGTTTACTGAAAAGTTTCTTTCCTCCTCTAAGTAAAACATACAAATTTGAGCTTGGAAATGCTGCCAAAATAGGAAGCGTTCCTGGAAGTGCGTCACACAGCCTGACAGTCAGGAGTATATGGGTGTCTCTCTCTACTTGTCTCACTCTGTGTCTCTCCGTTTCCTAAAGAAATAATGTCAAGGCCTAGTTTAAGCCTGAGAGTATTCTACTGATGGTAAGAGCTATTTTTACCAGCATAGTCCACATTCTGCCGGCCACACTCCCCCTGGGTCACTTCAGGGGTGTGTGTGTGTGTGTGTGTGTGTGTGTGTGTGTGTGTGTGTGTGTGTACGTGTGTGTGGGGCGGTGGGGTGATTTTTGTGTATTTGAAGGAGATGGAGATAGATAATCCTGGAACGCCACAACGAGGCTGCCATCAGGTTCACAGATACTGAGTCATGCAGTTTTACATACATACACACACATTCATAGCCACGCCCTTCAGAGTCATGTCCTCTACTCCCTCTGTTAGGACTGTGCATCCGACTTCCATACCAGATTGTGTCTGTAGTGTCTCAAATATTGAAGACTGTCAAGTACCAGTAGGTGGCATAAAGGATAAAAGAACAATTCAAGCAACAGCATTAAAAAACTAGGATTAAAATTACCTTAACGTTTCTGGTTGTTCTGTCGTATCCCCTGGGGGATAAAAAAGCCAATAGTGTTCAGTGTGTGTTATAGGTCTTAACCTGTTGCTGCATACTGTCCCAATGCAGTGGGTGTCCTTCACCTCTTTAATCTTACAAAACATCTTAGATCTGAACCTAAACCTGAAGTACTGCTGTATTGTTATTAAGCAAAATAAGGCTTGTTATTCATAAATTAATGTATTCTAGAGGTGTGTTCTGAGTGCTGCTAATCAGCTCTGAGGAGATGCAGCTCTTCAACTGAGGCAACCTGAGGTTTCGTTGTTAGAATTGGTGCGTGTCTCTTGTTGCAACTTTGCAGTGCTTGTTAGCATTGCAAAGTAGTTAATTCTTACCAGTTGTAGACAGTCGAATACATAATAATCTGATCCAGCAAGCAGAAACACATATTTACTTAAGTAGTGATCTAAATATGTGTGGTTCGAGTGTGCAGTTTGCTACTTTTCTTTTTTTTTTTTTTTGTAAATGTATCCTCATCAGACGCTGAAACCATGACTCTCTAAGCTCCATCTCCTGCTATTACACCCTGCCTCCTGTGGACGCATGAACGTCCCACTGTGAACCAGCGCTCTGATTAAAAATGCAGCATCTTCCCTCTGGAGTACATATGTGGAGGGCAAAGTGCACTTGTCGTGTGTGTGTGAGTTTGTGCATTTATTTATGAGTGTGGGTGTTGTTATTACATAAAATTCAAGTTCTTCTGAAGGCGTGTGCACACATTTGTGTTTACGTGTAGGAGTTTAGGTCGCATATGTTCGCCTGATGTGTGTGTGCTCAGGGTTAGCTTTTAACTGTGTCACCAGGGTGCCAGAACACTATGGATGGTTGTAGTGTTTTTACGCTTTAGGGCAAAAGTAGAAGAACAGGAGTGCATGGTTAGTTTTGTAGTTTGCAGCTCTTTCAAGTGTTGTAGAATAGTTGGAGCTCTTGGAGATCTTGTCTTTTACACACAGATTCAAACTGCAGAAATATTTGACACTATTTAAAGCCAGAGAAGAAATAAATATAAACATTTTACAGCTGTAAAAGATGTAAAGTGAACTTTTAGTTATTGAAACGTGTCAGTCTGCGTATCACAAGCTGAGAGAATTAGTTCGATGTGATGTGGACAACTTGTAATTCCGATAAATTCCTGTGTTTTGATCAAAGCTGCACTCGCACCGTTGAACTTAAGTAATAAGATGGAAAATAAATATAGTAGCAAACAGATCATGTAGACGATGAGCCCAAAAAGAGGAGGACGTTAGATGTTACAGTTATACTGTGTTAACTAATATATGTTTTGAAAAAGTTATATGTAGGTGTTGTTTATCAGTCGTGGCCACTGATGAATTAAACTGAAAGTTCTGTAGGTGTAACTTTCGCATTCAGGGAAACACCTCAACTCCTTTACTCACTTCATGTAAACCCTCATATCACCTAATACCTATTTATACATTTCTTCACGCATGTCTTAGTGCTGCATGTGTTTTGTGCCTGTAACCTTATGCTTGTTGATATTGCTTATTTGTTTTGCTTTGACTTATTAGTGTTTGCTCCTGTAACAGCTCAGCTTCCCCTTAGGAATCATTAAAGTTTCATTTCATCTCATCTTAGAGGGATTCAGGGCCTGAATAAACTCTGTGGCATCTGAATGATTCATATCCCCATGGAAACAATCGGCACCAGTGGGAATCATCTGTGTTACTGTTAAATATGTCTTTTGCTTGCTCGGGCAATGAGGATGATATAGACGAAGTAAATCTCATGGGTAATGTAAGTTTTCATTAATGGAAACTCCAAAGGAATAATGATCTTCTTGTTCAACTAATATTTATCTTGGAGGCCAGAAATTGCAGATAAGTGACCTGTAAGAGACCAGTTGAGATTCTAGTGGTAAAAAAAAAAGCTCTGCTATAACTAGCTGGGCTCAGGCTTAAGCAACAATCATGACCTCTGACCTAAAGATTACAATATACGCTATTATCCTAAATCCCTGCATGGTTTCCTGCTGTTAGTATCTTTTGTCTTTGCCATATTTCATTAAAATCAAAACTTAAAAATACAGAATCATAAATAAGCAAAAATACACATGGTATTAGTGAGCCCCATCACATGGCAGCTATACTGCAGTGCTGAGGCTCTATGAGGAAGCCTACAGTGTGACTGCAGCTCCAAGTTGCTCAAGAAAAGGAAATCCCCCGTGCTTCTATCTTGCAACTTCTCTCCGTGTCTGACTTTCTATCTATGTATGTGTGTCGCACACACACGCACACACATACACACACACATACACACACACACAGCATCATGTGCAGTCACTCCTATGTTGGATCTTGCTTCAGTCATGTGCTCTTGATTTAGCACATCACCACATCCTTTCACTGTTTTTTCTGTGTCTATATATTTGCATGCATATGTAATGTGTATATTCTGTGGAGTGGAACAATATCTTAATGTATAAATTTCCATCGCTGTGTGGCTTGCTTTGTCCCAACCTCAATATCCTGTATGTAATTCACACGCCTACACTGTGTGTCTGTATAGGTGGGTTTGTAAGTAGATTATAAGCATTATGCATTATTGTAGCACAGAAGAGAATTAAATGGTTCGTCCGGACCAGAATCGCCTCAGCAGGTTGCTGCATAGAAAATAATGGAATACAGTAGAATAGGAAAAAAATACAATACTTGAATATCCCCTTGGGAAACTTGTCTTAGACCCTGCTCTGCAGTTCCTGGTTCAGTGTGGGTTTTCAGTTTGCTTCACATCCAAAGATCATGTCCACCTTGAATCCACAAAAAATAGATGAGAGCTGTCTGACATCTAACATCCGAGAACATGTAATTTGTCTCTAGTTTGTCTGCTATGTTGACATACTGTGAGCAGATTGCCTCACTTTTTTAAATTCTGCCATCTAGTGGTGGAAAACTTAGCCTTCCAACATGAACAGAAGCTGCCTTTGAATTTAATAAAGTTCATTTCATCATCTGTTTCATCACTCCTTTAGATGGAGAATAATTTAAACGTGAGTGTTTTCAGATGTCTGTACGATGTCTGACCAGTATGATGAAATCCTTGCCTTTTTATCACTTTCATTTTCTAAATAGTGTTTTTAGAACTTTTGTTAAAGGCGGCTTCAGACGCATTTCTTTTCATCTAAAGCAAACAGTCCAGGTTTGTACTTCAATATTAGAACAACTTGTATTATAGAGCAAAAGCAAAATATGTTGACATCAAAATCAGTGGCTCTATCTTTGTGAATGTGCAATTTTGGCTACGAGTTTGGTGTCGTAATTATAGCGCCTCTGCTGCATTTTGGGCTCTGTGGAATTGAGATGTCTAATTAGAAAACATCAAAAGCTTCTCTCTCTCTCTCTCTCTCTCTCTCTCTCTCTGAGTGAGTAATATCCATTCAGTGAAAACCTTGTCTGGATTTAGCGCTGTCCTTCTGTTAACTGAGCTCGCTCTTCTTTCTCTGTCTAGTTCCCAGGCAGAAGGTGACGTTAAAGAGGAGATTCTCCAGCCCCCTGAGCCTCACCCTGTCCCCCCCATTCTGACCCCGTCTCCCCCCTCGGCCTTCCCCACCGTCACCAACGTACGGCAGGACAACGACCGCTACCACCCCAAACCTCTCATACACGTCCTGGCTACTGCGCAGCAGAACGTGACACAGGTGAGACGGCCCATAAACTACAAATACACAGCTCTCTTAATTGAGCGTGGAATGGTTTTTCCATGTAGGCATGTGTGGTATTTGGACCTGTGAAACATGTTGTGTGTTTGACATTTCACTCAAGGTATTTCACAGATGCCCTTATCCAGAGTAACTTAGGTTGACATGTGCAACATCAGGAGTCTTGCCCGCAGAGTTTATTGTGCAGAGGTCTTACTGCTACTCTGTCTCAATAGAGAGTACCTTGACAGGAGAGAGTTGCAGGAAACCAGAAGAATGATGTGCAAAGTTAATGTATTGATTCAAGCCTATGGATTTGCACTGTACACTACAGGGACAGGTGATCAGATATTTGGTACTATAAAGTAGAGTTAGAGTTAATCCTGGAGACCCTCTGATGTTTCTGCTGTAAAGGGACAATATTCGAAGTTATGTGTGTTTTCTGTTTCCTAATAGAATATGGTAGGTGTTCATTCCAAGTACACTGGCTTTTTTGTTTTATAATTGGTTTGCATAAACACAAGGTCACATTAGCCTTCTGTACAAAAAAAAAAACATGATGTCATGATTTTGATGTTGATCGGAAACCAATTGTAATGAGAGCAATGCTGCAGTTTGTAGACCAGTCGTGCAATATTGTACTCAACAGGTGATGGTACACACCTGAATTATAAATTATCCATTTGTAAACACAGTGAATCAGTGTTTGTATGGACCAATTATGTAGATCTGCACTGTCAGAGTTGAACAAAAGTCTGACCTGCAAAGTTCCCCAGAACTGGAGCTCGAGGTCCCACCAAAATAAACACTTTAACACTAGAATTAATCTGTCATGTGGGCTTTATTAGAAGTGGATGCGAGATTGAGTGACTATTTATTGGACAAAGTGTATGTAACTGTACCTCTATGCTGTTCTAACCTTTTATATTTTTAATGTCATGTTTTTGGGCTGGTATCTGGCTGATGCTGCATCTGGGTATGAAATGCCTTATCTCTTCACTTCCATTTTCTTTCAGAAGAAAGATGTGGACAAGCAGCAGAACCAGTCAGAGCCTGGTTCAAACAAACGGACCAGTCCCTCAGAGCAGAAAGACCAAGATCTTGAAAGTCGAAAACAGCAGACGCAGGTCTCAAATCTGGATCTCAACGACAACTACAACAACAAATTATCTTCAGCATCAACAAAATCAGAATCAGGCCAAAGCCAGACTCAGACTTCCTCCTCTCCCCTCTCCCCGGTTGTTGAATGTTCTGGTGCTCCTCGGATCGAGAGGAAGCTCAGCATTGAGATTAAAAAGGTGCCGTTGCAGGAAGGACCTCGTAGCTTTGACACTTCCCCCTCGATGGGAGTAGCAGGCGGGCTCGGCAGCGGTTCAACCAACAGCGGGGGTATGCTGCAAAGAGGCCACGCCTTCAAAGCCCGTTCTGGCCAATCCCTGCTGACGTCTAGCTCCTCGCTGTCGGAGGACTCGGGCACGGAGGGAGGAGCAGGTGGGGAGAGTCACGCAGACGGAGGCGTCCTAACCAGACCAAACCACCTCCCTGTGAAGAGTGGAGAGAAGGGGGAGCCGCAGGGAGGAGATAGAGTGGAGGTGAAGGCTGGCCACGCAGCGTGGGCTCAACCCTGCAACAGCCCCGAAAAACATTTCCCTAAGACCTCCTCCTCTTCTTCCTCCTCAGACCGTGTTGCTCCATCATCATCCTCCTCCTCCCACCTCTCCTCCTCCTCTTCCTCTTCCTCCTCCACTCCTGTTAGGACTGCCCTCAGTTTCACCAACCCCCTGCACTCCGATAACTCGGACGAGGAGGGGGATGGAGAGATGTCCGGAGGAAAGGAGGGCTTTCGTTCTAATGTATCCACGGCGACGGCCATGGTAGCTGCGTCCCCTCATCATGGAGACCAGCAACCAGTCAGGAAGGTGTTGCCAATGTCGATTGCAGGGCATACCTCTTCGTCACCCTCTGCAACTACAGCAAGTATGTCAATCAGCTACTGTAACTGAATGAGTGAATCTAACTGGCTGCTTTCCTGACAGTCAATTAACCACTATGATTATTACTACAATCAATTAACAAAGACAAACCAACAAATAAAGTTAGTGAGATAAATGGACATCTGGATTCCTTTGTCTTGTCAGGTTCAGACAGTAGTTTTGATTAATGAAAAAAAGCTTACAAAATAAGTTAAATTAGCTAGATTAGGATCCGAACGACACTTAATTAACTCAACTGAACCTTGAAGTTCAGTCCAGCTCATTCTAATGAGTCTAGTCAAGTTCTTCTCCTTTTAAATGCTGGAAAAGGCGCTGAGGGTAAGTCTGTCAACCTGTCCTTATTATCCACACTCACATATGCTCAGGGAAACCACACGGTAGAGTCATTTTCTGGGTCAGTAAGGAGACGGAGGTCTCAGACAGACCACATGCTAATGACAAGTTTTATCTGTCAACACATAGACACGCTGTGTTATACATTTCTTACTGCCGGGGAAAGTCAGAGGCAGGGAGAAAAGAAACAGGAGATATGGAAGAAAGGAATAAGAAGAAAAAAAACAGCGAGAGACAGACAGAGTGAGATAGTTTCCAGTGAGTCTCATATAAAGCATGACTGTATAACAAATTGGTTGGTTTGCAAGGAATGCTGCGAATGTTAACAGGCAAACATCTGTCAAAACAACTCTTCTCTTCCTCTTTCAGCTTGTGTGTGTTTGTCTAAGTGCGTGAGTTTGCAAACGGGAGAAAGAATGAGAGAAAACCTGTTTTTGTGTGTTTTTGTTTCAGTGCAGTTGTGAGTGAGAACCGTGTGTGTGCATGTTGGATGGTGAAGGATCGACACTGCATGATGCTGACAAATACACATTTAAATACACACTTCTGTGCACGTTGGGTTGAGCAGAGCAGTGTCACACTGTTTGCTGTGTGTACATCCGTACGGCTGCACTGTCACAATTTCAATGGCGAGGTTTTGGAGGGAACGATGTCCCTTCTCCTGCTGATGATTTCAAAATCGGGAGATTCTGAAATCTGATTCTTGCTGTGATTGCAGCTGATATGAAACGGAGTGGATTGAACTTGACTTTGCCTTGGAACGGTTTTGATCTTGAATGGCCTCTGGATGAAATAACTTATCTGCATTTTTAGATATTTGGATGAAACTATGAGGAGCATGATGCGAGTTGGGCGGTAGTGCACTTCAATTAAAAACTAGTGTACGTTCTACAAACAGTCTCTTGCAATCAGAAGAAACACCACTCTTAAGTTTAAGTAACATAGGCTGCATTTAAATTATGCATAAACTAACATAATTTTCAGTAATACAACCAGTTTATCGATGCTTTTACACAAGAAGCAGTTTAAGTTGCATGACAGCATTTAGTCCATGACTGGAGGCTTACAGTAAAATGTGTAATACTTTTTAGTGGTCAGCAACAGCAGCTTACTGTTCTTCTAACACACTACTGTTCTCCAGATTAAAAAGGGAATTAATCTCAAGAATAATTTGGAAATTGGAGCTTGACATGCACTACTCAGAAATTAGCCTGTTTTGAGGCTATTATTATTTCTGATATTCCCCCACTTTCTCTGACATGACAAATTAGAACAGCTTACATTGGCATGGTGTTGTTGTTATTATTCCTGGTTTATACCAAGGAAAACCAACAGCCACAAACCTACAAGTTGTTTTTAGGAATCACACTGAGAAACAGCCACAAAAAAGTAGCCAATAATCGAATGAAATGTAAATCTTATCTTAGCCATTTAAATGTCTGGCATCACACATTATGCTCTCCTCAAGTAACTCCAGTATTTAAAGATCAATGCAGAAATATCTGCCTCACAGTCCTGAAGTGGTCTGTCTTTGGTCTGCTTGGCTTTCTGGCTCATTATCTGTTCGGGCTGTGGTAGTGCTTTGTAAACGGTCATGAAAAGCTAACGGCTGCTGTTTGATTGGTTGCAAGAATCTAATGACTGCTTGTTGATGAGTTGCATTGAGCAAATTGCTGCTTTGTGGTTGGTCAAGGGAAAGCTGGTGGCTGCTTGTTGTGCTTGTTTTTACTGGTCGCACTATCAATAAATCAATATATATTGCATATTTCACACAGATTCCTTCACAAGTCAATGACAAACAGCATTTTAAACACAAAACAATGGGAGACCAATACCAGAGATATAAGGTTAAAATGTAATAAGATTTATCAGAATTATAGATATAAAAAAAACACCAAGGCAAAATGAAGGTTTGCTACCAATATGATTATCCTTTCAATAATCAATATTAAATTATTATCTGTAACTGAATATAATTAACTAATTATTTTGCTTATAAATCGCAGTTGTCATATCTGTTAAAACTCATTCAAACCTGACAACAAGAGCAGGTTTACTCTACGTTTAACAAGTCGCCTGTGCCTGTAACAACACTGAGAACAACTGATTAACCGCTTTCATTATTCTGTTAACTCTACTGGAGTGAGTAATTACATTGTTAACGGCACTAAACTAGTTCAGGAACAGCAATATCATGTTGTCTCTGTTGACTCTTCCCCTCGTCACTCATGGCCACATTAACCTTCTGCACAGTCGTCTAATGTTTTCCTGAAAATGGTGCAAAGCCTGGATTAACTAGCATCGAACTCTGGCCATCATTAGGACTAATGTTACCCTATCCAAGGCTGTTTATGGGCTTTCCTGTGACTCTCTCAAATCCAGTAGGAAAAACACCCATCTTCCAATGAGTCATTCATAAAGCTTAGGACGTCTGCACGGAGTTAACAGTAACAGTGGTTTTATAACAAAACATTATAGCCTTCAAGCGAAGTAGGAAAGTCTACAAGTAAATCTCTAGCTATAGGAGTCAGTAGATTTCAGTTAGAATCATTAGACAAGACACTGATGATCAGATAGTGTCTAGAGTGCATAGAAATACCACAATACCAATCACCCTTTTAATAGTCGAGCGTTGGAGTTGGCGTGAAGGTCTGAGAGTGAATCAGAAAATTCCATCAAAGAAAAGGAGAAACATGGATTGTCTCTACCAGGAAATGAGGCTCATATTTTATAATGCCGGCATTACGCTCGGAGCCTCTGAGTAAATTTCAGCCTGGATGAACGGGAGAAAATATAATTTAGGGGTCAAGAGAGAAAGAGACAAGTTAATCTCATGGTCCATAATAAGGTCATTAATACAAAATGTCATCTTGGATATTGGCCTTGCATTAAAAAGAAGCATATTTATTGTAGCTGGACAGGAGATTAAAGGTAGCTTTCTGTCAGAGAGAATCGCTAGCCAGTTATTATTGTTAGGCCCCATAAAGAAATCACAGCTGTGTCAAACTGAGATAATTGAGTTTATGTGGTAAACAGAGGTGGGGTTGCTTCATAATAACAGACAGTATTTCACACTTTTTACTGGACTATAAGAAGAATAAGAGATGAGAGGTTATCACTTCATCAGATAAAGCCATAGTCTCTGGTCTAACAGGACAAACTGCTGAGTTTGGGTGAACCAGACACAGAATTGAAGCAGCTGCGACTCAAAACAAGATCATGTTTCCTTATTACATGTCCCCTTGCATTGATTCCCTCTTGCAACATGCTGCAGCAGGAGCTAATCGTTATTGTAATGACCTGTTGGTCATTTTCCGAGCTAAAATAGAAAAGCAATTTTGCTCTCAGAGATGGAGATTGTCAAAGAATACTCAATTTGAGGAGGAAGGAAAAGTAATCATGGCTGTCTGGAGCATGTCAGTGTTTTCAGTGGTCATGCCAGAACCATGACCGACTATATTATATTATTCCCATTAAAGAACCCAAGAAAATTCATATTAACAGTGTCTGAGGCTGCCCACCTCATCCCTCGTGAATTATTATTATTAATCATCACATAGAAGCATTCCCTCTGACAGCGGTTACATGTCAGGCAGTCATGAAACTAACTCAGGTGAACTGCTGCTGTTTGTAGCTTCAGTATCAGTGTTGTTACAGCACAAATCCATTTGTGTCTGTTACAGGGACTGCAGGAGAAACTGTCAAACCAAATGTTTGTTGAATCTTTATAATTGGAGAAAATTATTTTTAAAAAATGCAGAATGTAGCTTATTACGCCTCATTACGTAATGAGTGCATGTTTTAAAATCTATATTCAATTTTGTTTTTGTATGACCATAATTCTGAAAGCACTGTATGAATACTTATTATATTCACTGATATGTTTAGAACATTGTTAATGACTGAAAAATAGAAAAAAAACAGTACATGTATAAAATATTATCAAATCAGAAAATTGAAAGTGTTTTTAAAAATTAACTAATTTAAAGCGGCACATTTAATGTCATTTTTAAAACACTACAAAGCAGAATTTAGTTTTGTATTTACCAGTGAACATAAATAAGACATAAAAATAAACACATTAATAATAGGAATCATTTTTCATGATTTACTACTGACTTACTACTATTGCTTGAAAAAAATCACTTCTGAAACAATAGTACAGATGCACATCTACAAACTGATGCATCCTGATATAAAGTCAGTAAATATTGATAAAATGCTGTCACATACTTACATTGTTTAAAATCTGCCTTGAAACAGCCTAAACAGATTTAATAGCATCTTCTTTTTGTAATGAAGCAGCTTTGTGTTTGTGGAGAAGAATCAAAGCATCAACACTTTTGCTATGATGAGCTTTTCTTTGTCTCTCTGTCATCTGACTATCGATCTCTTGTCTCTTCTTCTTCGGTCAGTTATTAACGCTGCTTCTCATTTGACCTCTGACCTTTTAACCCAGACTGCTGGGACAGCGACGACTCCCCTCCCCCCCTCCCCGCGAGAACCCCCGAGTCCTTCATACTGGCCACAGGTGCGTTTGCATTGGTCGAGATTCACAGGTGTGTTTCCAGTGCTGTGGATTCACTGGCTCACCTCCTGGGTCCATGTTATTGGTCAACTCCAACAAAAGCTGGACTGATCAATGATTATTATGAACTTGAACTTCTAAATAAGAAGGGATTTTGTATTAAAAACAAAAAGGTAAAGATCCAAGTGGGTTGTTGTTGCTTTGTTCATGTAAGTGGAAGGTGCTGCATTGTATTGGTTTAAGTGCTGTGTTTGCAAGTGGAAACGTGGTTCTTTGACACAGTCAGTAGCTGCTGATATGAGCAGATTTCCATTTTCTTATGATTTCTTTTTTTTTTTCCATTTTACCTGGTCCTTTACAATGTTTGAACAGCTAGTGGCTCAGTCTCTCTCATCCTCTCTTCAAACAGACAGATGGACGCACACATTGCAGGTATCAGGCCTGCGACCTCTCTTTCACATGATAGTCTCTTTAATAACTCGGCCGCCCCGTTGCCTTCTGCTGTTTTTTGTTTTTTTCCTGTCTAGCTCTCTGGTATTTCAGAACGAGAGCCTTAGAATAATCACAACCACATTAGAGCACACAATTAAACATTTGTGTTAAAAGTTAACACTTTGCTTTTGTAAGAAGCTTTATCAGTTTTACAACACTGGAGGGCAGCATTAGCTTTCTCAGATGTGCGGTAGATGTTCTCGTGTGAAGATCATCTTTGAAACAGGCAACAGTCAGTCATAGTTTATTGCTTTTGGAGGGTTTTTTTTTTTTTTTTTTGAAAGATCACAGCTCTCACATGTGTTCACCACTTCAGAAATATCACTTATTCTAAACGTCCTGCACTATTGAATAAAGCTGTGAGGCACCTTTGAGATCCAGAGTGGAGGTTGTTCTCCCTGCTGTGTGACCGCAGGATGGAGGAAGGGTTGGATTAAAGGCTGGGTGATGAGGAGAGATGGAAAGGTACCGTGAAGCATAGTGAGTTTGAAAGGAAACGTATGACTGTTCATGTGGGTGTGTGTCTAATTGTGCTTAATGTTTACGGCTTAACCTTTAGTCACCAGTTGATCTAATCCACTCAATTCCCTTGCTCTCTGCCAGACCCTCTGGAGGTGAGGACGTCAGCCTCAGCCGAATGGAGCGGCTCACACACAGGTACGAACACACGCAATCACAACTCCCCGTTTTTATCTGCGCGCTGGTGGGTGCAGAGGCGCTCATCTGCTTGTGGGTCTTCGTATTGTTTGTCCTTGTTCGTTGGGTTTTTTTACGTGTTCATAGCAGTTAGTCAACAGAGCAGAGGAGGAGATGGGCCGTCAGTGTTTTACAAATTAGCCTGCGCACGATAAGACTGACAGCATTTGTCAGGAGGGCAGCTGTAAGAGCGAGAGACTGATAAAGCATGTCTATAGAGAGGTGACATGAAAAATGTGTGTATATGCTTATCCTTGCTACGAGGACTGTGCGATGATGGTTACTACCATTTTTACCAATTTATTGCTTCAGTAGTTTCTGTGTGTGTGTGTGTGTGTGTGTGAGACAGAGAGAATAATCAACAGAGAACTTGTTTTGACTTGAATTCTGCAATGATTTTTTTTTTACCTTCTATAAATATAACTCAGTTATAGATCTTTATAATTTATAGATCTAGGTCTTGCATCACTAAAACTATTTTACAACACATACATCACTGATATTCACACAGTATTTCCACTCCATTAACCTGTGTGTGTGTGTGTGTGTTTGTCTGTGTGTAGATGTGTCAGACTGCATTAAGAAGACATCTCCAGCTGACCCTGCATCTGCTGCCACCACAGCAACAGACAGCAAGGCAGACTTGGGTGGGTAAGTCTGCTATCTTACCTCTTTTGGATGTCCTGACATCTGTGATTTTACCTTCTTTTATTTCTGTGACTGCACACTGCCGTTTCCACTGTTCAGCCCTCTGGAGGAACTCAAGTATTATTTGCACAAGTAATGATTTTTCCTTTGCTGACAAACATGGTTTCTATTAATGTCATCATTTTTTTTTTTTTTTTTTGTGAGTGGCATTGCTATTTTTTTCTGGGCTGCATGTGCAGAAAAAGTGTGATGGTTTTGAAACCAGGCAAGAACTGAAGGGCGCATGTTCCTCCTGGGTAGAAATTTCTGGATGTATTTTATTCAGTTCAAACCCAGCTGAAGAAGGTCCTCTCCTTTCAGGGTTCGGTAACCGCTGCATCCAGCCCAAAGGCCCCCGAGAACCCCCCCTGGAGTGGACATGATGGAACGTACTGTCTGCCTGTCCACCAAGAGTCTTCTCGCCTGTCAGGAGACGGACTCTGCCGATCTCACCTGGCGGGTCCAAAAAAACCAAGTTGATAGATGCTACACAGACAGACAGCACATTGTTACATAGAAGCACCTTCTGTGTAACTCTGTGCAGAACAGCTTGTCAAGACCGAGCTCCCCCA
>NW_019525132.1:677920-678362 GCF_002814215.2 Seriola lalandi dorsalis | reverse complement strand
CTCTCTCTCTCTCTCTCTCTCTCTCTCTCTCTCTCCATCTCTCTCTCTCCATCTCTCTCTCTCTCTCTCTGTATCTCCATCTCTCTCTCTCTCTCTCTGTATCTCCATCTCTCTGTATCTCCATCTCTCTCTCTCTGTATCTCTCTCTCTCTCTCTCTCTCTCTCTCTGTATCTCTCTCTCTCTCTCTCTCTCTCTCTCTCTCTCTCTCTCTGTATCTCCATCTCTCTCCCTCTTTCTGTGTGCTGGTGCTACATTACAAAGGATCAGCATTGAAACAGAAAGACTAGAGCTGACTGTTGCCAACATTCAACTGTCTCTCACCTCTGTCCTGTAGGATTTGTCTCTGTGTTAACTGTTTCAGCTCTAGCACTGTATGTTTCTATGCTGACCTCCCTGTTTACCAGAGTCATAAGGCTGACGTGGTTTGGTCATTGCCGTTGT
>NW_019525132.1:592444-677900 GCF_002814215.2 Seriola lalandi dorsalis | reverse complement strand
AACCCCCCCCCCCCCCACCCAGTCCTTCCTTCAAAGTGCCACTGTGCAAAGCGGAAGAACACTTACTGGTCAAGTGGCTTGTCCATTTTAGAACAAAGCCCACACTTTCCTGTTCAGCTTGCTGATGTTAGAGGTTTTGACTTCTCCAGACGCTGACCTGGGATCAGTCTGGTTATTTCCCTGTCAATGGTTAAAGGATAATTCCTGTTTTTTTTCTTTGTTTTTTTTTGGTGACTTGAGATTAGATTAAGAACTGGTCTTGTTTTTCTCTCTGAGCTGTAGACACATCATGAAGATTTGCCCATTCATAGGCTAAATGAAGAGGAATGTAGGTGTTAAATAAAAAGTGTTCTCCTTACATTAACAGGAAGAACTCTTTGTTTCATACCAAATGAGAAAAGTAACTTTTTTTTGTCCTAAATCAGGAATTATCTTTAATCAGAAAAGCTACTGTGGGAAGCTGATTCCTGAGTTTTAACTGAACTCCCAGAAGGTGTCTGCTTCCTCCTACTGAATGAACAACAATCTTCAAAGCGAACCTAGATAATCTGTTACCCATGATGCAACCATTTCTGTTGGGTATGTACAGGTTGCCAGGGTGCTCTCTCTCTCTCTCTCTCTCTCTCTCTCTCTCTCTCTCTCTCTCTCTCTCTCTCTCTCTCTCTCTCTCTGTATCTCCATCTCTCTCCCTCTTTCTGTGTGCTGGTGCTACATTACAAAGGATCAGCATTGAAACAGAAAGACTAGAGCTGACTGTTGCCAACATTCAACTGTCTCTCACCTCTGTCCTGTAGGATTTGTCTCTGTGTTAACTGTTTCAGCTCTAGCACTGTATGTTTCTATGCTGACCTCCCTGTTTACCAGAGTCATAAGGCTGACGTGGTTTGGTCATTGCCGTTGTCAGTAGTAGGTTGTATATGTCTGAGTCGCCAGCAGCTCAACCAAAGAGCGACGTTCCCTTCTGAAAGTGATGAACTTCAATAGTATTTAGAGACCTGAAGAGGTAAAACTATCCAGTATTTCACAGAAATATATCTGGTTTTCGTAATCCCAATCTCCTTTTTATTTTGGACCTCGAAGATCGCTCCAGCGATCCTTTGGGTGAAGTACCCAGAAAACCTGACAGCCATATTTCCAGTCGCAGCAGTTAAATAACCTTACATCACATCAGTAATGGTCAAACTCGCCATGAACCCTTTGACTCTGGCTCTCACTGCTGGGACCATGAGCCTGCCTTAGTCCGCCCCCCAGAGAAGACAGCCAATGACAGTCCTTCTTAATTTGTTTTTTCTCCTCAATTCATTTCTCTCTTTGTGTTTTTGGCTTTTCCCGGTCTTTACTCTGGGACTTATATTTGCTATTTTATTTCATTTTCTTCCCGTCTTTTTTTTTTTTGTTGCTTTTCGGTTCTCATTCTCATCCTCCTCCTCCTGCCGGTGAGGCCCTCAGATAAACGACCGTGCATGTCTTTATTTTAGCAGCCAGTTTCCTCACAGCAGACCTCAGTGTTTGTATGAATGTCACGCATCATCTGAAACTCTTGCAGATCTTGACAGGTTGATATTAAAGCTTAACTTGTTTGGTTTCTCATCTGACGGCCAAATCATACTTCACCTGCTTCTGTATGTGTGAGACAATGATCAAATAAGAGTACAGCAGCTAGGGACCCAGGACTACTGTTTCCTCCTGATTTATATTGTTCTCTGCTAACTTCTCATTCATTAGCTACCATAACTATACAGTATATGCATTTTTTTATAAAGATAAAGAACTGTACAGGGCAGTTTAGGTATATAATATTTCAGATTTCTTTTGCTATCTCTTAAATATTCTTATTAACAGAAGATGTAAGAAAGTCAGTGCATGATGTTGATGATGATTCCTCCCCCTACACGATGTTTCCCTTCGAACTGTAAATTATTCTGCTGCCCTTTTGTTTTTGCCTCTGGCAAATATTTCAGGGTTGTTTTATTTTTTACTTTTATGTTCAAATTATATGTGTAAAAAGATTGAAAAATTTTTTTTGTTTTAATTGGTTGGCAGAGGAAAAGCATAGACTGCCAGCTGGCCCCCTTTCAGATAGCTACAATGGGCTCCTAATAAGATTGTAATAATAATATTAATGATGATGATAATAATAATAATAATGATAATGGTCGTTTTTTGTAAATGGTATTTTAAAGTTATTTTTGTATACGCGATTGTTTGTTGCGTCACAAGTCCACTGCTCCCCATCCAAGCCCCCACTTCTCTCTTCTCTTCTCATACACTTTTTTTTTTTTTTTTTTTTTTTTTTTACTTTTCACTCTTTCTGATTCATTTTTTCCTGTCTCTCAGCCTGTTCTTTCAGCTTGCTCTTTCAAAGTGAAACATGCAAGAGAAATGGATCTCGTGCTCTGGACAAGGAGCATCTCATTATTTTCCTTTTCTCTTGTTCTCACTTCTCCCGCTGTTTTCTCTCTTTCATCTTCCTCCACTTCCACCCTCATTTATGCCTTTTTCATTTTTGAAAGGCTGTCACTTTCAACACGTCACTTCACTTTAGTAAAGCATCTCTTTACTTGTTGGCAGTTCAAAGTAACAAATTATTCCCATAAACGGACGAGTAGACATGTCGAGAAGAGGCGTTCTTTTTAACTTTATTCATCATTTCTCATCTGCTTTCTTTTCCTCAGCCTCCATTTCTTTCTGTTTTACCATCTCTGCCCCCGTCGCCCGCACACTAGCCTCGATCTCAGAAAAGAGCCCACCTGTGCCTTTAAGAGAGAGCCCGCCCTCCCCTTGTCCCCTCTCCTCCAATCATCATTCGTGGCGTGAGCGTGAGTGATATGATTCGCTGCTGCTTGCTCATTGCCTCCTGTGGGACTCTCATTCAGCCACGCTCCTTGTCCCCCCTCCTGTCACACACACACAGAGACAGACAGACACACACAAACATAAACACACACATGTACACCCAAAATGTTTGTATGTTGCAGAAATCAATCAGTAAAAATGAACGTTAAGTAAAGACGCGTCTCTGTTTTCTTTTCTTGTACGTCATGACGTAACTAAAAAGTGTGTGGACTACATGTGCTCGAGTATATATGTGTGTGCGTGAATGTGTAGACATACAGTAAGTATTCATTTATAATATAGACCAGTCAAGTGGTTAATAAATCACTTTGACTTGTCTCTGAATTAAAATAATTAAATTGTGTCTCCCACTGGCTAAAATCTCTATATAATCTGATAATGTCAATCACAACTGACTTCAAAATGAACTTCTACTCAGCATCACTGTAGTGTGCGTGGAGGCGGGTGGGGGTCACAGCAGGAGATCTTCTCTTACACCTGGAAGATCTGCAGACCGAAATGTACGCACACACACATGCTAATGTGACAATTAATTAATCATAGCAGATGGTATAAACACACATTAGCTCACTGTCTTACACAGAGACCTTGAGGGTTTCACATTTGTATTCACTTTACACACATAGAGAGGAACAGCAGGTGGGCACACATACTGTAATTATTTGCAAGTGATCACATGTCGCCACTGCTCATATCAGGTTAATTATACAAACATTATATCATAGTCACGGACAAAAGCACTTCTTAAAACAGTATTGATCCACAAACATATCACATGACGTTCACATGAACATTTAAGACAAAAGACAAAAACTACTTTTTTTTGAACAGATAAAAACACCTCTATACTAGCAAAGTTTTGGGGGGCTGTATACAGTGACAGTTCCAGCCCATTTAAACCACTGGGGCCTGACTGGGGCCAGTTAAACCAACTCTGAGGCAGAGTGGTTCAGAAGCTAAATCAGGCTGGTCATTTAATCGAAGGCACAATAATTACCAAGTTAACAACTTCCAGTTTGTAGTACTGTTCCACTGTGGCGTAACACAAAAATCCACACAAAATTCAGTTAGCAGCAACAACAGATTTATGTTCACATCCAAATGCACATGATATAAATATGTGATTTTTACAATCCTATCCCATGAATTTATATAGCACACAAAAATACATATGATACTACAAAGCTTATACTCGGATATTAATAGAAATCAGGACTGAATATTTCAAAAAGTGAACATTTTAAACATTTACAGTTCCTAAAGTTTATGCTAATGAAAAAAAGAAAGTGTCAGTGCATGCATCAAATACATGACTCACACTCTTATCTGTGCATGACATCCAGAACTTAACCTATAAGGCCTTCACTATTAAAGTTAATTGAATCTCTGTGCAGCTTAAAAGTATGCCAGCAAAATGTTTAAATGTTGCAGCGGACGTTTCTTTTAATGTGTAATATATCCATAATAAAGCGGGACCCAGTGAGCCTCACACCGCTCCAGTGGCTTCTTTCCTTTACTTGTTCATGCACATTTTATAACTTTCTCCTTTTATTTTACTCACAACTGATAATCTATGCAGGGTTTTCCTCTCAGTAGCACAGTACGAATACAGTCTACCTCACACACACACACACACACACACACACAGACTAACGCGCTCTCTCTGTGTAGTATAAATTAAGCCAGGTTGCTATCTTAACTGGGTCACCTCAGTTTTCCCATGGAGCGGTTTAACATGTTATGTAATGGCTTATAAATATAGCCAATCAGTGTTGAGTATACCGGCAGGCTGCGCTGCCATCTGAAGAAAATGAAAACTGTGTCAGCTCTGTCTTTAACGCTTGCAATTTAAGATGTATTTGAATAGATTAATTTTAGGTAAATTAGTTTTATACAGTAGATGCTGGAAGAGTTTGACTTTCTCTTACACACATTTACTTCACGGTGTTCTCTTAAGCTGCCCCTGCACACACAGACATCAGATTTCCACTTCCGGCTTGCATCATACAATAATCTTGTCACAACGTTCATGGTCAGTTGTAACTTTACAACCCTCCTTGTGCAGCCGCTAATCATGTTTAGTATTCACGGTTGGCTGTCACACGCTGACAGGCCTTGTGCTGAGAATCTGAGTCGAGAAAATGTTTTCATCTCAACAAATCAAAGTGTAAACAGTGCTGGAGGATTCATGACACTGTATAATGATGTGTTCTATGTGTGAGAGTGATAAGCTCATCCAGTTGTGAAGATTTGATGAAAGAGTGCACGGTTATCTCTTTGATGGGAACATTTCCATTTCAACCAACACACCCCATCACCACCAAACTTCTCCACATGTTCTGTCAGTCTTTTGTGGACTCTTGCGCCGATAGTTAGTCTGCACAGTGTTGGTGTCAAGTCCAGACATAGAACCCTCAACTAAGTCAGAGAAAATGTGAGTCCAGAAATAAGTTAATATCTAAAATAAAACAATTAATTGTTTATCATTTAAACTAAAGCAGAACATTTTAACATGATAAAGACACTTTAAAATCACTTGAGTTTGTCTCTTTTTTTTTAATTTCAACCAGTTTCAATCAAATCATAAACAGCTTTTTAAAGGTATTTAGGGATAATGCTTAGATTATTAGTATATTAACTGATTAGTTGTTTGACAGGAAATGAATCACCAACAAATTTCCTCATTAATTAATGTTTCAGTGTTTTATAAAGCAAAACAAAACATCCTTTGCTTTTAGCTTCTCAAATGTGAGGATTTAATTTTTTCCTGTTTTATATCAATGTAAATTAAATATCTTTAGGTTTTAGATTGTTGGTTTGACAACATGCAGTCTGAAGGTGTCACCTCAGACTCTGGGAAGTTGTGATGGGCATTTTTCACAATTTTCTGACACTGTACTCTCAATTAGGATTTCACATAATAAGCATATCAGATTATAAAATAAAATGCACAGTTCTAGATTGGTCTACCCAATAACAAATTAGAATTGGCTCCACCTACACCACTTTTGGTGATGGGCATTTTTCATTCTTTTCTGACATTTCTACAAGGAACAATTAATCAAATAAAATGATTTAGACCCAAATAATGTGGTGCAAACTTGTGGCTGTGTGAGCCTGAGTGACTGTACCCACCACTGAGTAAAGTGGGTAGGTTGGTAACCCATTTTGCACTATGACTGTGAGTTTGCTTGAAGTCTTGCTCTTTATAATTATTTCACAAAATACATTAACAGTAGGCTACATACACAGCTGCTAAACCCCACCTTTGGTTTTTCCCTCTCCATCTGTCAGTCAAGCCTTAATCCCGCCCTCTCCCTGTCCGCATGTCAATCAAACTTCAACTCCGCCCCTTCACTGCCTGCTTGCACGTCGCGCAAAAAAACAGCAGCGACGGCCGTTGGGGGAAGAGAGTAAATAGAGAGAGAAGCCTCAAGATGGCTGACTCGCTGGGCACCGTTCACCTCACCGGAGCTGCGGCTACTGCGGTAGCCTCAGCGGTCGCCTCCGCTAAAAGCCCGCTCGTCAAGCCGACCGAGTCAAAGGGAGCCCCTGACAACCGCTCTCAGTCTTCCCGGGATTTCAACCCGCCGCCGCCCAAGAAGGTCCGAGTCGAGGAGAGGAGCGTTAAACCCAAAAAACTCAGCAGGGAAACAGGAGTGGGAGGCAACGGTAGCGGCAAAGAGAAACTCCAGCAGCCCACGAAGCAGCAGAGTTATGGCAGCAGCGCGGGTTTGTGGAGCTTCAGTCCGGTCAAGACGAGCAGCAACAACCCTCCGGTGCCTGCTACCGGTGGATCTCAACCACCGACAAACACACACAAAGTCTTCAAACAGAGCGATTTCTTTCTCCACAAAGCGCCTTCCACCTCCAAACCCAAGAAACCGAGTAAAGATAAACAGCAGGAGAAAGAGAGGGAGAAGGGGAAAGGAGGCGGAGAGGAGAAAAAGAAACATAAACTGATGTTGACCTCCGGACCTGGGAGCAACGTTAGTAACAACAACGATATCAGCAGATTTAATTACATTTCTGCAGTGAAGAGAGAAAATGGGGAGGTCATGTTGCCACCCAAAGGTAGGCCATCATAGTGTATTTTCTTTGGTTAAAATTGACTTTAAACGTGAAGTAAATTCATAAAGTTTGAGTTGTGTTTATTATAAGTAGGCACGAGTTCTGTCCTTTTATAGTAACTTGGCTCGTCGTAGATTCAGCCACTTGGGATATGAACATGTGGCCCGGAGTGTGCAGTTGTCTGCCTTCTAATTTGCTTCGGACAGTCCTGTTTTGGACTAGCTTCTGTTTAAAAGGCGCTCCTAAACGTTGTGTAAGAGCCCGTGGAATGCTCGAGAGTTACTCCATTACACATTTGTTCGCCCGGGGAAATGTTTACATCGAGTTGAGTGGCTTTAAAACCCAGTTTGGTCGATGTCTGTACGGTCTCTGTCTGCCAGCTTTCATCGCTTGTTCACCCGCTCGTGAACCTTCGAGCTCCTATACAGCGTTCCAGGGCAGTAGTCGCGCGACCTTGTTGTTAGATTGTAACCAGCTGCTCTCGTGCTGCTGCGGAATTGTTACGTAGTTACGTCCTATTGACTAAAAATAGCGTGTTTAATTCACATACGTTTAACAGTATGCTAATGTAATATATACATTCTAAGATGTTATAAGCTGCAAAAACAAGCTATAATCTGTCATGTCAGCGTAACGATTGAGGAGGATTGTTGGTAATTCCGTAACATAAATGCGCATGTAATTATTTTATTTGCCATTGGAGCTGTGTATGTATTAAAACTACACGCCGCTGTCATAACAATATGACAGCCGCCCGCCATTATAGTCTAAGTGTTGTTTTGGTAGAGCACCACGCCCCCTTCTGTAACCTCGGGCTGTATGGGAAACAGACACAGAGCTCCCTGGCTTGTTGATACTCCATGTTTTACAGTTGTAGATGCAAAGCATGTTGTATTTCATTCTGCCACTTCTCCACTAATTTGCTTTACATCTGAAACCTTTATTATCACACTGTAGTGATTAGACTTTGACTCTATTGACAACAGCAAGTGTAACTACATTATTGACTCAACCCCCCACATTTAGTTTTTATTTGAGTATGACCACTGGTGTTGCTAAAATGTCTTTTATGTGCGAGAGACCAGGAAAAAGCACAAAAAATGTAACAGTGGTCTGCTAAATAAATTATGAAGTATTGTTCCTTTTTTTTCTATAATGCAACCTTCTAAGAACAAAAAATACAGCATTTAATATTTTAAAAATGTTAAACAATAACTATTTATTATAAAGCTTTTTACAATATTGTAATTTTCAATATACCAGACAATACATTATCTAGTCAAATTACTTAATCATGTTACTAAAAAGGTGTTGTATATAAGCAAAATTTACAGTATACAGGCAACACAAATTCTTTATGTCATACATAAATATCACATCAATCATAGCACTTTATTTATTTATTTCACATTATAAAGTAAAGAAGTGCTGTATATCATCAACATACATGTGGCTCAGTATTATTGTACATATAATTGTACAATAGACATTATAGATATCAGGCCATTTATAAAATTATATATATAGATATATTCTGGCACATGGAATTATTATATTCAATTAATCCAACTATCACAACATTAAAGCCAAAAATGTCTGTCTTAAGACGGTCTCATTAGTGGACCTTGGTTTTTGGTTTATTGATTTTTCGTGTTTTTGCTTTTATGGGTGTTTTGTCATTGTCACACCAAGGCAGTTTCTCAAATCTTGGCATGTGCACATTTGTGTTGGTCAGCGTATCTAAATGTCATTTGTGTGTCAGTGTATAGATGTGAGCAGGAACACCGAGTGGACACATGTGAGATTGTGTGAATGCATGATGTCACCCTTTTCCAGTTGGGTAGTTTAAGAGGTCATGACATGCTCTGAACAGCCACTGCAGTCAGCGAGAACACCACAGCGTGACATGTTGTTGGCCTGTAGCCCTAACACACTATCAGAAACCCTTGTCTTGTAAACAGGTTGTGCTGGATGTCAGTTTTGTTTTATTCAGGCAAAAAGGTGGCAGGGAAGGGATTTCGTAACAGCTAAAGAGTATTTAAAAGGGATTTAAAAAATCGTGAATGTTAAATAAACTCTATCTCTTAACTCATTAATGAATACATTTTTATTGAGCAACCATAACACTAAAAATCAATTATTTTAGTTTAACTACTTGTAAGTTTACAGGTAAGCTTTTATTTGCCTATTATGTTAATTTAAGAACTCTTCATACTGTATGCAAGCTTGTTAAAAATAATTACTCATGACTTCATTTCACACAGAGAATCCAATCATACCTGAAGTCATCAGCGATCTTGTAGAATAGTCATTCATAAGGTGGTCTTGTCACTGAATTGGAAGACACTTCAGTCACTGAAAGATCACACCATTTTCATTTTGGGCCCGACTGAGAACATTTGGATGCAGCAAGAATTAACATTTAGTAACAATGCTTCAGCAGTGTCACTGAGGTGCTCTTGAGCAAAACACTGAACCTGTAATTGCTATTGATAGTTGCTCAATGGCCAGCAGCAGGAGATTGTAATTATACGGAATAGCTTCAAATGCAAAGATGAGTTAGTAGACCACCATGAGTTAGACCACAGTGTTAATACACATTAATCCCGAGCAAAATGATTTCAAAGATTAAAATGCTCAGGTGCTGAGTGACAGGCCGCCTGGCCCAGTGGTTAGACAGACTGCTTTAAGGACATGAGTTTGAGGCATGGTGCTGGGAAGTGTCCTCGAGCTAGCGAGTGAGTCCTGCCAGCTTGAAGAGCGCTGCTGAGAAGCCGAACTGTGCTCTGACCTTCCTGGGAGGAAAGAATTTTTCTGCAGGGATCCAAAGAGTATCACATCATCACAGTGATATTAGTGGTGGGCTTGCTGTTGGAGCGAGGCTGAAGGCAGTGGCCAGGGAGCAGTGACTCCTGGTTACATTTGGTACTGAAATAAAAATAAACATGCGCCTGAGTCTGTCGCAGTGAACAAGTGGACCAAGACAAGGAAATTATAATAAGACAAATGTAAATATTAATTGATAAACTGTGCAGGTTTGTCTAATATATAAGACATTCTTGTTTTATTCTAAGGTCATGAGTTTAATCCTTGCTGGCAAAGTGTTTGGCTGTTTGAACTGTTGTTGACACCCAGTGTATTTACATGCAGTCTGATATAATTATATGAAGTGAAGTGCTGCCAATAATTCAGGTGGTGAACACTTTAAATGGATTATCTTACTCACATTCAAGCTGAATTCAGAGACATCATAACTCAATTAATGACGCTGTAATACTTGCCAATGTTTTAATCACTAGTTGTAGTATAAACCACTTAGCCTGTTTATTCTTTGGGTTTTGATTCATTACACATACCACATAAGTCAAAGGTTAAGACTTACGCAAACACCTTATTTTAAAAAAAGTATAATATGGCAAGTTTTTCTACTTACAGCTTTCAAGCCTTTCATGTTACAACTATTGTCACAAATAACAGGAGCCTGCATGAAGGTACTCTATAAACACAACAATCTGGAAAACATCGACAAAGTCCATTTAATTTCTTATTATTCACTATTCCAGTTTCCTGTTTCCCGAGAGCGTCTATCGTTGTGGACATCATTCTGAAAAGTCATGTAAACCTGGGTTATTACGGAAGTCTTGTTACTGTGAGTTGTGTAAATGTCTGAATTGCAGTAATTAGGTTATTTGTGTGCATGTAAATGCACTATTCTGACAGAATCCCTTACGATGTCTGGGACTATTTGTCTGTGGCCAAGTGTAGCGAGGGGGGAAAAGGGAGAGAAAGTGAAGCTTAGCTGCAATCAGCACCCAATTAAGTTGCTGTCGGCTGGGTCATTTGTTTGGTCTCAAAAAAATTACAAAACTCATAACTCTACATGTACTATAGCAGTGCAGAAGAGTGCCAAAGGCTTTACAACCTTTTTGCTTGAATGGTGAAGCATAGATTTTCCACACCAGCAGGGGTGAACTGACCATCTTACATTAGCAGGATTTTGCTGGGAGGCATGTCTACCTGTTGTCTGAGAGTGCAGCAACGCTGATGCAAAAACATCTGAAAATCGGTTGTGCTTTTTGGTTTTCCTTGGCCAGCCAGCTGCATGCAGTAGAGAGACAGTAATACAATTACTCACTTCTGAGGAACACATCTTTCCTTCCCTATCATCTTCAGTTTAATATATGTTTGCTGAGCTGCTGATGACAGACCAATAATCAAAAATTATATATACGTCTTACCACAGTATGTTCTGAATTTAACTGTTTTTACCATATACATCCTTAAATATGCACATGCACATCATAGGCCTGTATGGCTTTTACCTATTCCCAGTTTGCCACAGCATTACAGACTGAGTCAATTTACTGAAGAAATTATGTGCTTCTGTTCACATGGGACTGCTCCACAAATGTGGTGTTCACAGTGGGGAGCTCGCTCACTATATCTAATTTTTGTAGCTTTCAGTTTCTTTCACAAAAACAGAATTAGCATGATTCAGTTTAATTATCTACACATGAAAATCTGGTAGAAGGATGTCCAGAAAGAAACACTCTGTCATATTAAAATCAGATACTCAGAGCATAGAAGTGAATGTTGAATAGAAGTTATGTAAAAAAAATATGAAAGACGTTCACATGGAAAGCTCTGTAAGATGAGTGTTAAGGTTTGTAAGTTTAATACAATTCTTTCATCCATTTTCTGAACGCGTTATCCTGTTTAGGTCACAGGCAGCTGGAGCCGATCCCAGCATGCATTTTGGCGAGAGGCAGGGAACACCCTGGACAGGTCGCCAGTCTTATCACATTACTAACACACATTTAAACCTGGCTGGGCTACAGTGTTAAACACTGCCCCAAGTTAATACTCCTGCGAAATATAGTTAAATTCAAGGGTAGATTTTTTTCAGGAAGTTAGTTTTCAGTTTGCAGTTTACATTAAAATCAAGCTAACATCCAAATGTGGATACCCCATTGATTTCCTGAATTTTTGAGTCCCCTCCCCAACTGCAAAAAGTTTGACGCCATTGAGCTCTGGTGTAGCTGAAGTTTACAAACTGCCTGCCGCTGGCCCTCCTATCTTTCAAAGTGATCTCTCTCCTGTGATCATCCAAACAGTGAAAGCCACCGGCTGTGTTCCCCTTGAAAACTGCCTGCTGCAAGAAAAGTCAGAAAAAAAATGTTAAAAAAATATTTTTCATGGACCCCATTCATTTCTGATTCTTATACATCTCTAGTTTTGCGCTGCATTCCCCTGACAAAATTGCCAGTGCTTTACATTTTAGTTATAGATCAGTTTGAACTTGTGACCCACCCATCCCCCAAGCCATGGCGTGGGCATTAACTACTGCAGCACCATACAGCTCTTTCCTCTTCAATGTGGTTCCCATGAAGTTCAAAAGAAAGTTTCTCTTTATTTTAAGGGGAAGACCCTTCTCTCAAGCTGTGATAAAACTGCTTGTTCTCTAGTGTATTTAAGGCCCGGTCAGCCACCTGGCATAATTTATCTCTCGTTGCCTCTAAATTTTAAGTTTATGAATGTTACCACTCCGACATGGTCTGACATCTTTTTATAAATCTGGCACTAGATCTGAGTGAGCCCTCTTTTATCTGCAGTTTCCTGTGGAGTTAAATTGATGTTTTGAAACAGGCTTTTTTTTCAGCAGGCAGCTTACAGTGTCTGGTTATTTTATAGCATTTATTTTGCATAGTTCTTAAAATGGTTTGTTAACATTTTTGGCATTCTTCCTCTTAACCACAGGATATGAGGGGAATGATTACCTGCATGTTAAGTAGCAAAAAAACGATCCACTAAAATTCAAAATTCCATGGTATTTATTTAAATATTATTGAAAAGAGTGTATCGATGTAACTCTAATTCTTCTACTGCTCCTTTAAGCCTTTTTACTTTCAAAGCATTTTCTCCTTTGATCCTGCAAACATTGAGTCCAACCCCACTGTGTTCACTTTCCCACTCCTCACATCCACAGGAGAGTGAACAGTCTGAAAACACAGCTTCCTTTTAACGATGGATCTGACCGAGTTCAAAGAAAAAAGTTCTTTGGAAAGGAAAAGAAAGAAAAGGCAATAGAACTAATGTGGAAAAAATAAAGGCTTTTTTTCTTTAATTTCTTTATGGGAATATGAAAGGAGATAAAGAATCAAAGGAAACAAAGAATAAAAGATCTGATAAAATGAAAGTTATTTTAAGAAAGGTGAGGTTTCTCTAAGCTCAGCTGGAGGTGAGAGATGTTGGTTTACAGAAGAAAAAAAGTGTGTGTTTGTTAATGTGCACACACTTAGACGTGCCTCAACTTTCAGAGAGCACTCCAACAACTGAAGAGGTGTGTGTGATGGTATGATATTTACATTTTAGACTGATGCTCTTATCCACAGCGATTTGGAATGAGTGTTGCATTAGAGCGCACTCCAGTTCCTCTATTTGTAATATTCCCTCAACACTCAAATGATTCTGTCAGACGGGGAAGAGCTGGAAGAGGAAATAAAATGAGTCGAAAAGTGAGGGAAGATTTTAGGCCTTTTAAGACCGGAGCATATTGAAGCTGGAAGAGGCAGAATATGGAGGAGGGATTAGTTTGGGGGTAGAAACATGAGGTGTATCTAGATGAGATGTGGTTGTAAGGTTATGAGGGAAGTTGCAGAGTGACTGCTGCAGTCTTAAAGGGAATTGGAAGGTCATTACATCGCTGAAGAAACGTGAGATAAGACGAGAGGCTGCGGTGGAGAGATGAATTTGTTGCAGCGGGGAGGGAGAAGCCAAACATTCTGTGGGAGGAAGACCAGCATGATAAAGGAAAAGTTAAGGGTGACGGCCAAGGTGAGGAACTTGGCAAGAGTTCAGTTAAGAAGATACAGAAGTAAATCGAAGTGAACTGCGTGCATGTTTGCGAGCGAGTGAATCTGAGTACTCGTTCTTTCTACCGCTGAGACCTGAAACTTTCCTCTCTGCTTCCACAGAGCACTCCAACAAGGACAAGGCGAAGGAGAGAGACAGAGAGGAGAGGGAAAAGAAGAAGGTCAAAGACAGAGAGAAGGAGAAGGAGAAGAAGAAGCACAAAGTGATGAACGAGATCAAGAGGGAGAATGGAGAAGTCAAGCAGCCAATTAAAGGTTGGTGGAAGCACACATACATGCATATCAAGTGACTTTTGCATGGATGCAATTAATGAGTATATTCACTTCTGGTTAAACTGTTAGAACATAGTGCAGAATGCCCATCACAATTTCCCAAAGCCCACAGTGATGTCTAAAGATTAGTTTCTGTCCAACCAACAGTTTAAAACCAAAAAGTATTATAATCATGTGAAAAATGGAAAAGCACATGTTAAAAGCTGGAGCCAGCAAGTGTTAATAAATAATAATAAAAATCATCAACATGATGCTTGAAGGTTGGAAACAGCAGCTTTACAAAAAAGCTCATCTTCTTACTTGGTGTTTCTTAAGCTCTCAGTCACATCAAGTGGCTTTCCTCAGTGGATGGAGTTGCTTGAATGTTATGGAGATGGTAGTAGAGTAGTACTAGAACTGCAGAGACAGTGGTTGTTATCACATGACCTACACCCAGTGTGGAATTTCAGTCGTGATAACAAGTGTTCGTATATGGCATTGTAGGGGTTGTAGCAACTGTGTGGACCTTGTGTTGAGAACTTTTTTTGTCAAGACGTCAAAATTGGTGATTTATTTTCTGTTCATCAATGTATATATTAACTGGTTCAGCACCAGATTTATCATTTTACCAAATTAAATGCCAATTTATATAGAATTACATAATTAGAGATTTAGCATTATTTAAGGCCATCAATATATAATGTATAAAATACAATATAAAATCAGTTTTTCAGCACAAAAATTGGTTAGTGCAAGATGTGTTGTGATATTATATTGTTACTGTGATAATTGGATTTCTTTATCATCTACAGTTGATTGTGTTTTATGGTTTTTAATACCCTAATTGGACTGCAGAAAGTAGTTGCCATGTTGACTGGTTATTGTTTGGGCAGCCTGTTGGTGTGAGAGTGAGGAGGCAATCAAATGTGTCAATGTCCTGGTGGCTCAGTGGGCTGATCTACACACCCCACAGGCTACTTGTTACATCTGTCTCTCCATCGCTTATCTTTTCTATCACTTTCCACAGTATGCAGTTAAAAACAAAAGAAAATACTATGTTGTTAATGCTAAAAAAATTAAAAGGTGTTGCAGAATAGTACAGACCATCACTGGAAGCATTTATTGCATTCATGCCAGTTAGAAACACAGACTTGTGTAAGTGCACCATGTTGGACCTCAGCATGAATTTTAGCTCAGTAGAGGCACACTAGAAAACCTGCTGCTAAGATAACCAAACATGGCCTACTTTCACAGGGCGCTGTACAGTAAATCATCATTATGTTTGTAACGTACAGGCAGCACACACAACTGCTGAGCATCCCAGTGGGTGTTGGGGAAAAAATGCTAATACTGTGCGTTAGCCATAAAAGGCCCAGTATAAAATAGTAGCTGTGTGGTGGGAGAACTCGATAAGTCTGACAAGTGTTGTAACCATTTTTTTTTCTTTGAGAATTTGATCCATGGAATTAGGTTGACCTTTGAACCTGCTGCTCCTCACATGGAGAAATTTGGCTTAGGGTTTATTTAGTCTGACCCGCTGACACCGTGTGTGTTTCTGTGTGCGCGCTGCTTGTGCATCTTGTAGCTAGGATTGAAACGGGAGAAGTTGAGAGACAGGCCAAGGCAATGTAGCCTGTAACCCATGTTTATAATGCCACTCTTTTTCTGTCAGTGTTTCACTCTGTCTTTTCCTCTTTTTCCTGCTCAGTCTCTCTCTGTCGCTTTCTGTCTGTCCTCTGCATTGTTTTATCTGACTCTATCTGTCCACACATACTTTCTCAGTTTAGCAAACCAAAACCCAAATTAATGTGTGAAAATTAGGAAAAGGATCCTAAGGTTAGATGATATGGAAGATTTTTCTTTATGGTTGTAAACAAACTTTTTTTTTTGGATTGTTATTTGAAAAAGAATAACTGAAGACATCACTTTTGGCTCCAGGAAATTGTGATGGACTTTGTCACCATTTTCCCCAACATTTTGCACACTAAGTGATTAATTAATCGCCATGTTAATAGGTAATGAAAATAAATATTACTTGCAACCTTAACCACAGTTTTTCCTAAATGTCTCTGTACATGTTCCTGTAGTTCAACATGTGTTTGTCTTCTTCACTATGATATTCTTAAGAACAAAGTCATTTTTTGAGGGTGAAAAAATTGTTGTTTTGTTGTTTTTATAGAATGGCCCCAATGAAATGTTTTAATTACATAACAGTGACAAAGATATGTACTGACAATATGCAACTTCACTGTATATGAAATCAAAAGTAATGAAATACAAAATACTAATACAATAGAAATATTGTATCAATAGATTTAGACATAAAAGGCACAAAAATATGTAAAGTTGTATCCTTTAAAACAGGTGAAAGCCAGCATCAGTTAACCTATCCATCAGCCTTCGTCTGGCTCTACTGTATGAACGTCTTTGTTCTGCTGTGTACACTTTACGAATGTGGTGGCGAGTTTCATTGCTAACCTTTTGACAGTAGTGAATTATTTGCAGAGCAATGTGACGTAATCTCCATCTGTGTGTGTGTGTGTGTGTGTGTGTGTGTGTGTGTGTGTGTGTGTGTGTGTGTGTGTGTGTGTGTAATCTGAGCTCCGCCACCAGACTGCAGCTCCCCAGACAGTGGCTGTTTTCTCTTTAAAACTTGACCTTTTTAGACAGACACACCACACACTGACATATACACATGAATGTCATGTTTATTATGATTGATCAGATTTGTTGTAAAGCTCCACTCAGACTTGCAGTGTCCCTGTGCTGGTATGTCATGACCACACTGTGACATTTCAGTCTTACTAAGACTTTGACCACATACCATAGCCAGTTGCTGCAGATGAAAATTACAGATGGATTATTTGGCGACTATTTCAGTCTTTCAACTTTCTGTATGAACATAGAGCTAGGAAAAGGCTGGACATAGGAGAGACTGAGAGAAAGAGGCAGTGTGTGTGTTAAGTCTGCAGTCATCCCGCTAGAAAGCCTAGTATTTAATCATGTGTGTTTACGATAATAGAGACACACTGGGATACACGGTGGGATATTGAATCGGAGTTCAGAGACCAGAGAGTAGTGAGTGAGTCATTTAATCACAGAGTGTTAAGTTTGCAAATGTTTGGAGTGACAGAGAGATGGAGGGAAAGCTAGAAATTTAATCAGTGAGAGAGTGTTAAGTTTACAATTCAACAGGGCGACAGAGAGAGGGAGGGAAGCAGCCAGAGGAAACATGTATAGGAAATCAATAAGCAGCAAACAGCTATTCTGTCACTAAGGCTTTTTTTTTACCACTGAGGATGTGTGCTTATTTGACTGGGGCCTTATCTGACCTTAAACTGATCATCACCATCTACTACATAAAATACATAAAACTATTGTAAGACAATGAACATGCGTGTGCTGCATACACATTGAATGTTTCTCAATGACACAAAATCTGCCAAAAAGAAAAAAGCCATGAAGGAAAGGAAGACTATTATCTTTTATTGTGAAGTAGCTGCAGGCACACAACATACTGGCAGATGTTTGACATTGACTAGAATACTAACTAGTTGCTAAATCTGTATATTAATTATGCATTTTTCTTCACTGATCAGAACAATTGGCTGTGTTATTGAATATTACATATGTAGAACGTTGTTATTATTGTAATTTTAAAAGAACTTTAAAATAATTTTTTATTCCCAGGAAACAAGATTAATTTTCAGTATCTATATTTGCAGTGAGAGATGGTGAAATTGCATCTCGGTACTTACAATCTGTCTCTGCATTTCACATCACCATTGCAATATCCAACAAATTTATCACACATCACATATTTTTCCCATATTGTGCTGTTCTTCTGTGGGTTGATGAAGGTTGAGGTTTGGGAATAAACGTGCGTGTGTGTGTGTGTGCGTGTATATGTGTGAGTGTGCATGCATGTGTGTATGTGAGAATTGGGGGAGGGTTGACTTGTGGGTTAAAGAGCTTTTGGATTAGTAGCTTGGGTATTGTACTGCAAATACCTTCTCTCTCTCTCTCTCTCTCTCTCTCTCTCTGTTGGTCTCTATTGCTCTCTCTCTCTCTCTCTCTCTCTCTCTCTCTCTCTCTGCTGTTTTTCATTCTGTCTCATTCCTGTCTCATGTTGCATTGAACGTGTGTGGGGTACAAACTACACTGAAGGTGTGTGTTTATATGTGTGTGTGAGCGAGATAATGGCTGATGTTGGAATTATGCTGAGGCAGCAGCGCCTCTATCAAAGTGATGCACATATGCACACACGCACACACACACACACATGCAGTAAATATATCTTGTTTACACAACCACTGGGCAAGAATGAACCACCAACACGTTTGTAAATCGACGTGAACAGCTCTGACACGCACACTCTCACAGACGGATACATACAGTAGCACAATGCATAAATTTGCATGTTCCACTTTGTCCTGCCCCGGGCGTTTAAGAGATGGACTACCATGTACAGTATTATCTCTGTTCAGATATGCCACTCGAAAGCTTGTTTCCTGGCTTAGTCATATCTGCTTTTCTCAAGGGATTCCATTTCAGGGCTCTTCAATTTATTTTATGTGTGCACCCCAGGAGAAGCTCACCATCTGGGAAAAGCTATGACTCATCTGTCTACACTTGCTTAAAATAGTTAGGACTCATTTTTCAGTTTAATTGTTTTTTAAATAGGGAATTTATCAGTTATCAGTTTGTTTGGCGATTAAGAAACTGAAAATAAATAACACAACAATCCAGGGGAAACTATTGTATTTTATTGTATATTGTTTTAACAGACTTAGGAGCATAATCAGCACCTTATTTGCAGTGTTGCCCATATATCTCCTCACTTTATTATAGTGGAAGTATGTCATTCCAAAGAAGGACCTGATTCACTGTAAAGTGCGGTGAGAAGTGTCTTCTTACAGCAGGGGTTATTGAACTATTGACTTGTTGGTTCATCACAGATCAGGAAGCAGACAGGAATTGATTCTTACAAATCTTGCAAGAATAACGTGTATCCCTGCTCCCTTCAAGGCTTCTCAAAACCAAGTTTTTTCAATTTTTGTGTTGATTTTTTTAAGAATGCTGTCTCCTCTAATAATTCCATTCCCTCTAAGTAACAACGTCCTTTCTTCTCTCTCTGTGTGTCACTGTCCAGATGAAAAAGAGAAAGCCAAGATTAACTCAGAGGAGTTGCAAATTAAAAAAGTGAAGAAGAAAAAGAAGAAGAAACACAAAGAGGGGGAGAAACACAAACGAGTGAAGATGTACCACCGCTCCTGCCAGACCATTTGTGCTGGTCTACTTCTTCTCCCTTCTTCCTCTTCATCTCCCACCTCCTCTTCCTCAACCACCGATCCCACACACAACTCCTCTATGTCTCCGTTCAAGTCCCCGCTACCGGTTTACCCTTCACCTAACAACAAAACCTCACTTCTCCTGCCCTCCTCTCCTCCTCTTGCCTCAAAATCCCTCTTTAACTCTTCTCTTCACGACACTCCCAACTCTCCGTCGTCCTCCATCACTACACCACTCCCTTCAACAGCCAAACAACAGCCGCAGTGCACCTATCCCGGCATGGCAGGTCTGGAGTTTGCCCCATACATCCACATAGAGCACCAGCCTAATGGAGGGGCGCTGGTGGCCCACGCCTACACATCACAGCTCTCCTCTCTTTCAATGGGCCAGAGGCAGAGATTTGCCCAGGAGTTTGTCACCTTGGCGTTCAGCGAGGACTCATCCCAGGTACGGCATAGATATTGATCAGATTGATCCATGGATGCTGTGTTCAGTGCAGCATGATGCAGCTGCAGTATGAATGCAGTTAAATATGATTTCTTTTCTCCTATTCAAAACATCAACATTATCTAAAATACTTCACTGACCATGTTTTCCAGGCAGCTCATTATGTCATGGGGATCATCCATGGAGAAGCCAGCTACCTGCCTGATTTCTTGGACTACTTCTCAACCAAGTTCCCATCAGCTCCAGTCAAAATGGAAATACTGGGAAAGAAGGACATAGAAACCACCACTATGGCTAATTTCTACACTCAGGTTAGTCAGGCACCATCACACACAAAGGGGAGCATTGGTAAGACGGAGAACATGAGTGTGGGGGTAGATGGTCTATTTGGCAGCTCTGATGTTGTACTAAGTGTAATTTGAGGTGGTATGATCGAGGGCACACACTGTAACTGAAGTTCAACAGGAAGAGCTGATGGCATGATATCGTTAGAACTGTCTAGACAGCATTTATTTTTTATTTTTTTGGTGCCATTTTTAAACTTTCACTCTCACACATGCACACAGTGGAGGCCCACCAAGAACTTCTCTGAAATTGTCACCAAAATGGATCATGTCATTTTCAGTTGCATGCCTAAAGATGGCTGCACACACATACACACCTTAGTTTCTGTTTAAAATGTGTCATGTTGCTGGCTCCGGTGTGGCGCAGGGAAAAGCTATAATTGTTAGTGAATGGAGTTTTGCTTGAGACTGTATCTTTGTGACTGCTGTGTGCTTTGGTGTTGTTTTATGAATTTAGCATGGTAACTGTGTGTGTGTGTGTGTGTGTGTGTGTGTGAGACTTTTGTATAGATATTGTGTTTTATGCATGGCTTGACCTGTGTGTCAGTATTTTGTCCATGTGAGCACAGTTCAAGGAAAATATAAGAGACTACAGAGTACAGTCACTAAAAAGTACAGTGATTTCACATCTTGTGTCCAAGTAACCAGCACTTTTTGTTCTTGAAAAGAAAGATTAATGAAGGACAGCGGATGGAAAGGAAAGGAGAGAATAGGAAACTCAAGAGACGAATGAAGAGGTGGGTGGATGGAAGAAAGGAAAGATTGAGATGGAGTGCAAGTCGAGGGAGAGGATGAAGGGATGCTGGGGAAAGGCAAGAGATTGATAGAAGGAAAAAAACCCAGTGACTGCTGTATGTGGATAAAAAGTTGTATTGTTGTGGCTTTTAACCATCTGGTTGAAGCATCTGCCTCCATCTGTCCTGCATCAAGCAGCTTTTGGCATTTATACAGACGTCTGATTGCTCAGACTAGATTACAACTTTTTAAATGATAGATGGGTCACACCTCTCGCTTCTGTGATACTTAATCTTAAGAAAGCACACCTGAAGTGACAGAAGGCAAGAGAACATTTTAGAGAGGAAAAAACCGCACATATTCCAAGTGAGAGAAGGCGTGAGAGCAAAAAGGTATATAGGGTGTGGATTTAAAAAAAAAAAAAAAAGGAAAAAAAAAGACAAAGCTGAGAATAGGTGTTGATATAAAGAAAAGAAAGTGACAGTACAGTAAGCTACTGAAGACGGGAAGTTATAGACTGTAAGAGATGACTGCTGTCAGGCAGGTTGCAGGCTCACAGTGAGTCAGGTTAGAGAGTCAGAACCAACACAAAAGGTGTTTTTCTTCTTTTCTTTTCAAAAGCACAAATATAGGCGTAGCTGTAGTGGGATGCGTCTCACCCACTCCTCAGCATACTACATGGCCTTTTGAGGACAACTGGAAAAACAAGAAGTGTGTGTGTGTGTGTGTGTGTGTGTGTGTGTGTGTGTGTGTGTGTGTGTGTGTGTGTGTGTGTGTATGCATGCTGGCGATGTCCGTCTGGATTGTTTCTTCTGTGCACAGTGACACAGCTAGACCTCTTCATTTAGAGTTGTCCCATGTCTGTAGTTCACTAATGAAAAGCCTTTTGTTGCCTCAAACCTCCTGAGTGGCTTTGTATTGAGATACTGCCTGCTCTTTTTCAATGTGAGTGCAGGCAACACCGGCTACCACGCTATGTGACTGTGTGTGTGTGTGTGTGTGTGTGTGTGTGTGTGTGTGTGTGTGTGTGTTGTACTACAGGGGGGAGAACAGTTTATGCTTTCTATCTCTCTCCGTCTAGCTATTTTTTTCTTTTTTTTCTTATTATAAAATATTCATTATGTTATTCTGTGTGTTTCTGTCTGTTTTGGCCAGTTTTCCTCCACAAACACATCCCTGATCTCTGAGTGATCCTGAATAAATTAAATGAATGAATTAAACATCGAAATCGTCCGTTATCTACGTGGAGTTTTCCCCTCAAACCTGTGTCCTAAGCTGTCCCTTTAAGAGTAGTGTTCCTTGCAGGGCTAACGTCATTGTCCACTGGTCTTGTTAATTTTTTTTCTCCCTCCAAGCTTTCAGCAGTGACCTTGGGAAGTAGACATACAGTCTACACACACACACACACACACACACACACACACACACACACAGATGTGACCATGCACAGCAATATATACACAGGCCCAGGTGTACACACAGATTAATGGTTTATCATGCACGTTTTATGTTTCTGCTCTGGTGTTTGGCTCTCTGCAGTTTTCTGATGTGTATGTGTGTGAATGTAGAACGGAAAGGAAGGAAAAGAAATTTGCAGCCGCAATGTTTTTTTTTGTTGTTTTTTTTTTCTGGTTTGATAGGTCCTCCATGTGTAACTTACAGTGTGTGACAGTGTATGTTTTTGATGATCTAAATCCTAGTATTTTGTATTCAGCACCTGACTGAAGGCATTTTCACTGCTGGTAAGGATTATGGGAGATTACAGCACTCCATTTTCTCAGGGCAAGTACAGTCTGACAGACAATGTATGATGTGCTTCGACAGTGAGGTAATTTGGCCTTTCCTGTTTAGTCACTGAGTGTAATAACGTAGTTACAGCATCAGGAGATTAATACAAAGCCAAAGAACAGACTGCGGCTTGTTGTATTAAACTGTGCTCACATTGTGCCTGTCTGCACACTCATAGCCGTTTAAGAGCATTTACAGCTAACATCCACTATGTTTAGGGATATGACTGGAAAAACAAATGTGGTCTGTAAATCGTTTAATGGATAAATTTGGAAACACAATACAATATGGAAAATTCTGTGGTTAATTTCATCTTAACTTTTCCATCAGAGAAGTTAATAAAGTGATTTATTTCAGTGTCTCTTAGTGTAATGATTCAACAGGTTTTGATGCAACCTAATATTGTATCAGATCTGAGGCCAGTCTCTGTGTTTTCCGAGAATACAAAGATGAAAGAAAGTAAGAAAATAATATTTGTCTTACCCAATTCCACTGACAGCCAAAGAAGGAAGCTTTAAAATCTTGAAAAAACATTTACCCATTCATTGAATTATTGCATAAAACATTTATTTTGGATAATAATACCTGTGGATTCTGTCAGAAAGATATTGAGACTGTAGAACTTATTTTCTTTCAGTGTAAACCTGGAGTATTCAGAATAAATAATAAAACAATAAAAACATTTTGTGATAACTAATTAGATTTTGTTGGGTAAACATTTTATTGGTAGATTAAGTACCTAAAGGTCAAACCCCTAAATGAAGAAAGAGAAGAATTAACTAATTCTCCATGCAAAATATTAACTAGTGTGCCGATTTTATTAAGCATGGCATGTTGGGTTATTACAGGGATTAAGCAAGACTATAGCTAGCTCTTTGTCTCCGGAAAATCCCTTTAGAGTTTTCTATGCTCTCAATTTGACAAAAACAAGTTTCGTTTACATCAGTTGATTTGGTGTGTCCTGTCTGAAAGTTTCAGATCATTACTCAGATAGTTATGTGTTGATTTTATCTGGCTCCAGCTCCAGTCTCCTTCACTTCTGCTACGCTCTAACCTGGAGGCAGCATCTTTGCACTTGGCCTCCAAATATTCTACAAATCAGACTTTGACGTTGCATTAGTCTCACACTTCAGCCTTACAACCATGAAGAAGCAGGGACAGTCCTCAAGTCAACTCAGTTTATCAAGGAACAAATAAGGTGGAAAGCAACCGTTACATTACTTTTAATTCAGAATGTGTTTGTGCATTCACGTGCCTCTTTGTGGTTGAGCCATGGGAGAGATTATGTAAGAAAAGTGTGTGCGATTGTGTTTGAGGCACCAGTCAGCAGCCAGAAGCTTTGTTGTGACGCAGGCACAGTAATAGACTAATAGACTTAGCACTCTACAGACTGAATGGGCATAATAAGTTAGAAAGAGAGGCACAGGGCAAAGAGAGGAAGAAGGAGACAGGCACGCAGAGGTCAGGAAGAGGTCAGAGAGAGTAGCGAGATCATGTCTTGACATAAACTCAGCCGGAGAGAGTGAGAGATGAGTTGACAGTATGAAGGAAAACTTGTTACAGAATTAACAAGTGGGTGAACCAGAAACGGAAAAGAGAGCAGGAAAGAGAAAAGCTTGATCTAATAGACTTCCCATCGGGGACACGAGTATTATCAGGGAAAGAGGGAGAAGAGGAGATGGAGACACTGACAGACAAGAGAAAAATAGATAATCAGCAAGTGGAAAGTAGGGAGGGAGGGAGATGATCTGTTAAAAATATACTGCTTTTAGCCAAAGAAAGTGACAGCAGGGGAAAGATGACAGTTATGATAATTATATATAATAATGCCGGCTTTTTAATCTTGTGAATTTGTGGACCTGGAATACCAAATGAGCCTCAGTAAATTTAGATAACGATACAGAGAGAAAGAAGAAGTATTCACTGTTTTCATTCTTTTGTGTGCAGAACTTTTGTTGTTTGACTTGATAGTGTTCACTCGCTGTATTATGTTTTGTCTCATGTCTTGTCTTAGATAAAGCTTTGTTATCAATTTTAGCAGTGAAAGAAACGAGTAAATACGATGTTGGTCATGTGTTGTCACACATTTACCCTCGGTGTATTTATATGCACTTACACAGAGGTGAGGAAGGACTGGAGCATCTTGAAGAGCACTGCTCAGAGGAAGTCTCACATTTCCTGTTTCCTTGTGTTTGTCTTCACTTATTATAGACAAGCTCTGTGTGTGTGTGTGTGTGTGTGTGTGTGTGTGTATGTGTGTGTGTGAATCACTGACAAATTTATCTGTTTATTTCAGGCGGAGGTAGTGCCTCCTAATACTCTTCCTGTGATAGTGAGAGACTGTTCTCTTTGCAGACAATGTGGGGGTTATTCTGCAGTTAAATTATGCATGTGTAAACACACACACGCACACACACACACACACAAACAGGCAGAGAAAATAGACACAAGCACAAACAATTCTAAGTATGCAAAAAGATGAATGTATGCCCTCACAAATACATGCGCTAGCTGAGAAAAATGGTGGAAATGCACAAATACTTGTAAGTATGAAGGCATTTAAATCCACACAAACACATTTTCCTCTCAGTATCTAGGTCATTGACTCAGTGAGACTATTTAAAGTTGTGTTTATATGTGAGTGTGAGTATTTCAAGCGTCTAGTCATCATCATCTTATGAGGGTATTACACTGATGACTGTCAGGGCACTGATGCAGTGAAATAATGTGAACAAACACACATGCAGCTGTGAGGCTTGGCCTACCCATGCACGATAAACTGATTCATTTTGTTAATTTATCATAGATTGAATAAATACAGATACACGGTTATTTGATGCACAGATTTTGATGGTTCAGGAGAACAACACATCACTTTAGACAACACATCTGCAGCGTAGACAGGTTGTTTTATCCACTGAGTAATAACAACATATTCTACATTCTAGAGTCGAAATTAACAGTCAAATTATTATTTAGTCAACTGATTATTTATCGAATATATTTATCCTCAAATGTGGGGATTTGCTGCTTTTCTTTCTTTCAGATCATTGTAGCTTTGTGTAGCTTGTACCTTAGACTATCCCTTTGGGCTCTGGGAGAATGCAACAGGCATTTTAAGGTATTTTCTAATTTTATAGACTAAAAAAAACACATATTACTGGTTAGAATAATCAATAGGTTAATGGGTAGTGAAATAACCTTAGTTGCAGCCCAGCTACATACTAAAAACACAAGCCCATTTTCCTATGCTTGGTCTCAAAAGTTGAAATACCTGAATTCATTTTAAACATGACTTGATCAAAGTTGACCATGAAGACCTATAATTAGCTGTGTCACTTAATCCTGCCTGTGGTGACGAGTTATTATTTTGATCTCAATTTTGAAAGAACATTTCACTGTCATTGACCCCCATAATCCTGTTTTTATGGCCAATCTCTACTCATTACCCTGCCCATATAAATAACCACACTACTGCACTGAGAACATTTCCCCCTATTAACAGCAACACCCTGGGGGAAATAGCTGCATCACACACACGCACACAAACACACACACACCTGAGAACTGCTTGGTCTTGCATGACTGGCCTCTTAGCAGCTGTTTGGGGATTTAGTGCCTTGCTCAAGGGCACACCTGGGAGCTGCCAAGCCTGTCCCCCTCAGTCTTTTTCCTACTCATTGTTCCTGTCTTCATTACTCCTCCTTTTCTTCCCTCCTCCCATCCTCTCTAACCTGGCCTCATCTCTCTTTCTCTCTCCTTGTCACATTCCCTCTCTCCACCCCGCCCTCTTCTTGTCTCTTTAACATCTCTTCCTTTTATTTATTCTTATCTGATGTCTCTTACTCAGTTGTCCTGTTTCTACTTCACCCATTTTCCTGTCCTTACTCCCTCTTTCACCATGTTATCTTCATTTTCACCCGCATTCCCCTCACCCCTCCTTATTCCCCTTTGGGTTATTTCCATCTTTGCCTCCATTTTTTTCTAACTTTCTGTCTTCTCCGTCCATCTACATTTGTTTCTTCTCTTTCACAGCTTGTCTTCCTAAACTTTCTCTCCTTCTTCCTTTCTCCCCTCTTCTCTCCATCTGTCTCTCTTTCTTTCTGCCCTGTTTATCCTCACTCTCTCCTCCCTCTGGTCCATCTCTCTTCTCCCCTCTCTCTCTCTCTCTCTCTTTTTATCTCTGCCTTGTTGTCAAGTGGTGACTCACTAGAGGCGTGCAGCCAAGGATCTGGCCAACACACGCGCACACACACACACAAACACGCGCGCGTGTGCACACACACCAACACATGCACACACATGCACACACATCCTGATCAGCCAAGAGTACAGCATGCAGGCCACATGCTGCACGTACTGCACACACACGTACACACACAAAGACACTGTTGATGGCCAAGGGTATGGGAGATGGGTGAGGCACACGCACACACACACACAAAGACAAACACACACACACACACATATGCAATGCTCTGTCAGCCAAGTGAAGAGCAGCAAACAGTCTGTTGAGTCACACCGGTGGAACAGAAACCGCCAACACTCTAACACACTCTCTGTTTCAGTACCCAGTGATGATTAACAGGTTCTTCTCTCTTTTTCTGGACAAAGTCACACTTTGTGTTCCCCTGTGTTGTATTGCAATCAAACAATATTAAATGCATATATATTATATAACCATCAATATTCACAAATACATACTGTATTCAAAAACATCCTGATGTTTTATATACTTTAAGTACCAGATGTTTGGAACACTTTCTGTTTATTCATACATGAATACATCTGTAATACCAGTTAAAAAGCATGCACTTTTAATAAGAAAAGTCCTAGTCCTAGGGCAGGTGTCCATCACAACTAATGAGCTCTCACATTTGGCCACAGACTTTTCAGACTTTGTACCGATCTTCTTTTTTTTCATGGGAATTTCTGAATCATTCATCTCAGATATTGGCCACAACCAGTTCACAAATTCAACCTGTCAAAAAGGGCTGCAAGCAGCAGACATAGCCTCGTTTTAAGGTGTCCCATGTCAAAAAGATTGGGAACACTGCCCCTAGAAGATGACTGACCAAAATATCAAGTATGTTTTGTCTATGATCGAGATGACCAAGAGGAGGTCAAGGCCAGAGAGGGGCTATTAAACCGCGATGTGCCACCCCTCCCACAACAGAAGGGACATTGAGGCTCCATATTGACCCTGCCGAAGGTGCGGCCACTCAATAATAAGATTATATCTGTAATATCTTGAAGATTCAGTTTACATTTCTCAGATGAAGAGAACAAATGACCATTAAATTGTGGTTGAGTGTCACATTTTTCACAATGAAACACTGTGTGCTGTTTTGTTTTCTCCTGTGGTCTTTGTTAGAGAGGAATACATGTTTCTTCATTTGTCAGGACTGCAGTCCTTTGGTTTTATAATGATATAATGGTGATTTACAGTTTGCTGGGTAAACTGATTTGAAAAAACATAATCTAATAGTGTTTGCATTCTCTTAGCCAGACACTCAGGATGTAATGTGAAAAGTTTGCTGCAGTGTTTTTATTCACCTGCACTTGTCGCCTCCTCCTCTCTGGAAATACAAAAAATTATATATTTATTTGTCAAGAGACTGAACTCCTGCAGCTGCTGTCTGAGTGAACACAGTAATCAGCCTCGCCCGCTTGCTGTAGTGTTAGAGTAACATTACAATATCACTGTCTTATGTGTCTTTTTTTTAATAAATTTTTCCCTTTGATTGCTGCAGGTGAAGAAGACATACAGTCACGGCACATACAGAGCCGGGGCAATGAGACAAATCAGCCTGGTAGGAGCTGTGGACGAGGAGGTCGGGAATTATTTCCCAGAGTTCCTCAGCATGCTGGAGGAGTCGCCCTTCCTGAAGGTGAGTCAGGACAGGATGAATGACAGTAATCCTAAACAGCAACAGAACCTTGCATTTAAATAGGAATGGATGAGGAAGCTATAATTTATATCATGATTCTATGCTGAGAGGTCAAAGGAAATGTATCTCATGACTGTATAGTTTTATTTTTTGGAAAAAGGACCAATTATTTCCTAAAACATCTGTTACTTAAATAGTGCATTTGTTAGGAGCGACTTTCAGCACAGGATTTATACACACTTTGTGTTATTATTGTCTAGTGAGTATTTAAGGCAGCAGAACGATGTATGTGGACTGAGCCGAAAGAAATTACAACTACAATGTTAATGGAAAAACATGTCGCCCAATGCAACAGTGTGGCTCACTGATATGCTTTTAGTTTTCGGATAGCAATAGAGCTCCATGTCACAGAGTAAAAAGAAACAGAGACAATACTTTTTTGTCTGAACCCGGGCTGCTGCGGTTAGGACTGAGCCATCATGGTACACATTCTACCAGGTGAGCCACCGGGACGCCCTCTACAGACAATTCTTGTAAGTAGGATAAATACTTTTTTTTTTTCCCATCAAAACCACCGGTATTGCTTCTTGGAGGTGTCCGTTTGTGCCTCACACTATCATGTGTGCCATGGTGGTTGAATTAGATGTGGGAATATTTGTTGGGGAAAAACTGGCTAAAATGTTATTACGTCAGTGTCCCTCATCTGTCTGAGTATTTGGTCTTACACCTCCTAAGGAACATGAGGAAAATGTCTGACCATCTACTGCTTCTCTCTCTGCTCTCTTCACTTGTGTGTCACTAACTGATTCAAGAAATCTAAACAAAACTCAGCTGGGCGTGCTCTCTGACTCAGCTGGGATTAGTCGAGATGTTATGTGACAATGTTCAGCTGGCAGACACTGTCACATAACGCCTTTTCAATGAAATGTAAAGTAGGCTTTAGCTACTCCACTCACAGTTAACTTGCTCATACCTCATAAATATTCTGTGCATTGTAAATGTGTAGTAATGCAGCTATAAACTAGATGTGCCCAAATATTTCAATATATTTACACCATAGATTATTTGGAAATGACACAAACTAAAAAGAGTGATTTGATGCAGCTTCCAGCTTCAGCTCAGGAAGTTGCCTTTCTTTTTTAGAACGTCTGTGCAGGCACAGACCACCAAAACGCTGTGTTTAGTGCTGTCCCTGAAATGCAGGCGTGACAAGCTTTTCTGCTGTTTGCCATCCTGTGCTGACACTTCAAATCTCCTGCATGCAGTGTGGAGGAGTGGTGTCGTATGCTGAATATCAAAAGCCACACATCCTCTGGCGCTTCCTATCTGTCGAGAGTTTTGGCTCTGATTTGTCACCGTCTGAAACATCTTGGGTGCCAGTGACAAATTTCGCCACGGGGACGGTTTCTGCTCATGAGATTTCTTTTTAGGGAATCTGTGGAATAAATAAAATACTTGATGAAGTGGTTAACAACTTAAAAAAAGAAAGTGAAAGATGTACTGACATATTGCTTTGATTATATTCCCTCATGTCCTCCTTTTTTTCTCACGTTCCCTTCTTTTCCTCTCATCTGTCTGGCCGCAGAGGACTCTTCCATGGGGAACGTTCTCCAGTCTGAGGCTGATGAGTCCCACAGAGAGCGACGACGGTCCCATAATGTGGGTCAGACCAGGAGAACAGATGATACCTGTGGCTGATATACCAAAGTCCCCTTTTAAAAGAAAACGGTGAGCACACTACAGCTTACTGCACATTGTATAAACGCACTCAGATAAATACAGCCAAGATTTTGGATCCCCTTTAAACACTGCTGTGAGACAGAGACAGAATTTGCAGGGATTTTGGTCCCTATGAATTTTGTTTGTACTGCCTACAAGTCTCAGTGGTGTGTGTGTGTGTGTGTGTATGTGTGTTTGTGTGTGAACTTTAATGAGCCAGCTTGCCTCTGTACTCTCCACACAGCACATGAGGACTGATTATGAAAAAAACAGTAACAAACACACACTCGCACATTTTGAAGGCAGCAGCCGCAATAGCCACACGAAGCTTTGTTGTAGCCCAGCAGCTCCGGATGAAGCAATTACACCCTCTGTGTTTGTCTCTGTCACAGTGCCATTGTTGCTTACACAGACACAAACACACACAATATCTGTTTGAGACCATGAGAGAAATGATGTGCATCTGGTGTGTGTTTGTGTGTGATGTGAGCGGTATGTGGCTCACCACTCAGATGAGATCATCGCTATGTTAATAGAGCCGACATCAGACGCTACTTCACATGGCAGCCAGCCAAGCACAGGACAACACACACCACACACATTCCTCCCATGCTTCATTTACTTCTCTCTTGTCTCTGTTGATTGGTAATCATATCAATGCTAATGTTTTGGAATTAATTTATTTAATTTTTGCTATAGTTGATTTATTTTAGCGGAAAAAATAAGTTAATCAGTACAGAAGATATTAGTTGAAGTAATTTTTCCAAGCATGAATACAAACCATTCCCTAATTCCTGCCCCTAAATAATGAGGATTTACTGCTGTTCTCTGTTTTATATCATAGTAAACTGAATATCTTCAGGTTTTGGACACAAAAAAAGGACATTTGAACACATCACTTTGGGCTTTAAGAAATTGATATGGTTATTTTTTCTGACATTTCTGACATTTTCTGACATTTTATTGACCAAGCTATTAAGTGATTAATCAAAAATTAATGATAATGAAAATATGTGGTAGTTGCAGCCCTTATTGATTTTTTTGTCTTTAGATTCACCCACGAAAGCTTCACTCAGTCAGACTTTTCTGGCTGGAAAAAGAAGAAGTAATAAAGGAAACATACTTGCTTTTTAATCAGCGACTGCATCTGAATCCAAACTATAAATACATGCAGTATGTCTCACTTTTATACATGCGTCTAGACAGTGTTTGAAGGGGGTTGCTGTCAAGAGAGCGTGTGTCAGTGTGAATGACTGTCAGAGACACTTGTGTAACAATTGGGGCTGAAAGTATCTGTTTTTATAGAGACGCAGTGGACGGCTGGGGAGAGAGAGGTGGTTTAACAATTCCCTCCTCTCCTGTCTTTCGTGTGCAGTCTCATCCCATCACATGATCATAAATCGCCATTAGAAACAATCTCAAAGTGACATCTACAAACTGAGGTGTACTTTAATCAGTATTTCCCCCTTTTGTCTCCAGCATCTCTCCTCAGTCGCTCACTTCCATCCTTCTTCAAGCTTTCCTTTTTTTTCCTCCTCTCCTCCCTCCTTTCACTGTCCTTGTCCTCTTGCTACCTCTAAATATCGGCCCTGTCTGTCTCTCCCTGTTTCTCTTACAATCCATCTTCTGTTTCCTCCTTGTGACCTCTCTTTCCTGCTTTAAGTTGATTTATTTCAGTTACTGTGCTGTTACTTTCAAGAGGACTATAGGTGTGTTTACAGAAAGCACATTTAATATGTCATAGGAATGTATGTCTGTCTGTGTGTATAAGGTAAAAGACATAAAAGAAAACTGCTGTGCATAAATGAAGTAGAAAGAAAAGGAGGGCGTGATGTTATTTGCAGTGAGACCTTGTCTGCAGTTTGACCGTGTGCTGTGTTGAAGGCTGCTTGTGCATGGAGAACATATCCTCACAGAGTTGCTTCTTTTTTTCTCGTGGTTTCAGCGAAAAGGTCAAGCTGTTATGCATTTCTGTCAGCGCTGAGACTCGCAGTCTGAGAATTCAGCTTGATTACAGTGGTCAGACGATGAAAATAAACCAAAATATTTCAGCTTTTAGTGAAAGAGTGCCGTGCTTCCGGAGATTGACAATAATTGCATAGTAACGGCAGCGGCCTTGGCCAGCACCAGTTGCAAACCAGTTGCTGAACATGCTGTTCCGAACATTACGAATGACAATCAAGATGGGTCCGTTGAGAACCTGGTGGCTGTCAGCAAGATGTTAAACAGCAGCCTGCTCAGTCAGGACGTTTGTTTAGCTAAAGGGTAGAACTCAACAACCAGCAGATTATTAGATTACTCGATCGACAGAAAATATGTGGCAGCAACTTTGACTGTAGATTTTGTCTCCCTTCACTTACAGTGGAAGTGCATTGTAGCACCTGACTGACATTAGGTGGGTTTTCATTCACCTGTTTTTATGCACATTTTCAATTTCAAACCTGCATGGAAATGTCAAAAATTAAAAGAATATATATATATATATATTACTTGCCACATCTTACTCACTTACTGCTTCTTGTTGCATCCTTTTCTACTTCAACAGTTTAATGGTAAAACAGGAATAGATGGAAATGCATATAAATTTGCATTTTCTTTTGCTGATTTTTGCTGATTGAAATTTTGTTATAATTTGGACTAAATTAGGATGAAAACGTAGCTATTATAGATATAACAGTTAATCAATTAATCAGTAAAGTAATTAACAATCAGAATAATCATTAGTGGCAGCCCTAGTCATAGATTTTCTGCAGATAAGTACATTAAGCAGGTGTGTGAAATGTAAATGTGATATACATCCTTCTAGGAGTGTGCTGTAGCTTTAAGATGTACATTAACAGTATTTGTCTTCAGAGGTGGTTTCCTCTGTCTCCCCTTTGTCCTTCTCTCCCTCCTCTTTACCCTCCTTTTACTGCCTCATCCCTCTTCACCCCACCTTTCTCCTTCTTTATCCCTTATCCTTCTTTTTCCCTCCATCATCTCCTCTCTCTCCCCTTGCCACTTCCCACTTATCTGTTCTTCTTCCTCTCCTCTTCTCTTTCCCAATTTCTTTTTGACCATAAATGCACAGTAGTCTGTCTTGGTGACTTGGTGGTGCAGACATTTGCGTACCCGCTGTACATACTGACACACATGCCAGAACAATGAGACCTCACATATAAAGGATAGTTAAAGAGTTTCAGGAGATGATAGACTTTGAATATCACTATAGATGTGCACGTTCAGCACTCCTCCCTCTACACCCTCTTCTTTTCACAGTTTCACTTACCAGCTTTTCTGGTTTTACATTCATTACTGTCAGCCTGCAGCTCAGACACACTGAGCTGTGTGTGTGTGTCTGTGCACGTTTTGTGTGTGTGTGGTGTGTGTGTGTGTGTGTTTTTAATCTCCCCCTCCACTCTCTAATATTTTCCTCTGCTTCTTTCTTCCTCTTCCATCAGCTCCTGCCTCTCCTCTTATCTCTGAATGAATGAATGCACAATTCAGTGTTCAGCACGGGTAGTCTCGCTGCTGTTCTGTCTCTGTATGTGTGTGTCTGTGTTACGCTCATGTAGGGATCTCTCACAGACTGTGTGTGTGTGTGTTTATACTCTTGTTTGAATCTGACTGCAGCTCCAGTGTGAGTCACTGATCCAGTAGTGAGCTGACTGCAGTACTTCCATTGTTTGGCAACACAGCTCATTTTTATGCTTTTACTCGTTAGCCTCTCAGTCTGTGCGCACGAAGCCAAGAGTGTACGTGTGTGTTTGTGTTTGAGCATTGATGTGTGTTTATTCCATTTTACTTTCCATTATTTATTCTAAATGCAACCTCACCCTGATGATTTTATTTAGATTTTTCATTCTAATTTTCTCGCTACCAGTGTTTTGTGTTTTGAATCTAAATTAAGACTTTATTGATCATGCAAGGAAAGTGATTTTACCACCAGCGAGCATGAAAAAGTAAAGACATTGTGGAGGAAATGAAGGATAAAGATATTGGCCTAAACTGAGGAAAAGCTCAGGTGTAGTTAATGATATCTACAGACAAGAAATGTGACATTTCACAAAGTGCTGTGGGCATTCTTTTTGAATTCCTCTTCCAATTTTAAAGTGTCTGTCAGAGTTTCTCAGATTCTCAGATCACGTCTTCAGTTTGAATTTTGATTTTCCATACCAACAGTCCAAAATATGTCCTCAAATTACAGTGTGCAAAAGATTTCCAATAAGCGACTGACATTTACATAAAACACAGAAAAAAAAAAAAAAAAATAGTTGCTAATTAATGTTTTGATGATCAAAAGTGAAACACACTCAGTTAAGATTGATAAAATACTAGAATAGATCCTGAATACACTGCAAGGATGTTTCATAATGTCCACACGAATTCACCCTCCCAACATCCTGAGGACAGCAACACCAGCAGTCCGTCTGGTGCTTTTGCTTTGCACAGCAGACAGGAAACAAATAAAAGAAACAAATAGAACTAGAAGAATGAGCAGCCCACACACCTTTAGTCATTTTTCTACTTTAGACACCAGAGACGCAGAGGCAGGGGGGAAATCTTCATGAAACTGTGTGAGCACTTGTGTGTGTCTTCCGTTTCTCTGACGGAGTGATCATTCCTGTCCTCTCGTAGCTCCACCAACGAGGTGAAAAACCTTCTGCAGTCGCTGCCCAGGACCAGCGAGCCCAGAGAGATGCTGTTTGAGGATCGGACTCGGGCCCACGCTGATCACATCGGTCAGGGTTTCGAACGTCAGACCACGGCGGCCGTTGGGGTGCTGAAGGCCGTATGCTCCGGAGAAGGGTAGGCAGTGAAGCAACACATGGTCATACTTTGGATGTCATACTGCTGGGTGCACGTACACTGTAGATAGCTGATTGTTTTGAAGCAACACACGCTGTCCTCACTGACTGACATCATACAATCTCCCTTGTTTTCAGCTCGGAGCCTCCTCGTGTAACCAAAGACGTAGTGTGTTTCCATGCCGGTGATTTCCCTTATGTAGTTCAGAGGCTGCAGTTGGACTTACATGAACCCCCGCTGTCTCAGGTGTTACATTACACACACACACACACACACACACACACACACACACACACACACACACACACACACACAGGCATGTCAATAGGCACTGCTCACTTATTAGATTCCGCCCAGTATAATCATCCTTTTAACATCCCCAAATTAGACACAGAATTATCCCACAGTGTAACCCTAACATAACACTTAATACCCAACACCAGGTGAAGGGGAACATTAACGTAAACTGATGTTGTTTGCTGGCACCTGGTGGAGTGAAAATGAACTGCAGTGTTAGTTCACTAATTTATTATTTGCAATTAATCTTAGGTTAAGTTCCCATGTAGACCTGTGTAGCTGATTCCACACAGTGACACCGTGACACTGCAGGTTGCTTTTGAACACAGCCCATCTCCTCAAAATGAAGTATAACACAAGGAGCACGTTACATGTCGGTGTAACGCTACAGCATCAGTGATGAAAAACCGCGTTCATCTTTTAAAAATCCCTGTTGTTTTTCCAGCTGTATAGCTCATGTTCATTCTCTTCTTATAAATATAAAGTGTTGCAAGCGATACATAAATAAATGTAAAGTACCAGTTCACTGCTTGGCTGAGAAAAAATTCAGATTTTCACATTGCATATTATGTAATCTTACATTATGTTCAAATTAATGAATTGCTTAATTGAATGTAACAATAGAGCTTTTTGAGTTTGAAGTAGGGATTCAGGGGTTTTTTTTAACAATGAAACTTATCTATTCTCCTCCTCTCTATTCTTAAGACGGATTTACTGAAGTGACTAAAGGTTTTAAAAAATTAGAAAACTTTAAATTCTTCTTATATTGATAACAAGCGTCAGAGTCAGTTCTTAAAATAGATGTTAGTGTCAAAAGATGGGTGTTTTATTCTGGACTGCACCCCTTTATTTCCTCCATCTAAACCCTCGTCTCCTCCTTGTCTCCAGTGTGTGCAGTGGGTGGATGATGCCAAACTGAACCAGCTGCGTCGCGAGGGCATCCGTTACGCTCGCATCCGCCTTTCCGACGAGGACATCTACTTCATTCCCCGCAACGTGGTCCACCAGTTCAAGACTGTATCTGCCGTCTGCAGCCTGGCATGGCACGTCCGCTTAAGGCAGTACCACCAAGGAGAGGCAGACGAGGAGGAGGATGAAGAGGAGGAGGAGGAGGAGGAAGGAGATGTGAAGGAAGAGATCGTTGAGTCGAAGGAGAAGGAGACAGAAACCACAGAGTTGGGGGCAAAAGAAGAAGAGGAAGAGGAGAGGAGGAGAGAAAAGAAGGGTGAGAAAGGTGCGAAGGAGAGGATAAAAGAGGAGAATGAGGAGGCAGATGTGGCAGAAAACAGAACTTTGCCAGTTGTCAAAAAGGAGGAACGGGATCATCGTCGTCCTCACTCTCATCCTCAGCATCCACCTCTGTTGCCTCAGCCTGCTCGCTCAGTGGACTCAAACGTGGGCGGTGCCAGAGACAAAGAGGAGGAGACTGAGAGGTTAAAAGGAGGAGCAAAACTCAAACCGCAGGATTCACCTGCTGCTAAGGTGAAGACAGAACCTCCAGCTCCTCCTCTTTGCAAAAATAAATCACCTTCGCCTCTCCCTCTGTCCCCTCCTGCCTCTCGCCATCCTCTTCATCAGGACACAAAACCCAAAGTATCATCAAAGCCCCATCATCATCATCATCACCACCACCACCACCACCACCACTCGGACAGCAGAATGACGTCTTCCAGTACAGCGTCCTCCTCCTCCTCTTCCTCTACTTCTCATTCAGATCCCAAATCACCTCGTTCTCCATCTTTTTCTAAGTCTTCCACCTCCTCCTCCTCCTCTGCGCCTTCAGCTGGTTCCACTGATACTCCTCCTTTGCGCTCCTCTTTTGCTGCTCCCAGTCCGTCTTCTTCTACCTCCTCTTCCGTTCCTGGTCTGTCCACATCTTCCTCCACATCAGCCTCCGCTACATCTTCCCTGAGTAGTCCCAAGCCTAAAGCGGACTCGCATCTCTCCACACTCCCTCCTTCCACCATCTCGTCGTCTTACCAGCCGCCTCCCTCCTCTCAGTCAGACCAAGCGAAGGACAGAAACTCACTGCGTCCGAAGCCAGACGCTGATTCAGACACACGGACACAAGTGCAGTCAGAGGTTCGAGCATCACAGGGCTCACCTGCTGTGGGTGTACACACACACACCTCCCAAGCTGACGCACGGACACACACAGTAGCTGACACACGGACACACACAGTAGCTGACACACGGACACAAATGCTCCCAGAGAAATGGACTCACAGTTCGGACTCCAGGACGTCGGCGGATCCACAGACACGTTCGCCACAGGACTCTGGGAGGCAAGGGATTTACATGCAGCAATACACACCGCAGCATCTCCCACCTCCTCCTCCTCACCTCCCTCAGATGCTTCCCCCTTCCTACTCCCCTCTCCTGCCACACTCCCACCTCCCTCATAGACCTCCAATCCTCCCCCCAAATCAGCTGTCCAATCCCTCCCTCCCTGCACAGCCACAGACTCTTAACTCTTTCCTGAGTCAGAAACCACCTCCCCATTCGGTTCACATGAGCCAGCTTCACCTGCATCCTCCACACCAACCAAACATCACCACCCAGTCTCAACCGTATTACCAGCCTCCCCTGATCCCCTCCCCGCCTCATCCAAACACTGCTCTCACCAGCTCGCAGTCTCTTCCTCCTCACCTTTCTCACCATCACCAGTTCGCCAAGACCTTCTACCCTCCTCAGCACCCCCACTTCCCCTCTCACCCCTTCCTCCCCCCTCAGTCTTTCCTCTCTCAGCCACCAGGTTCTTACCCGCTACAACCGCAATACCAAACCTCAGCACCAGCGCAGGTTCAGCTCTCTCTGTCACAGCCTTTCCCCCATCCCCCTCCTCCTCCTTCCTCCTCGCAGACCCTGCCTCCCCTTCCTCCTCCTCTTCCCCCTCCTCTCCCCCCTCAGCCTTGCCCCTCTGTCCTCTCCCCGCCCCCAAAGCATGAAGAGGAGCAGAGACAGATTTTATAGTAGTTTTTGTACATAATGATGCTGTTTTTAAATGACTGTATATGTACAAGGTTTTATTTTGGTTGTGCTGTTGTAAAACAATGTAAAAAGGAAATAGCGGGGAGGACAGTGAAGTGTATCGGTATGGACACAGATTCGTAGTTTATAAAGCAGAGTTGGACTTTATTTACCCCACACCTCTTGACTGGACTGGTTTAGACTGTCCTGATGCTTTGGTTGTGCTCTGGTTCAGAAATATTAAGCAGTTGTTGCATGTACTGGTAGTTTTGGCCTTTAGTGAAGTATGGGCGCGCCAAAATCTGACACTGAAGAAGAGATTTTCCAGGTTCAAGTCTGCCAAACTGCTGTCGTTCTTTTGAAGTGAGCATAGCCCTTTTGAATATCAGAATATCTGAGAGCCGTCAGAGGTAGGAACTGTCAGATTTGTGACAGATATTTATATAAAAAAAGGTCATGATGACGACCTTTTTGTGAAACTTGCAGCTAATGCTTCCAGTTTGTGGCTTTTTTTCTAGTATATTCTTTGTGCCCAAGACTGTTTCTGGAATAATGATGGGTCAAACTGATATTATACAATACACAAATGTATTGATGTGATATCACTACATTTCCTTAACTATATTGTATTGATACATCTTAATCAATACAGTATATTGCAGTAATTTTCCCTAATATTGTATTTTGAGCAATAATGCTCCGCAATAAGCTGCTGAATATAAACCTGCATTTCCCAGTTATTGATGTGGTGACAAGTATCAGTATTTTTATTCAAATTTCAAAGCGATTGATACACAGCCAGTAATGTCCTGTTGAATCATGTTCATTGAGTCAGCCTCCGTGAGGAGTGATTAAATGTAATTAACAGGTATCTTAAATGATTCTTCTAATCAGTTGCAGTGTCTTATTGCCCAAGAAGAATATTAGTGCAATTAAATGAAAATAATGCCCCGTATAAAATAGGACTGAGTAGGGTAAGCTACAGGCTACAGCCAGTAGCACTGTAGACAATTACATCATAAGAAGAGTTGCAATTTAAAGTATTGAAATTATCTTGTACCCGTAGCCCTCAACACCAGTGGCAGAGCTCTCAGTGTAATTTCGCTGTGTTTTTCAGTGTCTGTTGGATGTCTACCAGGGTCTCCTAATTTTGGAAACTGAGCACTTGCTGGTCAGCCAGGGAAGAATTCAACCCAGCCAAGGCTGTTACACAGAAAGGCCTTGAGAGTCTCAGGAAAAACTATTCAGGACACATCCACGAATACATTGGTCTCCTGAGGAAAAAAAAACCTCAAAATCTTAATCACTGGCTAAAACCTGATCCACTGATTTTACTGGAGTTCTAAGAAATCTTTCAGGGTCATTGAAATATTGTTCAATCTGCAGCATTATATTAGCACCTATGCAGCTACATCAAGAGCTTGCCATGAGGTAGAGCAATATCATACAGATTCAGTATGTGAAGACTTCCCAAATGTGACTCAGTACGGCACTTTGTAACACAAATACATCAGCTGCAGTTTAACTACAGTTGATATTATCGAAAACACATTGGGTCATGTCAGCTTATCAACAATTTCAGGTTCTTCCAGGATTATTGTTTTAATACATTCAGGCCTCAGCAATTCTATGATATAACTTTTTATTCTGTGTGGACACTTTGAAAACAGATGGTACACTGTTGAGAGTTTCATTCTCAAAGCACTGTTTATCTATTTACCTGAAGTCCAGTTTCTCTACAGTGTGGAGTATCCTGTCTATAAAAATGTTTTATTTATCAACCAGGGACTGAAGTGAACTCCTGTGTTTAAAACTACAATAAATTATTGAAATTGTTTTAGCAACAGCTATGAAGACTGTATGTTTTTTCCAAGTATCTGATTTTAGGATCAAACTCTTCTGTCTCAGTGCTCATCCCACAGTTGTGGAACTTTTGTTGTTGAGAGAAACTTGATTTTTTCCTTTTTTTTTTTTTTGTTATTAATGTCTTGATTTGACTTTATCGCTATTGGAGTACAGCCCATCTGCTAATGTAGCCCACATCATTTCCCCAGTGCCTGTCCTTAACTGTGAACTACTAAATGGTCCAGAGCCATATAGAGAAGGAGTTCTGCACTTTCGTGGAAGTTTTTAGGAGTCCAAGTTTTAAGTTTTCACTGGAAAATGAAAATGAAGCCTTAAATTGGTCCCTAAAGCCGCTGAAAACTCTCCAAATATCTGCGGTTTAAGTTGGGATGGTTCAGTGGAATGATATCCTGAAAGCAGGGTTGTGTTTTTCATGATTAGTCTGACCACAAGCCGTAGCTTCAGCTCTCTTGGTCAGTTTGCCTCATAGGACTGAATTTCAGAGACAGAACTCTTCACTGTGTGGCTCTGGAGAGAGCTAGGTGATTAAGCACTTGATGCCAGTTGCACGGCGCTCTGCAGCTCTTTTTATGCTTTGGGGTTTCAGATGTTACAAAAACATGACAGGAACTTATATATTTTTTGTACAAATGTGACAAAAATTAAGGTTGAAAACAGAAAAAAGTCTTCAGGGGCTAGTGTTGTTTTCACAGAATTTATTTATCTCAAGGTTTTGGTTTGGTCTTTTTTTCTATTTTGTTTCTGTGATTTTTAACTGTCAGCACTGTAGTGTACATAAGAAGTTTTGTAAAGAGGAAAAAACTTGTAGTGTGGTTTCTACTTTAAATATGAGCCGAGCTAATAAAAGGTTCAATGTATGAAACTATTGGGGTAAGAATTGATGCTTATTGCTCTGGTTAAGAGCATCTATGTTTAAAAATGTGTACTTTCAAGAATTGAATTGTTTATGTATTCTTGAAAATTAGACATTTACAATGACATTAAATAACGAGTCATTTTATGTATGGATTATGTCATTTTGTGGCTTTTTATGCCCTAATGTGAGAGAGAGGGGATGACATGCAGCAAAGGGCCACGTGTCGGATTCAAACCCGGGCCGCTGCAGCCATGACTATGCCCCAATGGTACACACTCCACCAGACCAGCCACCGAGGCGCCCCGATGTATAGATTATGGATATGAGGAACGAGGACGGAACCCAAAATGGTTAAGAAAAAAAAAAGGTCAACATTTTGACCACTAGGAGCACTAAGGAGCAGTGTTTTTCGAGTGGGTCCCTTTTTGTTAAGATAAAATATAGACTATAGCAGCTTTAAGATGTAAGAGTTATTTCACATTGATATTAGATGTACTTGGATTCACCACTTTACTGCCTGCCTTATGACAGAAGCAGCTTTGTTTGTAAGTGTGGTGAGTTAGAGACCAGAGACACCTGTATGACTTTAAAGGCACCAAAAGGCCATTCCCCCCAGTTATTTCTAATTCTAAGAGACTACACCTCTGATGTATACCTGCCTGTGTTTTCTCTCTCTGTGTTTTTATTATGCAAGCCGCCCACTCACTGCAGTCTGCAACAATGAACTCAGCAGTTTCACCAGGCGAGATGTGAGCAGACAACACATATACGCCACAATGCAGTAGTCCCATAATACGGGGCTGGTGTGTGTCAGGTCAAATACAACTCAAAACAGCCTTTTTCCCCTCATTTCATCCTTTCATGCTCTCTTTCACACACACACACACACACACACACACACACACACACACACACACACACACACACACACAGTGGGAATGCCGGAGGAGCTCAGCTGACCTTTAAAGGGTGGGAGTGGGCGTGAGGAAGGAAGTTGGAGCAGGGACAAAGAAAGGGTTTTTGGAGGGAATACTCGGAAAAACCTCACTGAACCACGTGAATGTGGCGCGCACACAGACTGTACAGTCTTTGAGCGTACACTGCTCATTGTTGGGGGTTTGATTGTCAATTGCAATGGTACAAATCACCAAGAAACAGCACTCAACATCAGGTAAGCTGTGAAATTAACATCAGGTTTAGTACTTTTCATACCCCTAAAACACTTGGCAGATCTTTGCATCCACCCCGTTTCTACTGTCTCTACTCAACTCTTTCTGAGGATGGCCGATGATAAAGGTGTGGTGTCTGACAAGCTGTTTCCACTTTGGAAACTGGCTTGAGACTGCATCCCCTTAAAAGCCTTCAGTAAGTGTGCCCAGTACTGTGCTTTTTATAAATGAGTTCTCCCCATAATTTCAGTTCCTCTAGCGGACATTTTCCGGCTGCTGTTAATGGTGGTGTCAGTGCAGCTTGGACTCGGAACAGAGATTGCAAACTGGAAGCACTGATCTCACACAGTTACGCATGTGAACATTAAAGTTCCGTAAAGTCATAAACGACATGTTACAACATTTAAAGAGAGAGAACAGACAAAGGGCTTCAGTGTGCTCTGTTTGCATGTCAGTGGAGCTGAAGTGCTTCACAGCTCATTTCAGGTCATGTCCCAGAGGGATTTTCCCAAACCCCAATTTTTGTTTTGCATCGTGATGTGACTAATGCGATCCTTGTGTACATGGAAACAATTGCATATGAATTTGCACTGTTACAACGACTGCTAAAATTACTATTTACCAGACAAACGCACCACAGTGTTCATGTAAATCGAGTCATTTATTGTTCAAACACATGCATGCCATCTCATTTTCATGTCAACATAGTGCAAAGTAATGCGAAGAATGTATCGGAAATACTAATGAACAATCACATGGCACAAAAACCAATTTCAGTCACGCACAGTGTCAGCTGTACCATGAAGTCGAGCTGTGAATCAATGATCAGCTTCACACATTTTAAACTGCTGGTAGAAAATATTCAGATGAGCTGTGTTCGTTTGACAATTAACACTGTAATAATAAAACTTAACATACAGTAGGAACATGATCTTCATCTCTTAACACAAGTCTTTTGCAATAGATTTCCCATATCAATCTGAATGTAAATCACAGAGTACATTACAAGTTAAGGGTTTTATGACCTTGGACCTTGCACCTAATAACAACTTACGAATTTATTTTCATGGGACACATGATTTCAACGGTACAAAAGAGATATTGTACAAGGCAGAGGGGGGTAGCCCGTAGGTAAAAAGAACATCACAAGTTGTTCCAAGAGCCTTTTTGTCCTGAGCAATTTCTTAAATTATCTGTTATTTATTCCTTTGTGTGCTAGTAGCCAAACAAGCTGTTCTCATCAACACTTTGAAAGTTAATTTATAATTTGTAAAATCAACCAACAACCCTCCACAGCTCAGGAATGAAAAGACAAAGTGTCTGTGCGTAAATACAGCCAAACAATATCTGCAGCACATTTAACAAAATTTACACTCCATGATTTGGTACCAAGAGTGATAGTTATGTTATGCAGCTTAAATAAAGGAAGTGCAGTTAAAATTCACCAAATACTATTCACTTCCCTCTCTGTGTGACGTTCCTTATAAGAGCAGCTGTGCTAGCTCATGTACAATAAAGATAAACACTAGAAAACATTAGAGGAAATTCATGTTTCTTCCAGTGTCGGTTTCACAGTAGTCTTAAATATATGCAGTTTTTTCTTTGTAAAGAAAACAGAACCATTGTTGAGCTGTTTTGGACTTTTTTTCTTTAAATCCTACAATCGGATTTACAGGCAGCTCTTCTTTGACACAGGCAGCAGAGTCCCAGCTCTGCTAAAAACCTCACAGCATATTTCACTGAGATCCGAGTACATGATTTCTATTTTTACACAAAGTCTATTATTCTAAAGATCCAAGGTATCAGATGATGACTTGATTCCTTCTTGAGGCCCTGTCCTCTCTGGAAACAATTAGACTAAAGCAAAGCCTCCAATTTCACAAAGCAATGGTCATACAAACATATTTTATATTATGTCTTTTGTTGGTGTAATGATTTGTGACAAGGTTTGAAAGAGCACTCTGATCACTCTCAGGCCTCTCTCCTCTCAGGAAAGATATTCAGCCCCAGCTCCACCAGCGCTCCCAGCAACATGGTCCACAACGGTATGCACACAAACGTCAGCTTTACATCAGCCAGCTTCTCCAGCTTGGCACACAGTGTCAGGCAGAAGCCCAGCTTGAGCAGCATGGCCGTCAAGTACCAGGCACGTAGACGCAGATCTGGGGAGCCGTTCCGTGGGTCGTACCCAGGCTTGCAACGGCCGGCCATCTTAATGGCAAGCATGAGGATGAGGATGCCATCAAAGACCCAAACTGGGAGGAAGATGAGGAACCAGTTCCACTGCACCTGGAAGGAAGAAATGGAGAGGATGGCGTAAGTCACAGAGTAAATGCTTTTACCCACAACTTCTATCTATTTGATGTGTTCATTTCTATTATTTCTATTTACTCAAATTGGTGGCTAATGGGATAATAAAAACCCTTACCTTCCCATCCAGTTTCAGTACTAGCATGATGAGGAAAACCAGGGTGAAGACCCAGGTCAACAAAACCCTCTGAGCCAGAGACATCTCACTGACTGGGGACACAGATCAGAGGAGGAAACAAACAGAGACTGTACGTACATGGGACAGACACAAGGAGACACAAATTATGATCAATATTTGGTAAATGGAGATATTCAGCAAGAACACCCACATAAAAGAATACACAACAGCGTTGGTATAGCTGCTAACAGCTATTTTAAACCCGGTAGTGTTAAAAACGTCAAACAAAATGTCACTAACACAAGCTGGACTAAATTTTTTAAAGGTATTCTTTCATTCACCGTTAGTTAGCAGGAATTACAATAGCAGCTAACTTTAGCTTTTATAGCCGAGTAGCATTAGGCTAAGCGTTTGGTGTTTTATTTAGAACGTCTGACTTACTTCAGTATATTTCTAGATCGGTGAGCGGCATTTTCTTCTCTCTGTAGGCTACACGCTGATACTGGCTTAACGTTTTTGATAATAAGTCACATAATTATCTACGGACGAGTCTGTTAAAGGATAACAGACGGAGAAATTTTAGGTCCGTTATCTGTGTTGCGTCCCGCCCATCACGGAAGCCAATTGGTGCTCGTTTCGTTACGTCACGTATATTTAATGTCTGTCATTCGTTGGTCTAACCGTAAAGTTTGTGCAAAAGCGCAAACTCGGTGAAAGTTTTTCTCATGTAGTGAATTATAATGTCCACTAGAGGTGAGTAAAGTTCTTTCAAATTATACCACTGGCTGTGTTTATGTGCGATTCACCGTGCTGCAACATGATACGGCAACGCTGTTATCAGTTTTTTTCCGTTTAGTTTAAGTTATTCACCGGAGTGATAATGTGACCCCGATATCCTTCTTCTTCTCTTTACTGACCGTTGGCAACGTTTATTGGCTTAAAATGTGATGGCGCCCTTATGCGGTGGTTTACGGTCATGAGCTGAAGTTGTGTTTGTACAGTGAAAGACAGAAGGGAAAAGCTAATGCTTCAAACAGCGGTGAGCAGACACTCAGCATCACTTCTACACAATGGACAAGGCAGGCGAGCACAGTGCAGCATAAGTCACGTCTAGAAAACACTGTTTGGGTCTGCGTGGGGTCTGAGCAGCCGTCGCCGCCAAAGAGGTAAGACTGAGCGGCTGCACGGTATGTTAGGGCAGCAGTGATCAGGATTTCAGTATTAGGCACAGCTGTGTGGGCTCTTTGTGCCTGCCGGTAGCTTAGCTAACTGTGTAGCATGACAAGAGCTAGGAGCACAAGGAGGAGGAGGAGGGTTGTGTGTGAACTGAACCATGAAGACTGTCTGAAAACACCATGGCTGCATCTACATGTAGGCTAGCTTCAATATCAGCTACCTTTTAAAGAGATTTATTGCGCTGCACAGGTCGTGTCCTTTTTTGGAGTGAAAATACACAGTAACGTTCACTCTATACGATTTTGCTGTTGTGTACTTGACGACTGTAGTCTTACTGGCTTATTTGACACAGATGCACTCTAAACCTTCACATTTAGCCTGTTATATATTTTTATTGAAACTGTATTCTTATTCGCTTATAAAACATTTTAATCTTTCCACTTTAATTCTGCTAGAGCTGCAGCTCACCATTATTTCCATTACAGGGTTTCCTCATAATGTTTTATAGCGGAGGTGGGCCACCTCGACTGAAATCATTGAACATTTAAACCATAACACATGAATCGTCAGGGGAAACGAGCAGTGGTGTTGTCTCACTGTTGTTAAGATGCCATCATCTGCAAACTAATGTGTCGGGATGGTTTTCCACCTCAGCTAAACACTTTCTGGGTTTCTTTGAGTTAATGAGCTACAGTGGCTACACATAAACTATGGCAAACATTGCATGACTGGAAGATGACTTTTACCAAGCAGATTGCCTGTCTTACCACAGATCTGTGTCAGCATCTGGGTGGCTTACCACCATGGCTGAACAATTTTCCTAATGGAAAGCCCTCTTTATTGATTGATCTTCTGGTGAAATGTTTTCTTAATTATTCTCTTCTAAAATGCAAAATATTAGGAAATAATGAAAAATGTCAGTCACAGCTTCCCAGAGCTGAAAGTGGTTTCTTTAATTTGCTTAATTTGTGCAACCAACACTGCAAAATTCAAATTTAAGTTTCATTGAAGACTAAGAAAACCAATAAATAGGCTGTAATAGGATGTTCATTTTTGGCATTTTTACTAAAATGAAAAACCTAAAGGATTAATCAGTCGAAATAGTTGCCCGTTAACTTTGTTATTCAACCAATTGATTAAACTACTCATCTAATCCTTTCAGCTCTGAATTCTAATCTGCTCCACCAATCTTCATCACTAACATGAATCTGCCTTCTTACTCTCTGTTACTCTACTACCTAGTCGGGTTCCTCTACCTATCGTGTGTCACAGAGGGGAAACTGTCGCAGCCTTCAGCAGGCGGTCAGGCTCGCAGTTTGGCAGGCTGTCTGATTATCCAACATAATTTGCCATCCAGCCAGTCTGTCTCTTCCAGTGTCTGACAAACACTGTCATCACTCATCCAGATTTTCCACTGCACTTGTAATTTGACCCCTAAATTAACCGTGCTCACTGCACTGGCAGAGTCCTGTATGAATCCATAATGCTAACATACAGCAAAGACAGATAAGTCTTACTTCTGTCATCTAATATTTCAAATATAAAGTATGGATTTTTTGTCAATCAGAATATGTTCATACAGGCTGAAGACGTGGAACAGATCAGACTACATATGAGTAATAAATCCAATTATAAAACATTGACATCACAGAATTGAGTCACTGCAGTATCATCTACTGTTTCAGCTTGACTGTGTTTGGACTGTAGCTAAGAATTTGACTGTCAGGTATACAGGTTAGACAGCAGTGCTGTGTAATGTGGACATCTGTATTTTAAAATGTCATGTACATTACTGTTTACTGTCTAAGAATCAAACCTCTGGAATAAGACAGTTGCTCAGGCAGTCCACCTGCAGTTACATTCACAACTTTACGCCCTATTAACGAAACCATACATGCTGAGAACTAAGACATGTACACACATTTATCAAAAAAGGTTAATTAGAGAGATTAAAGATGGGTTTTGAATTAGTAATGAGCAGCCACAATGTGATTTTGAGCAAGGCACTTATAAAGTAGTTGTTCAGTGGCAAACGGCAGGAAACTGTGGTGACAAGATAGCACTCGGCAAAAGTTTGCAAAAATGCAGTGTGTTTGTTACCCGTCGACAAATCAGACATGAAATCACCATCGCTGTGTCTTACACATCGAGACATGAGCTGACAGTTCTAACACACACCTGGATGTTCACACACACACACACACACACACACACACACACACAGAGACACACACACACACACACACACACACACACACACATTGTGGATGAGGCTACACAGTGCGTGTGACTTCGAGACGTTGATTGACTGATGTCCAGTTAAGCAAGAAGTACTTGTTAGTCAACGTAGCTGCAGCAGTCCTGCAGCGTTCATCGGCTGGAGGTCAGTCAGCGCAGTCCGATGTATAGTGTGTTTGTATTTGCATATACATGCATTTGCATAAAGTGAGTTGTAGTGGTTGACTGACTGCCTGACTGAGTGTGTGTGTGTAACTCTAGCATCCATAGTCAGTTGTCTGACCAGCGAGTCCCTTTGTATTTCTTTGTATCTCTTTGTTCTCTCTGGCTTTCTGTCTCACCCTTTCTCTCTCTCAGTTGATTTCTTCTCTCCCTCTGTCTCTGTCTCTCTCTCTTGTTCTGTCTCTCTTTGAGGAGCTCTCAGACGATGCTCTTTGTGTTGTGCAGCTTGAATCTGCCTGCAGAGCTGGTTACATCACCAGCTGCAATATAGTTACATCACACACTAGACTGCCGTATCATCTTATGTTATAGCCGCAGAGTGGCCTGCAGGACAGTGATATAATTCATAGAAATATAGCCATTATGATGTTGAGTGCGAGCAGGAAGGTCACAGAGAAAGTGGACACATTACAAACTCAGCTGCACTGCAGTAGACTGGCAGGTCAAGATGACCTGTGACAGGATGGGAAATCTACACCAGGAGCATTTTGTCTCTGGACCCAGTCATGCTTTCTGCTAAACACAGGAATGCATCACCGTGGTTTTTAAAAAAAACATTTTTTTTAAGGCCAGTACCATCAATCTGTATGATCCTACTGATATGATTGCTACTTCAGTGTCAGGGTCCCTGTATTGTGCATGCTGGCTCACTGTCACTCTGTCAGGACTTACTCGGACACTTGACCAACATGGAGCCATTTGATAATGTTATCAGTAACACCTGTGCTTTTCCTACTATGACAAGTCAACATGTCTGCTGAGAAAAAAGCCTATTGATACACATTTTCATTGTTGTTACAGGTCAATCATTGCTAAGACCAATGTAGCACACCCATACGAGTGTTTGTAGTTATTGTGCGTTATTAAAACTGCTCATGTGGAGTTTGGAATGATTAATGTGTCATACATTCATCATATCTGAAATAAATCTTGAAATAATTGCCCCACAGCATTTTGTGATTGATTTCTGCAGTGCAGTCTCCAACCACACTTATCATTCCTTATCCTTTTGAGTTACCGTGAACAACCACTGTAATGCTTATTTGGCATTTTACCTCCATCTAAAGAGGTCTCTGTTACTGTAGCAGCAACGAGATCTTCCACAAACCCACATCTGGAATCGCAAACCCCCTCTGCCTTGTTGCAATTGTGGTTGTGGTTTGTTGAACAGCGTTTGACCTCTTCCTTTCACAAGACTTGAGGAGGTCAGAGTACGAATACATGTGATTGTGATACTAGTCAGCCTTTAACTTATTGGGTTTTTCAGGTTTTTTTTTTTTTTTTTTTTTTCTTTTTTAGGGTTTTTTTTTTTTTTTTTTTTTTTAATTTTTTATAGGTTCATCTGTCAGCTGTTGCTTTGACGTGACATAGACTTTCCCACTGTAAAGAAAAGGACGGCCGTCATGTGAGTTACGTGCGGCGGCGCTAATCATTTAGCTAAAGTAGTGTAACTTCCAGGCGTAACACACTGATGTGACTGCAGAGCTGAGTGAGCTTCACACTGAGCTGTCTTGCCCTGAGGAATGACTTGAAGAGACGTTATTGATTACCTACCTTGTTAAGCTGTCATTATGAAGAAGGTCAGTCTGAAGGATAGATGATGGTGATAAAGACGATATTTTGGGGATAATTATTAGATGGAAAAGGAGGATGACGGTAGTGATGGTCGGTCTCCTGACTTTCCACAAAGGGCTGTATTGTTAGAAAAGGTTGCTGCCTGATGTTAGTCATGACTGTTTTTCAGTATTCATACTGTGTCTAAGGGCAACACGTGCATGTGTGTTTTGAAGCCGGAGAAACTTGGAAGCCTCACTGTGCAGCTTCGACATGTGGACCAATTACACATTACAGTGTCCACAGTAAACCATTTTCCACACACATTAGATGTAGTTATTAGCCTGAGTGATCAAGAGGAAGCTTATCTTTCCTGACTGGTTTTACTAGTATGTGAGAGCCTTAGGCACACGCGCACGCACGCACGCACGCACGCACAGGCCACGCACGCACAGGCCACGCACGCTGCTGTTGATGCTTTGAATCTCAAATGTGATCATCCCAGACCTGACACTCTTGACCTCTTGTCTCTCGCTCTCTGTCTGTCTTTGTTTGCCAAATGTCCAGTTCCTGTCCTAATTTGGTTGTGAGGACAAAACATCACTCAGCTACACGGCCCGACCAGAGGTGAGTCCTGTCTGTATGTGTGTGTGTGTGTGTGTGTGTGTGTGTGTGTTTTGAATTCATTGTGTGTTTACTAGTTGCAATTCCCCACCCCAATCTCCACATAGTCTGTTTTTGTTTTTGCACCGCATGCTTCAGCACCTCTTGTTCTGTTGCTGTGAGGGTGTCAGCTGCCTACACACACACACACACACACACACACACACACACACACACACACACACACACATACACACACACCCTGCTCAGACAGCAACAGCACTTCATGAGTACTGTTCATTATGTCTGAGAGAGAAGGACAGATGGAAAAATAGGAGAAAGTATAAAAAAAAACTACCCCTCTGAGGAGAGCACAAGCACAGGAGGCAAACACCAGGCTTTTTTCTCTATGCATGTGTCTGTCTCTGCAGACTGAGCCGCGAAGTCTACAGTCTACAGCAGCAACAGTTTGTGTGTTCTTTCACTTCATCCGCGGTTGCTGTTTTCCTGTCCAGCAAATACCCACCCACACAGTTTTTTCCAGGTTACTATTTTATGTCATCACATTATACAGAAAGGTATTGTATTGTATTGTATTGTATTCTGTTTTCATTTGGGTGTTTTTGCTGAATGCACAAATTCAAAATCCCAGAAAGACCTAAAAATAAGACGATTTAACTACGGAAGGATGGTCCGATGATGTTTGCCACAAGCCTAAATGAGCAACATATTGTCATATAAAAAAACAGCTGCAGCTTTATGCGATTGATTTCTGGCATGTCAGAAATTTTGGTCGACTCCACGAGTCTTTCTCACGACTGCTGTCAAAAGATTTGTCAGAAGATGTATTTGTAAGTTAGTTTTTAATTATTGGAATAACATTTTACATGGTGCGGCCATGCGATTGAGCTCTGATATCAGACTGATCTTCGCTGCAGGTCCGTCTGCGGCTCCATACTTTTTTCTTCTTCTTACTTTCTCTTCATAGTAGAGTTGCACAAAGTAACGTCGCCTTTCTCGCAGGTTGTGGCTGTGCAGTAATGTTTTGTCCTAAAGTATTTTGATGTCATATATGTGCATGACCTCATTAACTAACGAACTGGAGTGTGTGTGTGTTTTGTGGTATGATGAAGGTCAAGTGTGGGGTTGTTTGTTGTCACTTGAGATTGTCAGGGAATCACCCTACATGATGGAAAACATGATCCCCCCCACGTCCCACCACCCCTCCATCTCTCTCACACACACACACACACACACACACACACACACACACACACACACACACACATACACACATACACACACACACACCCCCTCAGCCCAGCTCGGAGATGTAACCTGCACCCATCATGAAATATAGAGCACCCAGAGAGAGAGGGAACAGTTAGTGTTACACATCACGAGTTAGCAGCCTCATGAAGGAGGTCTTTTCTCGTGCTCGTGTTTTCATCAGACATCCCAGAGCGACGTTACACTGTCGTCAGTTTGTATTAGAAGCAAAACAGAAAGAAAACCAAGCTGTTGCTTTCTGTTCTGTTGTTTTTGTCTTATTTGTCCATCGAAAAAACCAGCTTTGTGGTCAACTCTGATCGTGATCGGTGTTGCCAGCAGTATTCTTTCACGCTCACTTTCCATCTCAAGTCGTCTGACTGCCACTTTCTGCTTTTTCAGCCCAGATTTAGCAGCCTGGTTTTCACATACTGTGCCTAAACAAAATAATTTATTTTCTAAAAGCGAATATTGAGTTTTTATTTGAGCCCACATAGATGATTTTTGTTGTTAGTTGGGGCTTTTTGAGCAGCACCGAAGGGCACCCATCGGTGTTTGAGTGGAGGCTCACAGCAGAAAGTGAGACATTTCCCAGCTTTCCTGATGTGCATCCACACAGTAAAATAAAGCCTGACACCACTAAATTTCAAACCCAACGTGACTCATTTCAAAGTTTATGCAGCGTGTCACACCTCTGATGTTGCTGCAGTGGATGGAGGAATGAGGGAGATTATACAGTTGCACATCACAACATGCTGCCCTGACTTTTCTAAGGTACAATCTAGACAGTCAAGCCTCTTTGTTTTAATGCTTTCAGGGGTTCCCTCAGGAATTAGGTTTGCTGAGGTGGCAAGTCGGATCGGTGGTTGTGTATCGACGTAGCTGAATCTCTGACTGCTGTGCCCGTTTTCCATTACGTATCAGTTGATCTTTACACCGCTACTTTCCTGCTCTGATTAAATACTGTGAAGCGAATTTCCAGTGCGATTGATTATCCATCACCTGCTAAGATGAATCGGACGGATCCTGATGGATCCTATCTCATTATCAATGCAGTTTTCCAGATCATGGTTTGAGTCTGAGTTTCACAGATGAGGACAACAACTAGGAACTGAAAAATACAACCGATTACCCGAAACCAACCCAAGTCATTTGCAATAACACGAGACATTAAGAGTGGAAAGAGACATGGTGAGTGTGTGAAAAAAGTCAGAGGGTGGTAGGTTTCATAACCAATAGCATAAAATTGTAAAAAAAAAGAGAACAATTGTAAAAAAAAAAAAACAAAAAAAAAAAACAACAAAAAAACCCAAAAAACAAAATCGTCATCTAGCACACACACGACTTCCATATACACACCCACTTTCCATTAGACACACTCAAAACACACTCACATTGTCACCACACCCTCACTCTCAACACGTCAGTCTTCAGCTGTAGTGATTTTACTTGTGTGTCTTTGTGGACTAAAGAACTACTTTTACTGACTACATGTACAACCACACACACACCCACACACACACACACACACACACACACACACACACAAGCTAAACTGTAGAAAACTACACTGGATTCCTCATTGACGTGTATGTGCGCGCATGCGTGTGTGTTTCTAAATGACTGTGGTGGTAGTCACTGCTTCTGTCTATGAAACACTGACTGGTATTAAGCATTTTCACAGAGACACTCGTACAGTCATTGTGCAGGTTGCATTGATGGTAATCTTGGGGTTTTCATGATTTTTCTATCAGTATGATGAATTACCATGATTTCCCATGTTTTTTTTTTCACCTATAAACAGTTTTTGTTTTCTGAAAACTGTATCATGATATCTAGCAACTAATTATCTGGAAGTAGAATTTGTCCATATTGCCCAGTCGAGAGGTAGAGAGGTAAAGATGCTTGATAGTAGAGCTTAAAGATTTTTGAGGCATTTTGCACGAATGTCCTTTTTATAGACGAAATGATGAGAAAATAATTGTTGTTTGGCCACATGTGAATCCTCAGGCCAAGTTTGAAATACAGCACTTGAAATAAATATCTGAAGTGTGTAAAAGTTACACAGACGACAGGCAGCTCATATTGAAAATAGTGTGTTCTTAAAATGATGGTTGTAAATGGTAAAAAAACAAAAAAAACAAGACACATGAATCAGTATCAGAGACGTGTTGAGGTTTGATACCCAGCCCTGTTTAGCACAATAACAAGTTTATGATCACCTTCCACATATCCATCCCTACGAGATTTAAATATAGAGTGTAGGTGTGAGCTTTGCAAGACAAGAAACGCTTCGGATGTGATAGACTTAAGGTTTGAAATCAGTTTTGAGATGCACACACTAAGAACCACCACTATTAATAATAATCCAATCTGTTGTTACATTATTCAGAAACATTAAGGTCTTAACCTCAGTGGAAAACAACCCTGTTTGGGAAATAGTGTGGTTTCGTCAAAGTACCTTTTTACCCCCCATGAAGGCAGCATGAGGCCACATTGACATCACGTGCACATGCGCACACACACACACACACACACACACACACTCAAAACTCAACCTTTTTCTTCCACTGACCTTCATCCACATTAACATTCATACAGTAGCTACAACAGACATATGGCTAATCACACTCAGCCATTTCCTGCACACACATACACCCACACACCCACGCTCACTCTCTCTCACACACACACACACACACACACACACACACACATACACACTAGGGCATATAAAGAGCTCTCATATAAACTGTGGCCTACATAATACATGCTGTCTTACTTGACTGCTCTCTCTCTCTCTCTCTCTCTTTAAATGGGTCAGCTCATTGGTCAGACAGACTTGGCAAGCCAAAGAGCTGCAGACTGTGTGTGTGTGTGTGTATTAGTGCGTGTGTGTCGGGTTGTTATCGACGTTGTTAAATTCTTTGCAAGCTTTGTAATGGGGTGCGTTTGTGAGCAAAACTTTCTCGTTGCCACCGGAGTTACTGTTAAAAATGAAATGAAAGATGAAAACAAGTAATTTAAAACTTTAAAATTATGAGATATCTGATCATATATTCTTTCTTTTTCTTTTTTCGTTTGAATGTCTGTGAATTCAGCTTCCTGTGATGAGAATATAAGTATAATGTCTGTGTGTGTGTGTGTTTCTGTTGTCTGGGTTCCCTTCCCTAAATACCCTTTAGCAAACCACAATGTATTTTGGGAACACTGAGAGTGTGTGGTTTCGGAAAAAGTATGTTAGGAAATAACTACCAGCCTATTTCTTCTTGTTATGTTTTCCAGCATAAATGATAACCTAGCATTTTACAGCTAATCCTGTGTCTGTAGCTGTATTAGGCAATGATAATGCGTCTGTGTTTGTTTGTGTCTGATAATATGTGTGAATCAGTGTTGCCTTCACTGAGGTATGATGGAGGGATTTCGAGGCTTTGAACAGCCTGTTTTTGTTATCACCGTCTCTGGATGGGGAGGATTTAAGCTCTTAAATCTGTCACAAAGTCTGAGAGAGTTAAAAAACAGAAACCCTGCTGTTTGTGGTCCAACTCTGCTAATGACGGAGTGTCGCTCTCGTAGGTTTGTCTGTCTGGGATAAATGTGTGGTCATGCTTACGATTGTTGTTTTGAGGTTGCGCAATTTGACGGTTTGTCACAGCGGGTCTTGTTGCTCGACAACAAGCCATTTTCAGTGTGCACTTCAGCGATGCAATCTCTTATATTCTTACATAACAATTTTCAGAAATAATTTTTGTCTGCTAATGTGCGTAAGTTTTACTTTAAGGGGAAAAAAAAAAAAGAATCATCTGGTCACCAAACATTTTGAAGATGTTAGCTGTGGCTTTGAGACTTTTTTTATTAAAGCTTATATAATGTAAGCAATTCATCAAATATTCATAAAATACCTGATGCATAAGCAAGATATGGATACAGTCCTGTTATATGTAATTTTATACTATGAAATTCATACATATCTTGATATAGTTATTGATATTTTATGGTAAATGGAATTGGAAACTGATTATGGATACAATCGAAGTCTCTGTTTTTGTCTAATCCAAAAAAGAGTTTTATTTTTTAGGACTGCAAGCTGCTTTCCCCTTTGGTATCTTAGAGTGCTAACACCATTCCTGTGAAATGAATGTTTTAAATCCATGTTCCTCTCATCGCAAACTATTAAATCTCTGTTGGAGCTGTGAGAGCAGTGTGTAAATGTCAGTTTGTGACGGGAAGGTGACTCTCGTGTGTGAATGAGAAATAAACTTATCTCAGTGTTTATGTTAACAGAGGAAGTGGAACAGAGAATACTTGTCTTGCTATTTCACCCTCCATATTGTGTTTGCTCTTTGCATACAGCCTCCTCCTTCCTCTCTTGATCTGTCCGTTATTCCTTTCTTTCACCGCCTCTGTCACCATCTCGTCACTCAAGTTTTGATATGAAGTCTTTCATTGACACTAACCCACTTACTTGTGTAACCACTGCACATAAAAAGAACAAACCAGCAAAGTGCCCACTCTTTCTTTCTCCCTTCTTCTCAGTCTTTCAAATTTAGGTTGAAATATGTTTCGTTTGTATGATCATAAATAACAGTAGAAGGCAAATGTGGTTTATGTCAGGAATGGTTTGGTTCAGCAGTGGAGGATGGAGGGAGGAGTGATGATCGTAATTGTAGACAACAGCAAGCAAGAGACTTTCTTCCGGTTGCTAAAAATGTCTCTTGCCTTCTGGGGCGAAAGTGCACGTACACATACACTCTATCACACACACACACACACACAAAGAAATTGGTATATACCAACACTTCTGCAACTGTGTGCAGCGTGCATGTAGCACTTATGGGTTTCAACTGAGTGCTTTGCAATTCTGCATTTTTGTGTGTGTGTGTGTGTGTGTGTGTGTGTGTGCTACTCTATTAGCAGACTACTATGCGTGATGTAGAAACAGTTCACACTTGGCTCGAGTAGAAACCTTTGTCTCCTTCCTGCTTTTGAGCTTCACATTCTTCACATTGACACACAGCTTGGACTCACTCTACCGCAGCTTTGAACACGAGGACAACTCACACTCTCACACCAATACTACTCTATTTGAAGTGGCAACTTTATCACACACACAAACACTCAGTGTTGTGGTTTGGTCGTTGGCAGATCAGCTGTGGAGCTGTTAAACGGTCCTGTAGTACGGTCTCACATACATTTCTTTGAAAGCAAACTGCGCCACAGACTGAATGTGACTCATGAAATAATCTTCATGGCTTTATTTTGGTGAAATATCTGAAAAGTATCAGCACATGTTAGCACAAAGATATTTCGAAGTATCTACCATGGAATTTGCATATAAAATGACTGAGGCTCTCCTGACTCATTTAAAGAGAACCATTTCTAACAAGAAATCTTATTCTCTGGAAATTAAACAAGCCTTCACATGCAAAGAAGGATGTCTTCACTCTGCTTTGTCAAATTAAATGTTCAACATTGAGTGGAAAGCTTGTGAGTAAAAGCAGAAAAAATGAAGCAATGTAAATACATGTCATGTTAGAAAAGCTAAATTGAAATAGGAGAATTAATGAAGACACCCCCCCCCCCCCCCCCCAAAAAAAAGGTAATCATTTCTGGAATATTTTAATGGATTGAGTCATATTTGCTGGACTTGTTCCCGCTGCCTGCTGAGTCAGCCTGGCCTGAAGCCACTGCCCTCCACCTATCTTCATCTATCTGCTCCTCCATCTCATCCACTCACACAGCAGGACAGCACTGCAGTTGCATAACAGAGAAATAGAAAAGAGACTGAAAGAGAGAGGAGGAAGGAGCAGATGCAGAAAGAGAAGAGGGAAGGAGAGTGGCTAGCCGCAAAGTCTCCATGTTTTTTCACTTAACAGCTTATTAACCACATCATCTTCTCCCTGTCTTCCTTTTCCACCTGCACTAACTCAGATGTTTCTACTCCTGTTTAATTCTTTACCAGCACAAAGTGTTCGCAGCCCTCATGTTATTACTGAGTATGTTTCAGACATTTTTATACACACATCTATGAACAAAATCTGTTAAATGTTACATTAGTAAAACAAGCAAAAAATAACTCCCTTTTGTTATTCTCAGTGTCAAATAACACAGATGTTCGGACTTGTACAGAAGGCTCCAGTACATCACTTCCTGCTCTTTTACTTTTTTTTACCACAACAAACAAGTTCCCATCTCCTCCATCGCCAGAAGATCCTGTTTCAAAGACAACCCAGTGTAATGACACAGGGACTGTAACACTGACACACTGCAGGCCTAATGTAGACTGTGCTCTCTGTCATGAGAATCCCATCAGCGACCCATATACTGAGATAACATATGGTTTCTGTTTCTGTGGTGGTCAGTCATGAATGTTAGCAGATGTCATATAGAGTATACTGACTATTGCATGTAATGTAATATTAGCTGCAGACGTGAGAGGGCTTTTTTCCCCCCAGTGTAAATAATAGGGATTGGCATTTTTAGTAATTTCAATATTCGAGTACTCTCGGTACCTTACGAGCGAGTACTCGATTACTCGCAAATGATATATATATGTATTTTTTTGTTGTTTTTTTTTTTTTTTTTACCGTAAAAAACGAAAAACCACAGGTCCATGTCCGACTGGAAACACAAGCGGAATGTTAAGCTTGTGTTTCCAGTCGGACACGGACTTCCCTGACCAAGTCTACTGTTTGACTGTTGGAGAACATGATATGCAAGTTTAACGCCACATATCTTGAACTGCATGTTATTGTCGTTTTTTAAAAAAAAAAAAAAACAAAACATTTTTTAATCAAAGTATTTCCCGACATCACTTTCCCTAGTCACGACTGCCATGGTGCACGTAACGCTACCTTAGTTCAACTCAGGTAGCGTTACTTGCACCAAAAACAACACGTGCGCAGGTGCGCGAGTAGTGAAACGCTACTCGAATAATGACGTCAACAACGAGTACTCGAGTACTTGTACCCATCCCTAGTAAAGAACATGAAGTGATGAATCCACAGGTTTTAAGTAGAGAGAATAGAAGGTTCCTCGGCTGATGGAAAAAGGCCTGAACTAATGATTTGATATGTTTTTACAAAGCTCAGGTTGTAGTCAAAAAAATAAAGCCAAGATTCCTGCAGTGCCTGGTTACACATATAAACACAGATTTGATTCTAATGCGTCAACACTGTAGTCCTTCTACCTAATAAATAACTGCTGCTAAGAAAGTGTGTGCTCCAGTTTTCCTCTTTGGCTCAGTGTGAGACTACATTAATGTGTTTATCAGTTCAACAGTCCACAGGCTAAAGTACAAAATTAAAAAAAAAAACATAATTTGTGTCTGTATGATGCTAAATATTTATAATGGTTTCCAGATCACCAGCATCATGCCATGTTTTTTGGATATGAAGATAGTTGAGGAAGAGAGTTCATTCTTGAACTAAGAAACTGTAGTTTCAGCAGACTCAAGGTCAGCTTCCTTTTGGATCTTTCAACCACATCCCACTGTATGTGAGATCTCACTGTAATGACATTTTTGTTTTGGAGTGTTGTAGATTGTAGTTGTCATTTTTCTTCTTTTATTTTTTTTTTATTCACCATATAAATTTGTGGTTTTTGAGACAGGTTTCATCCACTATCTTGATTTGCCAATCTTTTTAATAGTTGTGAATCCGTATATCCTACATAATACTAAGGAAGTCGCTTACACACCCAAACCACTGCAGGGGATCGAACAACTGTACCCAGATTATCTCCTGTGTGTGTGTGTGGTTATGATTCAGCTTATTCACAGACCGGCTCATAGAAAGACTCTTTGTTTATGTTACAAGATGGGTGTCAAGGGAGACAACATGTTAAAGTGACTGGCTTTATTAGGGGGGTGAGTGATTCAGGAGCAACACGGCGGAAAGAAGAGATATGAATAGAGTGTTTGTGTCTTGTCATGTTTTTAGAAAAGGCAGAGTGAATGCCAAATCACAATAAATAAACACGTGTGTGCAAGTGTGTGTGTGCCTTCCCCTCCCTCTCTCCTTTGTCAGTTGTCAAGACACACCTGCCTACCTGCCTAGGTATATAGACTACGGTCCTCCTCCCTCTCACCTCATTACTCCGTCACTGACACTGCTCTCTCTCTCTGTCTCTCTCTGTCGCTGTGTGTTTTGTGTTTTCAGTCTAAGATGCCCTAGGCGGGGAGAAGGGAAATGTAAATGGCTTCCAAAGTAAAAGATGCTGTGGTGTGGTACCAGAAAAAGGTAAGATGCTGTTAATTTCTTACACTTGCACATTTCTTTCATTTTGCATTTTTGCAGTTCTCTGAAAAAAAAAAAAAAAAATTAATTAGAAATTTAAAGGGATAATAAGTGATTAAAAGGCAGTTCTTAAACTTCTACTTTTACTGTATTTTAACTCGCCATTACATCAAGGCTTTGGGATATAAGTGTCACTCCAAAGAGCCTTGCTGGTTAAATTCTGAATTTAATAAGCAGTCTGTCATTGCTGAAAAATGAAGGCCCTCATCAGGCAGCGAACGTTGTTGAAGCCTAGTTGGCTACACGTGTGTTTACACATATACACACATGGATGTACAGATGCGTCAGTATATGAAACACGTAAAGACAAGAGGCTCCTCAGACACCTCCTATAAATTCTTTTAAATGCCATAGAAATATAGAAAAGTTTGCCTAAAGAGAACAGACAGAAGAATGAGATCAAATACATTAAAAAAAGTTAGAATTTTTGACAAATTTATAAAAGAAAAAGAAAATCTAATTACTGTGTCTTTCTGTTGCCTTCAGCAGCATCTCATGGTTTTCATCAGTTGTCATATCAGATTTTAAATGATCATAAGTGCTAAGAAATCTGGAAAATTTGGACCATTTGGAAAAAAGTGACAGTAAATCTGCCTGAAATTCTATCAGAATTATGCAAAATGTGTCCTGTAAGTATTTAAACCTTGAATGGGCAAAATATGACGTTTACAGAGTGTGTCTTCTGTATGAATGATGAACTAATTACTACTACTACTGCTTCAAAAACCTTGCAACCAAGAAAAAAAGGAAGCTGGATACAAGTTCAAAAAGAGTTTGTGCACAAATTCAGTTTTTGCAGTTTCTATTGTTGCATAATATGGATTTTTGAAGCCAATATATATTTGGAAAAAAACCCTATTTAGAAGAAGAATTACGACCAATGTGCACTGAAAGCGAAATGTGCCAGTTCAGAAATAAAGGATGAATGAGTCAGTGGTCTCTGGCAGACAAACTAGATAATGGCAATGCTGTTTCTAAATGACCTGAAACTTATCTTTTGCATTTCACAGTAGCTGCTTCCTGTTACTTACTGTCCAGCACATACACTCCAGTATAGCTGCAACAAGATGATATGTGTTCACTGTTTGATTTTATCAGTGTAGGTCTGCGGATCACAGAGGACGGCAGAGCTGAGGCGTTTATTCATTTTCTTTCCTCAAAAGAGAAACTGAAGATGCAGTGTTACAACAGACGTTCTGATATTTGAGTGTGCGGACTCTCATTGATCCACCAGTGTTTTGGCAGTGAACTCTGCAGTGCTGTCAGCAGCAGCAGAGCCGGGCCGTTAGGCGCAGTGTGAAACCAGCCTGGTGTTGTGTGTCGTCTTGTTCCATCGTCTCAGATATCAGATCCTCTGTTGGACTCCAGTGCTGTCCCCCCCCCACCCCCCCCACCCCCCCTTTTAGCTCTCAGCTTACACTCTGTCTGTATGCCCAGCTCTCTGTCCTCACAGACCTGTCTCCCTGTTCTTACGATCCCGTCTGCCTCTTCTCTGCCCTGTCTGTCGGCCTGTTATTATTTCCTCTACAACCCCTCTCTCTATGCATCCGTCTGCCTTCATCTTTGTCTTTCATCTCTCTCTCTCTCTCTGATCTTCTGCTGGCACCTGGCAGATTGAGGCAACATAAGCTTTCACTGGAATCAGATCACGCAGAAGTTGACTCATGAGAAGTTACAAACTTTAATTAACGGTCCAAACTCTATGCACTACTTTATTTTTTCCCAGCTTTGTTTTTCGTTATTTTGGTTCTTAGATTTGTCCTAAGTTTAATTGCTGGTAACATTTAAAAGGTCTTAAGTCTTCAATTACGTCTTAAGATTAGTCTAAGAAACTAGATTAAAAGCGTGTCTGGGCAGATGCACACCAGTGACTGCAACCGCTGAGTCATGACCGGGTGAAGCTCTTTTTTAAGGAGCAGATCACATCAGTCTGACTGTCCTCAGGGCTTCTTCAACTCTTACGTATGTTTTAGACAAGTTAAGAGTTTTTCCCCCTCTGATTCCTGAATGTAAATGAGGTATGACACAGATACTCTATTGAAGATCATGTTTGCAGATTCTCCGCATCATAACCAAGGCTTTCTTGTCTGAACAGTTTGATTCACCAGGACAAGAAGATTTTATTTATCCCCAACAGTTCTGCTATCTCTGTTGGTCCTGGTCAATAACACAGCGGATAGGCGAGCCATGAAGGGCAAAAACAGGCTCATATCACAGTCTGTCTTGTTCGGCTCTGGCTTTGCTAAAAATACGAGAGAGCGAAAGATACTCCGAGGTTTGGCTTTAAGCGAACACCTGAAGTCCTGCCAAATAAAGAAGCACAACCCTCTGGAGAGAGTTTAAGTGTGCGTATTTTTAAATGAGTCTGTGGCTCCTAACAGGCCTCATGTGGTGGAAAAAAGGGTTGTTGTGTTTGTACCCTTGGCTCACATGAGTGGTGGTGCATTGTGTTATGTTGTTGATGCTTTCTTTGTGATGGAATCAGAGTGAGGACTATGGATAGGTCTCCCTCTGGGTTGGACCACCCACTCACCTCTGGTGATTTTTGGCTCTGCAGTTTTGATTGTAGTTGCTGAAGTTTTGAGATTGCTGCCGCTGACCTTTCTGCTTCTATCCCAGAACAATTGAGGGTCATGAAATGTAGTTCGTGGTGCTCACAGTATATGACATTTAGAAAAGGTGTCTTGTTTTCTGGATTATCCTCTGACTTCGCTGTGATCACAGTTTTAACTACTTTCTGACTGTTGACTGTTTTTTAAATGTCCTTTTTAATGCCGTGAGCACCATAAACAAAATTACATTCAGCTCAATGGCATTGATGTGGCAACAGGAATCTCACAGCTATCTTAAAAGCATTTGTATATTTATGTATGTTTGTTTAGTTTTGTGTTTTTTTTTATTTCAGAGATGTAAATACATGCCCACTAAGTGTATTGTCCACACAAAACAATCAGATCTTATCACAGTAAATGTGTCAATCTAACTAGGTAATAATAAAATTTGACTCTTAAAACTGGTGTATGTGTTACACTAGTGTTAAAGGTATAAAATGTAACCTTCCCACATTAAAACGTCTAAAATCGACGAAACCTATGTTATATATTTTTACGATACGCTTGGTTGTTTATATAACTATATATTGTAAAAAGATGAAGGAGAAACAGTGTTGGAGAAACACAGATTTTTAACTTGAAACTGCTTTATTCAGTGTTTTCACCAGATTTAATCCCCGGATCTGTTTGTTTTGGAGAGGAGGAGACCTCTGCAGATAATTCAGCTCCTGGTTAAAACCTCCTGAATATCTGGATCACAAGTTATCAGAGAAACAAGTCACACAGACTATTTTTAATGTGAAACTGCTTTATTCAATGTTTTTACCGCAGGGGTGGTGAAGAGAACAATTCCCATGATCCCACGCTGCGTCACGTCACCAAACTCTGTCTTTTGTTATTGTTTTCATTGAGAGACCCCTAGCGCAAAAAAATTTACATATTTTGTGTTTAACTGAAAGATGACTTTTGGGCTTGAGAGAAAGGTCCAGATTTCCAAACAGGTGAAGCTGAACAACCTCAGCTCTCCCGCCTCTCCCGCCGTTAGGCAGTGCCCCCATGAGTCACAGTATATTTCTGACTGTGCTGTCTGAAAACAGGCTGCAAATAGACTCTGTAATGTTTGTGTGGAGGCCTTTTTTTCTGACCACAGTGCCATGCCAAACCCATATCACAGTGAAGATGCATGTAGCCGTGCAGTCTATATCTGCCACGAGAGACTTTCTGTCTTTTTTTTAGCTCTGACACAGAGTTTGCTGATGCCAAGTGGCAAGCTGGTTGACAGCTTCCTATTTGGTGATATATTTGAGTTTAAAAGTTACACTGTAATAAATCAGCATATAGCTTCTTTGTGCGGCAAGTTTAAGGCCTAATTTAAGACGTAAGAAACACAGTTGCTCTGAGGTATTTGGGCGAGATCTGTGGATGGGCGAGTCTCAGAGGGAATATTCTCCATCAGTAAAGTCAGCTGTGTACATGATAGAACTGTTTCAGGACTCGGCTTTATTTAGAGAAGACATAAATGACCAAGTATTTGCTGCTTTCTTTTTTTGCTGCTTTTCTTTGTCTTACACGGCACGTAATGTGAATATCCTTTGGTTTGGACTCTTGGTTGAACAAAATAAAACAATTAGAGGACTGGGCTCTTGGAAATTAGGATTGTGAGAAATTTGAGCAATTTTTATCGTGTGATGTTCAAGAGCCAAACTGAAGAAGGAAAAAAAAAAAGTCACCATATTGTACAGTTATGTTCATAATAATAGCAGTGTGTTTTAAAAAGGTGAGTAAACCTCAAAATTCTTCACTGTGTACTGTGGCTTGAATTCAGTGTTTGCAGGACGTCTGACAAACTGTCTGTGGCCCTTAGGCCCAAAAAGAACAATCTTACTCTCATCAGTCCACAAAATATTACGCCATTTCTTTTTGGGCCAGTCAATGTGTTCTTTGGCAAATTGTAACCGCTTCAGCACATGTATTTTTTTTTAACAATGGGACTTTGCGGGGGCTTCTTGCTTGTAGCTTGGCTTCACATAGACGTCGTCTGATTGTTACAGTACTCACAGGCGATCTTAGATCTTCTTTGATCCTCCTGGAGCTGATCGTAGAGCCTTTGCCATTTTGGTTATTCTCCGATCCATTCGAATAGTCGTTTTTCTTTTTCTTTTTCTTCCTCGCCTTTCTGGTTTTGGCTGCCATTTTAAAGCGTTTGATATCATTTTAGCTGAACAGACTATCATTTTCTCTTCTTTATAGGTTTTCCCCTCTTTTATTAATTTCTTAATCAAAGAACGCTCTTCTTCTGAACAGTGTCTTGAACGACCCATTTTACTCTGTTTTTCAGGGACAAATGCACAGCCAGCATAAGCAGCGTCAGTTGCCTTGATCCTTAAATAAGGGCCACCTGTTTAACACCTATTTTTTTCACATAATCAATGACCTCAATAATTGAACTCGGCACTGCTATTTTTTTTGAACACGCCCCTTTCAGTAAATGATTCAGTTTCACAGAATCAGCAGCATGCACGTCATGCCTGTTGGGTCTGTTGGTTTTCTATACCTTTACTAAACCTTCTAGAAACTTACTTGCAGTGTAGAAGTTGAAATTCTAACAAAAACAGTGATTTATCTTGCTAGTGATGAGGAATTGCTATTATTTTGAACACAACTGTAAATGTTCTGTGTGTGTTTGTGGCTTCTACAAGGAGGGTTCACCATTTGTCATACCCATTCACACAAACACCTGTTTGAGCTGAGAATAGATCTTACACACACACTTCTATGTATGTCGCCATGGTAGCATGAAAACACAGCAGAGGTTAATCTGCATGCCACAACCAGCTGTCTGACCCCAATTCTTTTTAATTGTTGTTTCACTAACTCAGTCAGTGAATCTGTTTTGGATTTTTGTGGTCAACCACACCTTAGCTGTTTCTTTTTTTCTCCTAGAAAATGATTTCTTTATTTACAAATGATTGTTGATTTTAGTTAGAGATTAGTGTTGGCACATGCTTACGTTTTTTTGGACATGATTGGACACGAGTGTTTTTATATTTGTGGTGAAATGATTTGTTGATGAGTCAACTGACTGCCATTTTGATAAGCAGTTAATAGTTTAAAATCGTGTTGTGTATCACTCTGAGCTGAATATCTTTGGGTTCTGAGTGTTGCTTGGACAAAATGATTGATTAAAAACATGGCAAAATTGATAGAACATAAAAATTATTATTGGTTGCAGCCCCAATCAGGATTAACTAGTGAATTTCAGATGGGAAATGAAACCTTTTTGATTTCATTTTTTCCATTCAGTCCTTGGCTCTCTTTGAGAATATTCCATTTGTTGAACATACCACTCTAAAACTGAAAGTGTCATTGCACACTCGCAGTCAATGTCTCTGTGTGTTGCACTGGTGGTTAATCAGTGTGTCAGAAATGACCACACCTTGACAGACATATGTAATTAAGTCATTCCTGTAAGTAGGTGAGGGATTTTCCATCCCAGCCAGTTTCTCAGCAGAGAGCACTGAGGTTTACGAACAGGTTGGAAATTCATAGTTTATAGAATATGGAGACATGAAATAGATTTAGGAGACTGTTCAACATGCCAGCTCCTCCAGTGACCTGCGGTACAGCGGGGTATTTAATCGATTTATCATTTTGTCTGAGATGCAGGAAAATTCTTTAAAAAGTTCACTGATTATCAAAATTTTTGCCCATTTTCTCTTCATTGACTAATTGATTAATGGGCCAATTGTTACGGCACTAAACCAATATTGACTGTCCACTTCAGGGCAGTGGAAACAAGCTGTAACACTAAAATATTATCACACTGGCGAATATGGCAAACAATCCCTTGTTTACATTTACAGCAACTTTAACATTCATTTTGAGGCTTTTTTTTCTGGCCACCTGGTAAATAAAGTCCAATATTTACTCTCTTTCAGCTCTGTTTTGGTCTCCACCAACTCCTTAGGGAAATATCGGGATCTCTGGCCCCTAAATACAAGTTTGTAATTGCTGTTTCTTGCTGGGTAGATAGCATATATTGGGTTTTCAATGCTTTTTTATCAGAAGAGCTCCGCAGTGTGCACTCCTCTATGTGACCGGTGAGAGCCAACCAAAAACCAAACCAAAACGTAAAACCAAAACAATGAGCTGAAAGTCCCTAAAACACTCTGTAGAGCTGATAGGAACTACAGTTGGTGATAATTGTCTGGGGGTAAACCACTACAAATGACACCTTTCACATTACACATATTCATTTGATCCAGTAGAATGGATCAACCAGTCAATGCTGAGCAAATATTGTGTATTTGAAAAGGCACCACACTCCTGTGTCTGATACTCGGGTCCCTTTCAACTTGATGCCACTTGAAGCTGATAATGTGTGTTCATGTGTTTAACCTTACAAGTGTCCGTCTGCTGTAGACGTAACGCGCTCCACCATCCCTCTGTACACCAGCATCTCTCCGTGTGTCTGTGTAATTCCCCACCTCCATTGCAGAGGCAGTTGTTATATAACTCTGTTGCTTCGCCGACATAATCCCTCTCTCCCTCTCTCCGCCTGGAACGTCCCTCCATCCGTCGCCATGGTGACCCCCAGCACTGCCGCAGCGGCACACTTGGCCTCATCATCTTCCCTTCTGGTGCACTCTCAGCTCTTGATTTGCCTGTCAAATCGCTGAAGTCTGTGATTTTTCTTAGTAAAATCATTGAGGATTCATTTGTCATTTGACCTAGACCAAGAATATTTAACCCCTGGCAGCTACTAAAGAAATCTTTTATTAATTTTGAGGCTTTTATTTATTTATTTATTTTCATTTAAAGACAAGGAATTATGGTAGTTGGGAGGCAAGAGGAATGTAAGTGTTTTGTTGCCTAAGAACTAATTTATTTCGAGAGGAGACGATCAAATGGATAGTGGAGTAAGGATGAGAGTGTGTGAGAGATAAGAGGATTTACAGTGCCGTTAATTCCACTCCGCCAGATCTCAGTTACCTCACTATTCAGTGATGTAACAAGGGGGGGTGTGTGTGTGTGTGTGTGTGTGTGTGGGTGTGTGTGTGTGTGTGTGTGTGTGTGTGTGTGTGTGTGTGTGTGTGTGTGTGTGAGTGAGAGAATAACTCCTCTTTCCATCCCTACTTTCCTTCTTGTCTGCACCCTTTCCTCCTTTATCGCTCTGCTCTGGTCATGTTTGCCCTCTGGCTGCCCTCCACATGTACTCAATATCCTCTCCAATCTGTGTGTGGGTGTCTATATTTTAATAGGTTGAGCGATGTGGAAAATTAGCTGTCAGCCCAAATGTCACACAGTAAATCAGTCAGACGTCAGATTTAATGTTTTCCAGCGTTTCGAATAGGACAGTTGTTTTCCTCTGGTGGTTCTCCACACTTTTCTCTTGTCAATATGTCACAGAATTAGAATTCATTTTGCAAAATAAATGGAGTAGTAATCTAAAGTGCCTTTTAACGTAGTGTTTAAGGTCAAGAAGAGAAACAAAAGCAGTAAACTTTGGGTCTAAAATTCCAACAAAATTGTCACTGAGCCAATAACTTTAATTCCTGTCGCCTGTCTCAAACAATTAGTAAACAAATATAGTGGTGTATAGGTGATTTAAAAAAATAAAGAAATAGAAAAGTTTCTGCGGTTTTCAAGTTAGTTGTTGTTAGTAGTCGTTGACAAAGTTGCTAACATTGATGAGAAGGAGGCCAGATGGTCTATTTATTTTCTGACGAAACATTCTCATCACACGGTCCATTAAGTAGCTGCTCTGGTGCTTTTGATCGTATCACCTTGGGCTCCTCCGTACGAGAAAATTGAAACATCTACAAGTTGTAGATGTTTCAATTTTCTCTTTGTTGTGAGTACTTTCAGGACTTCTCGTCCATGTTAGCATATTTATGTTTTACTTAAATTTATTTTATATGTTGTAATGAAATAGATATGGTGTATTAATACCATGTACATATATCATGGTGAGCTAATTTAAGAATATATCAAGTTTGTAATCCTCATGTAAACTAATGCTGCTTTGCTAAAAGAGAACAATAAGCAATGTCACATTCGTGAATTGTATCCAGGTGTTATGTTGGCTCAGTCTTTATTAAAACGGTCTATATTTAATACCTTTGATTTCTCTGTCAGGGTGATATAAAAAATACGTAACAACATGAACTCAGGACTTAACTACTTAAAGACTAAACAAGTTAATGTAAATACGTTGATTTAGTTTGTGCTGGCTGTACTTAGAAGTTATCAGAAAGCTTGGGATGCTTTGAGATTTGCTTCGATTTCACCTGGGGAGGAGGAATATTAAAACGTACCCCAGCTGGACTGTGATGCCATGAGAGCCACGTGCCGCAGTAAAAAAAATTTCAGAAGGAAAGCAAAGCATTCAAAGTGGGATATGCTTCAAAATATAAGTAAAAAGCTGTGTGCTGCGGCCTGACCCGCATCTCGTGCTGGTATCTGGTCCTTGACACCGGGACATCATATCATCAGGACTGGTGTGTGCACCATGTAATAGCACAAATACTGAGCGTTTCCCCAGAGATTATTAGTTTCAGCTCAGGACTCATTATATAGAGACACGTTGTTGTGTAGACTGATACAGACGTGTGTCAGATTGTTCATGGGATATTGTTAATAAATGTTATTGGCCAAAAAACTGTGGATTGGGAGACAGAGGAAAGAAAAGAGAAAGTACCTCTTCAACCTGCATCATAGACACTTTCCCTTCATCCTCAGTTTTTCTTTCTACTCTTTTTCTGTCTCTCTTCATTTTGTTCTTACTAGTCTTCCACCTCTCTCTTCCTCTCTTTATATCCATGTTTAATGAATTCTCAGTAAAGATGCAGAGTTTCCACTGGCGCCTTGGACACACACACACACACACACACACACACACACACACACACACACACACACACTCTCACATGAATCCACTGATCTGCTGAGGTCAGATCATCAGCTGATCCTCTTATGTCTCTGAAACCCACACACGGTTTGAAAAAGCAACCATACTGTGTTAGTTTAGCCTCCTAGCGTCCCTTTTCTCCCTGGCAGTCAGAGCTGAGTTTTATCTGCTAATTCCGTCTGTTTGGATTAAAAAGGAGAAATAAGAAACCGGCTGGGGGAAATTAGTACAGTTTGACCTTGGATTGTGTGTTCGTTTTGCGTTTCTGTATATGTGTTCCCAGGTCAGATGTCTGGGAAAGGTACAAATATATCTTGTTCCCACGGAAACGGCACAGTGTATCATTGTCTGTTTTACTTTCTGTCCATCTCGCATCTCTTTGTCAGATTACTCGCATGCGGACACAACGCATATGTGTATTTGTCATAGATCTCCATAGGCATGTATTAACCACTCCACCAGCCTTATGCACACACTCTGCAGGTCTATGGATCCCGGTGTTCTCTGTGACAGTGATAGGTGACGTTGGATGCATTTCCCCAGAGTCACCCCCACCCCCCTCCGCTCACTGTGTGTGTGTGTGTGTGTGACAGTAATAAATACTGGCTTTAGGACACGTTCATCTTGTCAGAGAGGTTTTTTGTAAACTACCCTCCAGTTGAACCTGACCTTTTTGGACCAGTTTCACAGGTTTGAACTCCAGTTTATAGTCAAAAAAGAGTGAAAGTGAAAGAAGTTGCGTTGTTTGTTGTATGGATGTGTGATCTAGCCACAGGTTAGGATGGTGCTTAAATGTGTTAACCTCTAAAACCCCACATGTTCCTCCTGTGCAGCCAAACTTTGTTTAAAAGTTTAAAATCTTAGTGTAAATTCCAACACGTTCTAAGATGACAAATATTGCTTTTTATTAATAACATAATTAAGAAAGTAATGCTTAAAAGTGCCCTGTGAAGTTTTCTTGTAAACAAAAAAGAGTTGTTTACTTTCAGTGTTGGTCACCAAAATACATGTGTGTAACATCTGAGCTGAATGTGTTTGGAGCATTTCCGTCTTCATAAAACATTTGTCAATTTAAAAAAATTAAAGTTAAAATTTTAAATCCTGCATTGCTCACATGGCTATAAACTTGCTGCCAGTTGATATTACTGCAACTATTTATCACTGAAATAATTTGCAGCCAGTGGTAGGATGTGAGTCATGTTTGCTCGCGTGCTCACATCTGTGTGTGCGTCCCACCAAATAAACCAAACACTCACAAAAACATGACTCCACAGCGCAAGAAACCTTTAACCCAGAAAACTTGAAACATACAGTAAACCCAGGCTTATATTGCAAGAAATATGTACAGCTGTATGTATTGACCCTGACGTTCTAGTCTGGTAAGATTAGAAAAAAAACAAAACATAAAAACTGAACTTTCGGGACATGTGTATGAAATGGTAGACAAGCCTTTAAGAATACGTCCAGGTGGTGAGGCCATAAAGTCTTACATAAAGTCATACTCAGTGTAAACATCATATATAGTATGTAGCTCCAATGAGGAACAAGGTGATACAGAAAATGTCATATTGTCAAATGGTCTGGAATACCATGGGTTTTATGACCTTCGTGCTAATTAAAGGGTGTATAACACCCATTTCCCTCTATTACAAGTCAACATGTGTTCTGTGAACAAGGCCCGCTGCTGTGTTCGCAGAAACATCTTTGGCTCCAGTCTGTTTAAACAGAGCTTTCCATGAATGTCTGAGGGTGAATCTCTGGCTCATTTATGGGGAAACAATTCTGCATTTACTGACTAATAATCAGATTTATCCACATTGTGGCTCTTAAAAAATAAATGTTTAACGCAGTCGTGACGGCTCCAGTTGAGAGGAAAAGTCCCACACAAACAAAACACTCATCATAATGATCTGACCCTTCACACTCTGTAAAATCTGTTGTTATGTCTTAAAATGCTAAATGCTAATGCTGCAGCCAACAAAATGAAGGGGAGCTGACAGTTCAGAGAAAACAGTGGAATTACATAATTATATTTTACTTTTTTTTCAGTTCATGTGATCCTTCATAAGAAAAACATTGTTCTCTTTGATGTCAGTGCTCAGTGATATGAAAGTTATTTAAAAGGAACTACAGCTTTGTTGTGTCGAAAGAACATTTGTTGTGGTTTAGGTCATTATTCCTGTAAACAGTAAAAAAAAAAAGATGTGTCTACAGAAACTAAAACTTTGCACCTGGTTTCTGTTTAGCGTAGCTCTTCTCTTTACATTTCATCACTAATTCTTTCTTTGTTCTTATTTTTCCAGATTGGCGCCTATGATCAACAGATTTGGGAGAAATCAGTGGAGCAGAGAGAAATAAAGGTTTGTCTGGTTCATCGTTTGTTTGCTTCAAATTTCTGTTACTTCACTTTTGGTGTGTGCTTTCCTTTTTTCATTTCGCTGTTTGTGTTTTCTGTCTTTCTGCTTATTGAAAAGTCTCATCTTTCTTTGACTTTCACTCCTCCATCTTCCTCTCTCCTTCCTTATTATTCTGTTTTCGTTGCCTCTCACCATGCCGCCAGTTCTTTTTCCAGTGTTTTCTTTTTAACTCTTTCCTCTCTTGCCTTCCTGGCTGGGGTGTCACCTGCCCATCTCTCCTCTCTTCACCTCCATCTCCATCCCTTCTTCCTTCCTCCTCCTCCTCTCTGCAGTTTATCTCTCTGGTGAGTACTCAGCAGGGAGGGCGTGCCTCCTGTTGTCCCACAGTGCACGTGTGCTCACCCACGCTGTAGATGACTAGACTGTGGTTGGTTGGTTTGATCGCTCAGTTCAGTTGCTATGTCGAATCCTGGTGTTTGTATTAACCCCACTCTGCGTTCACACTGTAGCTGTGTTTTCTAGAAGTGAAACTGCAGCCAATATTAAGTTGTAGATAAATAAGGGAACCGGGCAGATGTGGACCTGTCTGCAGTGTGAACACAGCTGGATTAGCATGAGTCATGTGATCAGGGTGGCACCAGTCACCGTGTGGACAGCTTTGGGTTGGGGGGAAAAAAAAAAATGCAACAATGACTCTTTAAGTGACACAAAACTGTTGAAGGTGAGCTCAGATTAAAGATTCACAAAAAACAAAAACAGTTTTCCAGGGTCCTAGTAGCATTTCTGTGACCAGTCAGTGCCGTGCTGTTCTTCTGGGAACAAGTCTGAGTAGGGCAGTAAATTCCTAGCCTCCACTTCTCAACATGAATCAACATGTGCTCTCATGTCCTTCCTCTTGGAACATTCATTCAGTTGGAAATCATCAGCCTCTTAAGTCTTTTCGGATGTGTGATGCAGGAAGTCACTTGTCCTCACAGCATCATCACTTTTTTTTTGGTACAAACTTGTGCACCATGGCGTTTTATGTTAACAGCTCAAACCAAAAAAGGAAGTGGTTGGACCTGGCCGCTGGAGAGAGGGGTTTCAGTGGTGACGGATAAACAAGCGTGTCGTTCGTCACGTTGACATGAGCTGGTCCGTTTCAGGTTGTTGTCTTTCATTACCATCGCGTTCATGAAGAGCACTCCACTGATGTTGCATTGCTCCTCTATAACACTGTTTGAGTCATGATGGACAGCAGCAGAGTCTTCTTACATGGACATTGACAGTTCAGCTGTGTTATGCTAGTAATGGCTAGTGTAGCCTTGATCTTACAGCCTCAAGCAGAGATGAAGAGCAGGTAACTCCACACCTCCAGATTTTTTTTTATTTTATTTAAAATTTGTAGTCCTCACTCCCAACTGAAGCTGACTCAAATGACCTCACTTGAGGTAGTTTGATACTAATTGAATGGTTAGTAGTTGACCTCTTTTGCTCTGCTTCATGATATCACTGTGGCCTAATATTAGAGGTTGTTGGGACGATTTGTTTGTGTGTGCGTGCCTGTGTGTGTGTGCATGCCTCAAAGAAAATCCCTCGTAGTCCAGATTAATGGTAGTCTCCTCACCTTTGACCTTTTTAAGAGGACATCGTCATCCGTCCCTTCTTGGTTTTTATGAGAGATTCTCTTACATCCAGGGTTCCCAAAGTGAGGTTGGACGATCTCATAAGGCCTCTTCAAGTGTTTTTAGGGCAGGATTACATTTAGTTGTAACGTTACTTATTTTAAGTTACTCGTGATGACAGAAGATATAAAAAATGTTTACATGTAAGCATGTTGCTTTGGGTTCAAGAGGTTTCGACTTAGTCTCACCTCTACTTCTACCTCCCTCTCTCCCGTACTTCACCTCTTGTTCTGTAAACAGAGAGGTGAGAGACACTCTCTTTAATGAGCTCAAAGTCTACACACACACACACATACACACACATACATACACATACTCCTCACCCCTATAGAGTGTTAATTATACCGTTTACGGGCCTGTAAAAAACTTAGATACCGATCGTTCTCACAGGTCTCGAGGATCTCAGTTGTCTGTCGTCTTTTTTTAGCAGTAAAATGAGGCGTTAAATACCTCTCTTATTATATTGACTATTTTGGTATGTGTGCTTTTGTTTAAGTGAAAATACAGCTGCAGAAGTTTTAATTTCTGACAAACTATGTGCATTATTAAAAAAAAAAAAAGGATGTCTAGATGCACAGAACAATAAGTCCAGCAGCAGATCGATAGGTTTTGTTTCCCTTCTGATCTCTGACGTTGCAAAATCAAATAAGACAAGAAATATTATATTACAGCAGTTTTATTTCACATTGTGGTTAAAACACTTTTAGCTGTTCTTCCAGAATACTTCATACTTGGTTACATTATGCTATTTGCTGCTATTTTTAAAGTATAACAAGGAACCCAAATTGACTAAATGAATATTTTTCTGGCTACTGCTTCTGAAAAAGTGAGTTAGCTTTTTAAAAAAATTTACAGCACATTTGAAATCAACTCTTAAAAACGAATTAAACAGTTATTGTGCGAGTTTATTAGTTATAGATTGAGACATGAATAATTCTGCAGAAGAGAACCAGTCGCCACCTGCTGGTGCAAACAGGAAACTACAGTATATCCTGCCTGGTTTTTGGTTCAAATTACGGCGTTAAAATATGTTTAAATGTCTATCATGTCAGGAGTGTAGCTAATAGTTCAACTGCGGACAAAGCATAAATGAAAAGCAACATGACAAGCAGCTTTTAGTAAAGAATGTAAAGAGCAAAAAATAGCTGTTTTAAACACTTTTCTTTTGAGAGTTTCCACTACTCACTAAATGAATGAGTGGAATTCATGCATGTTGTGCCAATCAGTCTCTGAGCCAGCATTATAACTTGAAGAGAAACTAGTTTATAAAGATAAGGCTATGAATAGCACAGAGATAAGAGAGCTGTGGCAGGGTGGGAAATTTATGAAGGACTTTACTGCTGCGGTAAATCTACTGCCAAGAGGAAGCCATTGATCGACTTCTTTTTAGCCCTGCACGGTCACTCACACACACACACACACACACACACAAATGCACACTCGCTGTCCTTCTCCTCCTCTCACACACATACCCAAACACATGCAGCGTATTAGCCTGTTGGTTGTGTTATTTAAAGATAAGGGCTTCCATCAAGGCTCTGTATCAGAACATTGACTGATAACAGAAAACTTGATGGGCCTGTATGTAAATATTAGCATCAGAAGGTCAGATTCAAGTGGGCAGCTTTGTGTGTTTTAACAGCCCTCTGTTCAATATGAGTCACATCCTAAAAATGTATAGAATTTCAAAGCTTTGATAGGACTTGTCAAGATTTCTCCCCTCTAGTACAATGATCATGAAAACCCGTTGGGCATTGTTACTATTACTATATACTTTGTCTTATTTTGAAAAGAATAAACATGTTTTTTTTGTTTTTTTTCACCAAAATCCCCTTTTTCATTTACCTAAAGAAGAAGAAGTTCTCAAATGTTAAATGATGAAACACAAGACAAGACTAGGCTGAGAAATTAACTGATATAATGTAGTCTGAAAATGGCTAAATTAATAGTTAACAGACTATAAATCATTTGTATGCAGAAGCTGTCATACACATGTAAATTTCATCATTTATAGTAACTGGTAAAGGTTCAGTGCATCAAAGCTAACGGAGCAGTCTCTCACTTGTTCTCGCACGCACGCACACACACTCAAATTAAGTGTATGCATCATAGGAGGAAGTGACTGGCTGGCACAGGAAGTCAGCGTGCCACAGGGGAGCTACACGAGTTAACCTCACCGCCATGAATGAGAGCTTTAACAGACTCCTTTGAAATGATGCAGCTGGTTTCCACAACTGAAAGGTCTTCAGGGACGTTTCTTTTTTCGTCTGAATTCATCAACACCTGCAAAGCAGGCAAACTGAGGAAATCTGTTTCCCAGACTTGGCTGAAAATGTCGAGATTAATCTGGTAGATGTGAGCAAATGTACATGCTGTCAAATAGAGAATAGAGCCAGTAGCTGTGTGAGCCTTAACGCACGGTGTGCCTCAAACACTGAATGTGTGTGTGTGTGTGGGTGTGTTTACGATGGCATAAAGTGCACGAGAAGTCACCTGCAGTTGAGTTCCTGTAGATGTGTGTGTGTGTGTGTATGTGTGAATGTATATTAGTCATTTTGCAGTTTCTTTGTGTGGCATTGACTCTGTGTTTCTCTGTCTCCCCCTGCAGGGCTTGAGGAACAAGCCAAAGAAGACAGGACATGTCAAACCAGATCTTATAGATGTGGACTTGGTTAGAGGTGAGAGAAGTGTGTGTGTGTGTGTGTGTGTGTGTGTGTGCGTGTGCGCGCATGTACCCTTTTTTTTCTGTCAAGATAATAAGACATCAAACAAGCTTCCTGCTAAACCTAAAATCATCAGACAGGCGACATCGTCTGCTCAGTGGTATCAACATAACACACACACACACACACACACACACACACACACACGAACCTGAGATGCCAGTGTCTCCGTGCCAACCTCTTGTCACTGTTAATCCTCAGCTCTCTATCTGTGCTCTCATCTCTTTGCATCTGTCTCATATTCATCACACTTTGAATTATTCATCAGATCAGTCAAATTTATCCTCATTGTTATTTCATTACACAGGAAGACAAGAGAGACAACTGAGAAAGATGTGGATGGATGGAAGCAGAGAAAGATCTGCATATATAAAAAAACAAACAAAAAAAACCAGACAGAAGCGATGAAAGATGAGTCAGAGGAGGAAGAAGCAAAAGATTAAAAGATAAAAAAGATGGCTCCAGCGTGACTCCAGGATGTTTTAAGTGATGAGTTTTCTGCTCACCACAGAGTCATTTTCCTTAATTAGTTCTTCTCATTAAACTAAGTGTGTGTGTTTTTCTCTTGCTTGTTAGGTTCTGCGTTTGCCAAGGCCAAACCAGAGAGTCCATGGACGTCACTGACCAGGAAAGGCATCGTCAGAGTGGTGTTCTTCCCCTTCTTTTATCGGTGGTGGATCCAAGTCACCTCCAGAGCCATTTTCCTTTTACTGCTGGCTCTTTATTTGCTGCAAGGTAAGTGTTTGTTTGTGTGTGTGTGTGTGTGTGTGTGTGTGTGTGTGTGTGTGTGTGTGTGTGTGTGTGTGTGTGTGTGTGTGTGTGTGTGTGTGTGTGTGACCGTGTGTGTTTGACTGACTGTGTTGGATGACTGCCAAAATATGTTGTTTGTCTTGCAAACCTAGCCTACAAGCAACAGACATCACTCGGAGGAAACTTCAAGGAAATCGTGCCCTATTTTATTTTATATCATCAACATTTAAACATCCTCGGTGGATGTTTAAATCTTTGGCCCTGTGTTGGCAGGTCTGAACATTCGCAAGATGCTCAATGGCTGCTCCTGTGCACCTGATCTGCTGTTTTTTCTTAACACACGCCGCGCACACACACACACACGCGCGCGCACGCACGCACGGTCCACAATGTCTTGTGAGCATGCAGCAGTCCCGAGCTACGCCTAGTGCTGCGCATACTCACTGTACAAACACTTTCAAGACCACTCAAGTGTTTTCCACCACCTACATCATGTTGCCCTTTCTGCAGCACTGATGAAAACAGTCTTGTTATTTTTCATCTGTCTCCAACCCTCCACCCTTCCTGCCCACTTCCCTCACATGCCACATAAAAACACTCTCCCCCACACACACACACACACACACACACACACACACACACACACACACACACACACACACACACAAACACACACCTTCTATTTGATGTAATATTACATTTTAGGCAAGGTAAAATTTCCATGACATGATTTTTGATCACTAGAGTGCACAAATACAAAGCTCACAGAAATGTTAACATGAGATACAGTCATCTTATGAATTTGTTTAATGAATTTGTAATAATGTTAGCAAACCGTTGCTTAGTTACACAGCCAGCAGACACAAAGCAACATGTGCATCCCATCAGTTGAATTAACTTAACTCTGTTTTGGTCTCCACATGCTTTTGAGCTCTGTCATAGAAAGGTCATCTTTAATTTCACATCACATGTAGGGGCAAGGCTTGGGAACCCATCCACTGTAAAGGGCTAACACCTGCACATGGACTCCGAACCACAAATTTATTAAAATGGACAACATTGATTCCAGCTGAATCTTTGTGAGGATTGAAAGGCTTTCCATCTTAAATCAATTGGTGGTTTCTAGTCTCACAATGATAATCATTTCTCTGTGTATAATGTTGTAACGAATGACATTTCTCTGTCTCACAGTGGCAGCAGCAGTCCTGTATGTGTCCATCCCTCAGCCTCATGGGATACCGGCCACTGAAGTGTTTGGAGCCATCTGGCTCATGTTGCTGCTGGGCACCGTCCACTGTCAGATCGTCTCCACCAGGACCCCGAAACCTGCCTCCAGTAGCGGGGGGAAGAGACGCAGGTAAGGAAGGAAGGAGGAAGGAAAAGAGGAAATCATGCTTATTACAAATGGTGAAGGTCCAGTAAAGACAGAGACAGTGTAGAATATAAAGGAGAAATTATACAAAGCTGGAGAGAGGGAAGGAAGGGAAGGAGAGTTGGACATGATGGACAAGACGGGAAGGGGAGGAGGCGATAAAGACGAGGTCAAGGTTAGGGAAGCAGAAAAAAAAAAGATGACATGATGGGTACAGGAGGGAGTCAACAATAGATGAATCATGTAGGAGACAAGAGTGTGGAAACATTAAAATATCAGAGGACACTGCACCCAAAAAGTCTGTCTGGAAAAAAGGCATACACAGGAAGAGATAACGTGTGGGAAAATGGAGATAAAAAGCATGAGATAGAGAGAGTGGAGGAGGAAAGATGTGGTCTTTTGTTGCTGGGTTGCATCTGTCCTCACTGTTTGCTTTCTGCCAAGTTCTCAGTCAGATTTTCACTCAAAATCAAACTCAAAATTAGTTTGTTTATCATGGGGAGTTTTTTTCCACAAGTTTCTGACAAGAGAAAGATTTCCAAAAATGTATAACCTAATACTAATACCTAAACTTTCTCATTACTACAAAGTGGATTTTTGTAAAGACATGAAGTAGCGAATTAGACGAACTGTAAAATCTTCAGGAAACCTCTCCCTGATAAATGTACAGTCACTGGTTGAACACAAAAGGGATTTATTGTGTGTGAAAGTAGGAAGCAGCTCGCTTTACATGGTGTGTTTTCTAGTGTTTAGATTTGCAGGCTGGTTTGAAGCTTCAGTGTGTGGCTGCTTTTTCTGGTTCAGAACAATGTAAAGACAATTTTCAGACTTTTGGAAAGAAAATTGGACCATGCCACAGTTTTGGAAAGGGTTTGGGGAAGTTCTGGAACGTTTGGAAATAGGGTTTGCTCCTTCATTCAATCAACCGTAGACCCCCTTCCCTTTAGGGACATTTAATAAGAAGCTGATCCTCTGAATCCTCTTTCTCTTTCCCTCATCCAACTCTTACAGAGATTTCGTCTCATGGACAGATCAGTCCCTAGGACAGGAAATAAATTTTTAATATGCTGCCAAATTTCACAAGAAACTACATCATATTTTATTTATTGTTTTAAAGGAAAGAACATTTAAGTGACATTTGGTTGGAAGTCACAAACCAAATTTTGTTTTTAGATCAGCCATATTTATCTTGTGAATCAAAACCAGTCAATATAGTGTATAATGTAGTTTCTTTTCAGTGGTAGTTGAAATACTTCCTGAACATCTTGTTTCAGGCTTTAAGTTTGAAAAGCAAAATATGAGCTCTGTCCCACACCTCTCCTCTGTGTCCTTTTGATTAATAATCAAATCTATTAGGCACGATTCTGCAAAATCTAATTTTTATTTTTTATCTTTAATATCCTGCAAAACGAGACACTGAACGAAAATTCCTTCACTATTCTATTTTTCCATTGACTCGCATAAATTCAATGAAATAAGGTGTCCCCTAATCAAATCTTAAAACCTGAAATGTGTTGTTGTTGTTGTCCCATTATGTGATGTTTTTTTTTTTTTTTTAATAGGAAGCGATTATATTTCACATGTATACAACAAGTTTTCTTAAAATATTTACTTTTGCAGAATAAGAACCTAAAAGATTTTGGTGGAATTTGCCTTTTACTGTATCAGCCTCTGTGTCCAGCGGGTGCCAGGATTTCAAACTGCACTGTTGGCCTTCTGTGAAAGTTAAAATGCTTCACTCAGTGCAGTGCTGAGTAAAAACGCTGCCAGGCTCCCGATGGACACAGTGCTGTAGTTCCTTAGTCTCCAGGTCCTCTCTAAGTCTCTCTCCACCCTCTACTCTTTCCAAACTGAAGGAAGTTGAGGAAGGCATCTCAGATGGAGGTGCATAGGGAAGGCGACGGGTCTAGCACTACCGATAACACACAGGAGGGGGCGCCACACTCCCACTCAGCCAGCACCACATACAGCCTGGGCGCTCTCTTCCAAGATTTCTGGCATGATATCTGTAAAGCTGGGTGTGTATTTTCGTTTCCTGTCTTCCTACAAAGAGATGATGTACAGGGAGGGGGCTGGGCTTCAGTTTCCGAAATGATCAAGAGGAAAAGTACTAACAAATTCTAGATGACTGGTTCAATCAATCAGTTTATTGACACACAAATCTGTGATGATCTGTAAATGATAACATGTTATTGGTATCGAATCAGCAGATCTTTAAATTAAATTTATAAATAGCAAGTTTCCATTTTGTGTGACCCTAAAATCAAAAACTGAATCCCATCCCTGACTCATACCTAACCTGGGCTTCTTTAGCTGCAACATCACCTCCTCTCCCTTCACACTGTCAACTTTTATCCTCCTGCAGAAGGATGGAGAAAACCATTTCTCCATCAGCTGATTGAAAATGGAGCAATTGTTGTTGATATGCAAATAACAGTTGACAATGGGATCATCTGAAAAAAATTTGTATTTTTAAGAAACTTTCCTGTAGTACCAAACCATATCAATGAAAGCAACATTTCCATCTTTTGAATGAGGAGTAAAGAGTGAGGGAATTTTGCAGCTGATTTTAATATAAATGACTTGCTGACCAAGCTACATTCATAAGAAGCATGGGGCATGGTTGTTAAATGGAAAAACTATCCAACAAACTCATTAGTTTCAGATGTTCATCTCCAAATAAATACAACTGATGTCTTCTAGCTGCTGTTGGGATTTTTCTCGTTAAGTCATCTGTTTGATCATCTCCTCTCCCCATGCTTCTGCTTCGAGCAGCTTTCAGCAGACTGCAACAGTGTGGAACATTTCTAGCCACTAAATGACTCGAATTGGTCTCTTCATCCATTGATTATCTGTCTAACTCACTTCAGTTCTTAGTTCACGACGCTTCCTCCTCCATCAGTTCATTTTCCTCAGTGATCCATTTTCATCTACCTTTTTAACTTTATTCCTGAAATATGGATGTAGATTTGTGTCAGTATTATTTGCGGTAACAGATCGAAAATCCATGCATAAATGTATAATATGTAAATATAAAACGCCTTCCACAAATACAAAAATAAATTAGCAAATTCACAAAAATATCTTAGAAATAATTAAACAGATTTGCAAATACACAAATAAATTCCACAAATAAAAAAATTATCTGTGAATACATTCAATGAATTTATTAGTTAGATAAATGAAAAAATTTGTAAATATCTTAACATTTACACTTATAAACGGACATTTGTGAATCAATTTTCTATTTGTAAAGCGTAAAAAAATTTATGGATCTCAACTCTATGCTTATGGATTTCAATTTTACACACATGCAATTTTGAAAAAAACTTCCCGCAAGTCTAAACCAAACCAAAATCAATTTATATCACTCGGCCACTTTTGGAAAACACATGATCACCCGCTGACAACGCCATTTCCGCTTTTCAAAGTAAGAGCACGTAGTCATCTATGTGTTGATTTTTTTCCCCAAATAACTGGCGACAAATAATGTACACTACATTAATGGTTGTAAGATATGAAGTTACAGGACCTGGTTAAGGTCTTTGATAGTATGGCTGTTTGTGTTGATATTTGTTTTTTACTATACTTGATGTTTTTTTATATTTTTATGCCTTACAATTTTTTGCTGTTTTTTGGCATTTTAATGCCTTACTATATTATCTCCTTTGATGCCTGACCATATTATGACGTTTTTATGACCTTTTATGCCTTAATATACTATGGTGTATTTTTGATGTTTTATGCCATACTACTATGACATTTTGTGGCATTTTATGCCTAATTATATTATTTCATCTCATGCCTTGCCATACTGTGACGTTTTTATGACCTTTTATGCCTTAATATACTATGATGTATTTTTGACTTTTTTTGCCATACTATACTATGACGTTTTGTGGCATTTTTCTGTCATAGTATTTTTTGCCGTTTTTTGGCATTTTTCTGCCTTACTATATTATCTTGTTTGATGCCTGACCATATTATGACGTTTTTATGACCTTTTATGCCTTAATATACTATGGTGTATTTTTGACTTTTTTTGCCATACTATACTATGACTTTTTTGGCATTTTTCTGTCATAGTATTTTTTGGCATTTTTCTGCCTTACTATATTATCTCGTTTGATGCCTGACCATATTATGACGTTTTTATGACCTTTTATGCCTTTATATACTATGATGTATTTTTGACTTTTTTTGCCATAGTGGCATTTTTCTGTCATAGTATCGTTTTTTGGCATTTTTCTGCCTTACTATATTATCTTGTTTGATGCCTGACCATATTATGATGTTTTTATGACCTTTTATGCCTTAATATACTATGATGTTTTTTTGACATTTTATGCCATACTATACTATGACGTTTTGTGGCATTTTATGCCTAATTAGATTATTTCGTCTCATACCTTGCAATACTGTGACATTTTTATGAACTTTTATGCCATATTATACTATGATGTTTTTTTTGACATTTTATGCCATACTATACTATGGCGTTTTTTGCATTTTTCTGCCTTACTATATTATCTTGTTTGATGCCTGACCATATTTTTGACGTTTTTATGAACTTTTATGCCTTAATATACTCTAATGTATTTTTGACATTTTATGCCATACTATACTATAGCGTTCTTTACATTTTTCTGCCTAATTATATTATTTCGTCTCATGCCTTGCCATACTGTGATGTTTTTTTGACATTTTATGCCGTACTATACTATGATGTATTTTGGCATTTTTCTGCCTAACTATATTATCTCGTTTGATGCCTGACCATATTATGACGTTTTTATGACCTTTTATGCCTTAATATACTATGGTGTATTTTTGATGTTTTATGCCATACTACTATGACGTTTTGTGGCATTTTATGCCTAATTATATTGTTTCATCTCATGCCTTGCCATACTGTGATGTTTTTTTGACATTTTATGCCGTACTATACTATGATGTATTTTTGACTTTTTTTTGCCATACTATACTATGACTTTTTTGGCATTTTTCTGTCATAGTATTTTTTGGCATTTTAATGCCTTATTATACTATCTCGTTTGATGCCTGACCATATTATGACGTTTTTATAACCTTTTATGCCTTAATATATTATGATGTATTTTTGACTTTTTTTTGCCATACTATACTATGACTTTTTTGGCATTTTTCTGTCATAGTATTTTTTGGCATTTTAATGCCTTACTATACTATCTCGTTTGATGCCTGACCATATTATGACGTTTTTATGACCTTTTATGCCTTAATATACTCTGATGTATTTTTGACTTTTTACGCCATAGTATGCTATGACGTTTTGTGGCATTTTTCTGCCATAGTATTTTTTGCCGTTTTCTGGCATTTTTCTGCCTTACTATATTATCTCTTTTGATGCCTGAGCATAGTATGGCGTTTTTATGACTTTTTTATGCCTTAATATACTATGTCATTTTTATGATTTTTCATGCCTACTGAAAAGACGATTTGTAATGATAGAAAGATGAAAAACTGAACACAAGGAGACTGACAATTCAAGACACCAATGTGGCTGGTTTTATTTGTGCACAAAATACAGATCTGGTACAATGCACACCAAGGTTTGACTGCTTGCTTGGTCTTTTGCTCTCTGATGTGCGTGACAAGCTGATATTGATATGGAGATCCTCACATCCATGGGGCCTCTTAGCTGTTACTTGTCCTTCAGAGCTCCTGACATCATTTTCCATCCGTGGGGCTCTAACCATATAAGCACACACAAACATTCACCAATCCAACCAGGACCTCCAGATGTGTCCTAAATACGTCAGTGTTATACACATATATACAGCCATATATCACTTATATTCGAAAGTCAAAGTTATACGTATCTAAAACACTTAATACCTTACAATATTCCATGCCTTACTATGTTGTTTTTTTTAGTTTTTATGCCTCACTATACTATGTCATTTTAACAACTTTTTATGACTTACTATACTGTCATTTTTACGACGTTTCAAGCATTACTGAAAAGACGATTTGTAATGAGAGAAAGATGAAAAAGTGAACACAAGGAGAACCACAAGTCAAGACACCAATGTGGCTGGTTTTATTTGTGCACAAAAGACAGATCTGGTACAATGCACACCAAGGTTTGACTGTTTGTTTGGTCTTTTGCTCTCTGATGTGCCTGACGAGCTGATATTGTTCTGGATATCCTCACATCCATGGGGCCTCTTAACTGTTACTTGTCCTTCAGAGCTCGTGACATCATTTTCCATCCGTGGGGCTCTAACCATATAAGCAAACAAACATTCACCAATCCAACCAGGAACTCCAGATGTGTCCTAAATATGTCAGTGTTATACACATATATACAGCCATATATCACTTATATTTGAAAGTCAAAGTTATATGTATCTAACACACTTAATACCTTACAATATTCCATGCCTTACTATGTTGTTTCAACGACTTTTTATGCCTTGCTATACTATGTCGTTTTGTGGCATTTTTCTGCCATACTATTTTTTGCCGTTTTTTGGCATTTTTATGCCTAATTGTATTATTTCATCTCATGCCTGACCATTCTATGATGTTTTTATGACCTTTTATGCCTTGATATACTGTTATGTATCTTTGACTTTTTATGCCATACTAATTTTTGCCATTTTTTGGCATTTTAATGCCATACTATACTATGACTTTTTTGGCATTTTTCTGCATACTATTTTTTGCCGTTTTTTGGCATTTATCTGCCTTACTATATTATCTCGTTTGATGCCTGACCATACTACGGCGTTTTTATGACTTTTTATGCCTTAATATACTATCATGTATTTTTGACACATTTTGCTATACTATACTATGTCGTTTTTTGGCATTTTTATGCCTAATTATATTATTTTGTCTCATGCCTTGCCATACTGTGATGTTTTTTTGACATTTTATGCCATACTATACTATGGCGTTTTTTGCAATTTTCTGCCTTACTATATTATCTCGTTTGATGCCTGACCATATTATGACGTTTTTATGACCTTTTATGCCTTAATATACTATGGTGTATTTTTGATGTTTTATGCCATACTACTATGACATTTTGTGGCATTTTATGCCTAATTATATTATTTCATCTCATGCCTTGCCATACTG
>NW_019525132.1:591688-592424 GCF_002814215.2 Seriola lalandi dorsalis | reverse complement strand
TTTTTATGACCTTTTATGCCTTAATATAATATGGTGTATTTTTGACTTTTTTTGCCATACTATACTATGACTTTTTTGGCATTTTTCTGCCATAGTATTTTTTGCCGTTTTTTGGCATTTTTATGCCTAATTGTATTATTTCATCTCATGCCTGACCATTCTATGATGTTTTTATGACCTTTTATGCCTTAATATACTATGGTGTATTTTTTTACTTTTTTTGCCATACTATACTATGACATTTTTGGCATTTTTCTGTCATAGTATTTTTTGTCATTTTAATGCCTTACTATATTATCTCGTTTGATGCCTGACCATATTATGATGTTTTTATGACCTTTTATGCCTTAATATAATATGGTGTATTTTTGACTTTTTTTGCCATACTATACTATGACTTTTTTGGCATTTTTCTGCCATAGTATTTTTTGCCATTTTTTGGCATTTTAATGCCTTACTATACTATCTCGTTTGATGCCTGACCATATTATGATGTTTTTATGACCTTTTATGCCTTAATATACTATGGTGTATTTTTTACTTTTTTTGCCATACTATACTATAGCGTTTTTTACATTTTTCTGCCTAATTATATTATTTCGTCTCATGCCTTGCCATACTGTGATGTTTTTTTGACATTTTATGCCATACTATACTATGGCGTTTTTTGCAATTTTCTGCCTTACTATATTATCTCGTTTGATGCCTGACCATATTATGACGTTTTTATGACCTT
>NW_019525132.1:534947-590384 GCF_002814215.2 Seriola lalandi dorsalis | reverse complement strand
GGTGTATTTTTGACTTTTTTTGCCATACTATACTATGACTTTTTTGGCATTTTTCTGCCATAGTATTTTTTGCGGTTTTTTGGCATTTTAATGCCTTACTATACTATCTCGTTTGATGCCTGACCATACTATGACGTTTTTATGACCTTTTATGCCTTAATATAATATGGTGTATTTTTGACTTTTTTTGCCATACTATACTATGACTTTTTTGGCATTTTTCTGCCATAGTATTTTTTGCCGTTTTTTGGCATTTTAATGCCTTACTATACTATCTCGTTTGATGCCTGACCATACTACGGCTCTTTTATGACCTCTTATGCCTTAATATACTATGTTGTATTTTTGATGTTTCATGCCATACTATAGTATGATGTTTTGTGGCATTTTTATGCCTAATTACAGTATTTCGTCTCATGCCTTGCCATACTGTGACGTTTTTATGTACTTTTATGCCTTAATATACTATGATGTTTTTTTGACCTTTTATGCCTTAATATGACATTTTTTGACATTTTTCTGCCATACTATTCTTTGCTGTTTCTTGGCATTTTATGCCTTACTATACTATCTCGTTTGATGAGCACACTAACTTTACTATACTATGACGTTTTATGCCATAAAAAGGCATAAAACGTCATAGTATAGTAAAGCATAAAAACTCATAAAAACATCAGTATAGTAAGGCATAAAAACATCAGTATAGTAAGGCATAAAAGCGTCATAATATAGTAGGGTATAGAAAGTCATTAAAACATCATACTATAGTAAAGCATAAAAAGTCATAAAAAGGTCATAGTATAGTAAGGCATAAAAAGCAATAGAAACAACACAGTGTAAAAAGTGTTAAGAACAACATAGTAAGGTAAGGCATAAAAAATCAAAATGATATAATAAAGTAAGGCAAAAAAGCGTCACAAAAGTAAGTCATAAAATATCATAATATAATAAGGTATAAAAAGTCATGAAAATGTCATAGTATAGAAAGGCATAAAAAATAATAAAATGTCACAGTATAACAAGGCGTAAAAAGTCCTTAAAACAACATGGTAAGCATAAAAGTTATAAAAAAAACTTATTACTTGACTTATTACATATATATGAAATATTTGTCCCTATATCAATAGTGATGTGTCATCTATAAGAGGATATATTATTATAACATATATACATCCTCTGGATATATGAAGATATCGGTTCATAACATATATGATATATTCAGTAAAATACAACTTTATTAAAACAAGTTATTTAAATTCTATGTGGTTGCATATGATTTTCTTCACAATTTCTTATTAAATTTAACCATACATGTTTATCTTCTACATTATATATGTAATGAACATATACTCACAGGCATTGGGATGGATATGTAACATGTGTATGAATGTAATAGAAAAAGCCATATTAAAATACATGTTTCTATTAGCTAGACATATATGTCAATACATGATATTGTCAGCAGGTGATCATGTGTTTTCCAAAAGTGGCACAAGTCGATTTTGGTTTAGACTGGTGTAAAGTTTGTTTCAAAACTCTGTGTGTGTAAAATTGAAATCCACAAGTGTAGAATTTAGATCCACAAATGCTTTACAAATAAGAAATTGATTCACATATGCTTTATCTTTTCTTTTTTATAATTAATTGAATGTATTATTTTTTATTTCTGGAATACTTGCAAGATATTTTTTTGTATTTGTGGAAGGTGTTTCATATTTACAGGTTAAACATTTACGCACAGATTATTGATCTATTCATATGAATATTATTGAAACAAATCTACCTCCATACTGAAGTTATAATGTAATAATTACTTTTCTTGTTGCACGTTCATGATACTAGTTACAATACTTGATGCTCAGTGCTTTTATCCCTAATCCATTTATGTATTAACATATTCAGTGTTTCACTTGAATGGTTATTGCAGCAGCAGCTACAGTCCATCATGTTTTATACAATACTTCTCCAGTGTCATTGTGTGTGAATGTTCCAGTGTTGTGTTGAATGCATCCTGTTAGTGTGATTATCTCACTGCATGTTTACTTCTTCATTACTGATGAACTCACGACTCTGAACCTCTTTATCCGTCAATTTCTCCTGCTCTCTTCATCTCTCCTCTCTTTCATTTCCTCTTAAGATCTAAGAAGTCCAAGCTTTCCATCGACAAATCTACAGAGACGGACAACGGCTACGTGTCGCTGGACGGCCGAGTGACCAATCGCAGCAGCGAGGAAGGGCTTCAGCTCCACGAGCAGCGATGTGATTCGTTAAACAGGGCCGACGAGGTGTGCTGGAACCCGCACGTCCAGCCCACACACACTCATACAGCCCGCAGCACAGGACTGATGCTGGCCAGTGGCAATAAGGTGATCCATCCACTTATCATTATTTGTTTTTGATCTACACATTATTGATCACCAAAGCATGTGATTATGCTGAAACATTATCTATCACTCCATGATTTGCTGATGGATGTGTGTTTTTTGTGTCGTCAAGGAGCCAGCCTCAGATGAGGCGTCCAGCGAGGAGGACCCTGAAGCGTCCTACAGCGCCCTCCGTAGGGGAGTTGAAAGGATGAACAGTGACTGTACGCTGCGTAACCGCAAGAATACACACCACTATAAGAAACACTACGCTGTGGAGGTAAACACACACAGAAAAAACATATTCACTTCTCAAGTCAGTTTATTTAAATTGTCAGGAAGGAAAACAGAACATACACACAACAATCCTCTGTCTCTGTCAGGACGTCCCCAAGTCCGGCACCAGCTGCAGCTCCAGATGTTCCAGTCTGAGGACTCAGGACTCAGAGAGCACTCGACACGAGTCAGAGACAGAGGACCTGATGTGGGAAGATTTCCTGCACTGTGCTGAGTGCAGATCCTCATGCACCTCAGAAACAGGTCAGAGGAAGCGATCTGCATAGAACAGAGTAGAACCAAATGTAAACAGTCAAGAAAAAGGTTTAATGTGCTGCCCTTGCTCATACATGGATATCTGAGGGTAACTGTATTGAAACTGATACTCAGACTCCTTTTCTTCACAGAGGGAGAAGGAGGAGGAACACCTGTATGCCCTCCTGCTAAAAAGGAATATAGAGACGACCCTTTCCATCAGGTCTGTAAACTTATTGACACAACACATGTAGCTCGCAGGGGGAGCGTTAGTTAATTTTTGAGTGTTGCTGTTGTAAATATTTATAGGAATCTAGATGTTTTAAAAGTCTGGGTTACCTATGACCAGTATTTCAAAGAGGAATTTAAATACTGTCTAAATGAAGTAACCTAGACATATAAGTCGTGATCGTTTCTTTACTACCCCGTCTGATCTGAAATGTAATAAAGAGCATGTCAGTATTAACGTGGGTATTGGTGTGGTGTGTATGTTTCTGCAGGGTCACGTTCCCTGGCTTCACAGCTCCAACCCCGGCCTGGAGAGAGTGAGTGCTATAGTGTGGGAGGGAAACGAGTGTAAGAAGGCAGACATGTCCGTCCTGGAGATCAGTGGCATGATCATGAACAGAGTAAGACACAATTTCTGTGATCCTAAACAAATAAACGATACTTTTCACATTTTAACATACATGTGTGTAAAAAAAAAAAAAAAAGACCTTAACCATTTAACTGTTTTCTGGTTCACACAGGTGAATCTCTACACTCCTGGTATTGGTTACCAGGTCTTTGGGAACCTGGTTTCAGTGACACTTGGACTCACACCTTTTGCGTACAGGTACTGCTGACATCATCCCTCAATATGTGAAGTTAGTTAAAATGATACCTGCTTTTAATCTCCAGTAACAACAAACAAAAAAAAAAAGTACTACAGATTGTGAATTTTCAATATTTGGAAAAATGCTCACTAACAGTACAAGTACAAAACATCTGGCCATGTTTTACTCACGTCAGTCTCCCTCCCTCTCCTACAGGCTGGCTCAGTACCGTGACTTGGATCAGCTGACCACGCTCTCAGCCAATGAGCTGCTGTCTGTGGCGCTGGGGGGCGGGTCTGGGTCGGATGCACTGGTCATCACCATGGTGACACTGAGCTTCCTGGTGCGTGTTTGCCTTATATGGCTGTTCTTCTTCCTGCTCAGCGTAGCAGAGAGGACGTACAAACAGGTGAGGAGATGAAATTCACATTTGGTGCTTTTACTTGTGGAGCTACAAGAACGGTTTTCTGAAGCGTGAAGCTGAGTTGGAAACTTAATAGCCTTTACTCATTATATATGTTTGTATTTGTGTTTCAGAGGCTACTGTTTGCCAAACTGTTTGGTCACCTGACTTCAGCCCGCAGAGCCAGGAAGTCTGAAGTCCCCCATTTTAGACTGAAGAAAGTTCAGAACATCAAGATGTGGCTGTCGCTACGCTCCTACCTCAAGGTACCGCACAGTTTTATTTATCTACATTTTTATTGTTTATATGGTAATTAACTGTAAGATTAGTATCAATGTTAAATGATTTTTCTAAATTTATGAATTCATCTGTTAATTCTGGAGTTGGATACATTCACAGCTGTAATGAAAGAAATGCAGAGACACAAACTGTTGGGCTGTACTTTCAGAGACGGGGTCCTCAGCGTTCAGTGGATGTGATAGTGTCGTCAGCCTTCCTCCTCACTTTGTCCGTCGTCTTCATCTGCTGTGCCCAGGTAATTCTGAGTGTGTCAAATTATAGTGCTGAAGATCTATGAGTACGTCCAGGTGACTTTTATGAGCTGAGATCAAATTACAATTTCATGTTCAGCACATTATGTGAGAGAAAAAAGGAAAACTTCTCAATAAGAACAAATGCTGAGTTTTGTTCACTAGATTTAGGTGTTTGTCCTGTAGTTGTAGCAGTCATTAACATACCAGAAGTTATTTTACTTTCTTTATTTGTGTACCTCAGTTTTGAGTGGATTTATAAATGAAAGCAACTATGTGTAGGATTTTCATGTAATTATATGATCAACCTCAGTTAAAAAGTGGTGCAGTCTATGCTGCTGTCTGCCTCAGTGTCTTTTTTTTCCGATAAACAACCACTGGAAGGATATTTCCAAAAATTCAACACACAGTGGCTTTAAAAAGCCTTCACTCTGAGAACCAAATAAACTACCAAAAGAAACATTTTTAGAAACCAAATAACATACTGACCTCTCTCTTTTCAGTTGCTCCACGTCCATGAAACGTTCCTGGAGTGTCACTATAACTGGGAGCTGGTGATCTGGTGCTCCAGTCTGTCTCTGTTCTTGCTCAGGTTCGTCACTCTGGGCTCCGAGACCAGCAAGAAGTACAGCAACACCTCCATACTGCTGACTGAACAGGTACAAACACACACAGAAAACACACAGTACATTACCACACAGCAGACCTGTCTGGAAACGCTCACATCGATCCATTGTGTGTTTGACAGATCAACCTGTATCTGAAGATGGAGAAGAAGCCAAACAAGAAAGAGGAGCTGACACTGGTCAACAACGTGTTAAAACTGGCTACCAAACTACTCAAGGTACGGACAAAGCAGCTTTCAAAATTTACTACTTTTTTTTTTTTTTAATAAACATTTTAATTTTTAATTTTTAAATTTTAATAACTAATTTGTCTCTCTCCCCAGGAGCTGGATACTCCGTTCAGGTTGTACGGTTTGACCATGAACCCTCTGCTCTACAACATCACACAGGTGGTCATCCTGTCTGCAGTGTCGGGAGTCATATCTGACCTGTTAGGATTTAACCTGAAGGTAAGTGTGTGTGTGACAGAGCTTTATGGGCATTTCACTTTGTGTCATTATGTTTAAGTGCAACGTCAGACCGCACATCTGTTAGTTTGTTGCCTTTATTCCAGTCTCTTGAACACTATTTGCTGTTGGTCAACGGCACAAATTTGTGTGTCAGCTATCACCCAAGTGATTTGAGATTGGTCTGGAAGTTCACTGGCATCACTGTAGTCAGCGGATTTGCTCGCAGGAACACAAATCTGCACTTTTAACCAATAGCAAGACGTCTTCACAGCGCTGACCACAAAGTCCAAAAGAGAGGAACCTTTCATAGTTTATTTGTATCATACAGTTTTATAGAATACTGTTCCACTGAAGCATAAATATCCACAGAATAAACATGCACAGTTATGAGGCATAAGTTGATCTTGAGTAAACTCTTAACTAGTGTAAAAACTACAGTAGTTCAACCAGTAGGCTTGCGTGTAGCCACTGTCGCCAACACTTGCAGATGAACTGAACTGCGCTACCTTCTGGTGTGACCTGTCTTTACAGCGTGGTATTTAACCTTGAAACTGTACATCTGAATAATAACTGCAGAACACAGAAACTTTTACATTGTGTTTGTCTTTGAAAATCTAATAGAAGATTTGTGTTTCGTTTCTTTCTGTTCACAGCTGTGGAAGATCAAATCGTGACAGTGAACAGAGAAACAGTGTCAACTTGTCAGTCTCCACATATCGGAGTGCTTTGACATTCAACGTTCTCACTTTGTGCAATTCACAAAACTATTTATTTACCCACTCAGTGTTTTTACTTAGGGTTTATTTGAATTCTAGTTTGTTTCCATTTTTGTGTTTTATGACACACAACAATGCTATATTTCACCTGTCTACAAAAAGTGTTATTATTATAAGAAATTAATAATATTATTATCATTATTATTGTGACGATTTAGGTTCTAAGCTGCATTTGCGACAGTTTTCATTTCAGTTCATTCGCAAATATGAAGGCAAAGTATTGAGCTGCCAACAGGGCAGAAATCTTTTTATTGTAATTTTTGTGTTTTACTTGCTTAAACTGAAAGTTATTATTTATGTCGAGTGAGTTTCAAAACAAAACTTCAAACTGTTACGACTGTAAAACCTGTTTTTAAAAATACACAAGTTGGTCCAGTGGTTTTCTTCTGACAAAGAAATTCATTTCTTAAGTTTTAATGTGTGTAAAAAATGTTTAGATGGTGCAGTAAATGATTTAAACCAGAGTAACACTGTGTTAGTCACAGGGACTCTTAATTATCCTGAACCTGGCTGGTTTGGTGAAGAAATTAATTCGCTAAAATTTAAGATGCTGATATTTTTGGTATAATTCATGGTATTTGACAAATACCAGGAATTACAACTACCCTCTATTCCTTATTCAAACCAGCTCCCACACATAAATGCTTAAAACAGTTATATTTACATACCTGTTAATAGATGTTAACAGTACCGTTCTGCAGGTTAAAGTTGCCGTCTTACCTGACAAAACTGTTCATGGATTTGTTCTCATTTGGGGAGAGGTGAAATGCCAGGTGACATCAGCACTGCAAAGAAACAATCATCCAGTTAATAGAAATAACAACAAGGAGAAAAGGTGTCATTTACAGAAACCTCTGCAGTTTAGACAATTAAAGAAACACATATGATCTCAATCTTAATTTCCATACAGATGAGGACTTGTGTGTAAAAATACAAACAGTCTCATTGGGGTTTTCCTGAAGAATTCCTCACTACAGCGCATATGAATTACAATGATCCCTTTTTTATTTATTCTTTTATTAAACAGTGTTTTAATGGTCAGTGGTTTTAACAGTATTTCCAGCAACACATGTGAAAGTAGTAAGTTTTCCTCACAGCTGATGTAGTTCAGGATATTTTCATACTATGTTACAACATGCAGTTAATGAATGAGATTTGGATGAAATGACTTCAAACAGCTTCATAGTAGGTTGATGGTGTTTACCTCAACCTTTTTTGAACTTTTGTTCGGATCTACAGAGAGGCCTGATTGCTGCATTAAAAGCCAATTCCTTACTTCAAGTAAATTAGTGGTTTTTATCCGAGAGAAGTATCAGTTGTTTTTGTCTCAGATTTTAAAGCAGAATCAAGTTCAATTCTGAGTCACAAACTTTTCTTGTTTCTGATTTTTCTCTAGTGACACTCCGTTTTTAAAACATCTGCTATCAAAATCAAAATGTCCCATTCTTAGTGTAAGAACATAGTAATTGGTAATAAAAAAAAAAAATACATTGGCCAGTTATCGGAAATATTGAAATGTTACTTTCTAGAGCTCTTCAATTACAAATATTTTAGAGGAATTTTCAGGATTTTTTTTTGGTGCAGTTTGTTTGAAAATCTTTAATGTAATTTTCTGGTCGATGCTACATCCTGCACGTCATAACAACATGAAGAGTTTTAGCTGTTTGAACATTTTGGGATCTGATTGGTATTTTTATATCAGTCAGTATTCATTGGATTTTATAGAAAATTTGATATCAAACTCCCAGAGCTACTTGGACGGCAGAGTCATGTGCACGGCGAAGTCAAAGTCAGTTCACTGTCACAGGTTTCTAAACACTGCAGTTGTCTGAATATGAATCAAGATACGCACTTTAAAAAAACAGATTTTAAAATGGGAGAAAAGACGTTACACCTTGTTTCAATGTCAAGAGATTTTCTTTTGTACCTCACCTGCTTGTGCTCCGCTGTTCAAGTGAATGCTAGCTCTGAACTTAATCTTCACATCACTCTCTGAAGTCAATTCTACATGGTACGTGAATTTATCATGCCCACAGAAAACATCTTAAATGTGATTAAAATGCTGACACAAGTTGTTGCCTCAGTTAATTAGTTAGCAATTCGCTGACTGAAACTAACTTCATTCATAAAAATGCTAGCATTATCATCTTCAGTGTGATTGGGGAGGAAGACCAAAGTGCTTATTGTTTGTTTTTTGTTTGTCTCTGCTGGAAAAAAGAATGTATTTGCAGCATTATGCTTTAAAATCTATTTGTTTCCCTTTGGAAATACTTTAAGTTGTATGTTTGTTTTCTTTTTGACATTGAGCTTATTGTTCTTTCATTATTCATTTGTAAAAGTTGTTTGTTCTTCACGCTTGTCGGAAAGGAGAGACGTGTTTGTTTTTAAGGAACAAAGAAGTTTGAATTGTATGTATGAAAATGAATCTAGGTAAAAAGGACTCTATGTTGTGATTCTGTTTTTAAAGAGTCTGAATATTTAGATTTAGATTTTTTTGTGAACTGGTCTGTCCACAAGGTCTACATTTTTATAAGAAAATAAAAAGAAATGGATGTTGACTCCCTGATTCTTTTTTTGTCTTTCAGTACTGTAGCAAAACCTCAAATAAAGTAGAAAAATATAACAAATGCGAAGACAGTCAAGTAAATAACACTCTATCTTGCTTAGCAACATGTACAAAAATGCTAACAGGGCCCAGTTGTATGGAGGCCCCTAAGGACAGAATACATACAGCTGTGGCCAAAAGTTTTGAGAATGACACAAATATTAATTTTCACAAAGTCTGCTACCTCAGTTTTTATGATTGCAATTTGCATATACTCCAGAATGTTATGAAGAGTGATCAGATGAATTGCAATTAATTGCAAAGTCCCTCTTTGCCATGAAAATGAACTTAATCCCAAAAAACACATTTCCATTGCATTTCAGCCCTGCCACAAAAGGACCAGCTGACATCATGTCAGTGATTCTCTCGTTAACACAGGTGAGAGTGTTGACTGCTGTGTTGAAGGCTGGAGATCACTCTGTCATGCTGATTGAGTTAGAATAACAGACTGGAAGCTTTAAAAGGAGGGGGGGGGGGTGCTTGAAATCATTGCTCTTCCTCTGTTAACCATGGTTACCTGCATGGAAACACGTGCAGTCATCATTGCTTTGCACAAAAAGGGCTTCACATGCGAGTGTATTGCTGCTAGTAAGATTGCACCTAAATCAACCATTTATCGTGTAGAAGGCTTCACGGCGCCCAATAAAGTCCAGCAAGCGCCAGGACCATCACCTAAAGTTGATTCAGCTGCGGGATCGGGGCAACACCAGTGCAGAGCTTGCTCAGGAATGGCAGCAGGCAGGTGTGAATGCATCTGCAGGCACAGTGAGACGAAGACCTTGTCTGGTGTCAAGAAGGGCAGCAAAGAAGCCACTTCTCTCCAGGAAAAACATCAAGGACAGACTGATATTCTGCAAAAGGTACAGGGATTGGACTGCTGAGGACTGGGGTGAAATCATTTTCTCTGATGAATCCCCTTCCCGATTGTTTGGGGCATCCGGAAAAAAGCTTGTCCGGAGAAGAAAAGGTGAACGCTAGCATCAGTCCTGTGTCATGCCAACGGTAAAGCATCCTGAGACCATCCATGTGTGGAGTTGCTTCTCAGCCAAGGGAGTGGGCTCACTCAAAATTTTGCCTAAGAACACAGCCATGATTAAAGAATGGTACCAAAACATCCTCCAAGAGCAGCTTCTCCCAACCATCCAAGAACAGTTTGGTGACAAACAATGCCTTTTCAAATATGATGGAGCACCTTGCCATAAGGCAAAAGTGATAACTCAGTTTCTCAGGGAACAAAACATCTAAATTTTGGATCCATGGCCAGGAAACTCCCCAGACCTTAATCCCATTGAGAACTTGTGGTCAATCCTCAAGAGGCGGGTGGAAAAACAAAAACCCACAAATTCCAAGCATTGATTATGCAAGAATGGGCTGCCATCAGTCAGGATGTGGCCCAGAAGTTGATTGACAGCATGCCAGGGCGAATTGCAGAGGTCTTGAAAAAGAAGGGTCAACACTGCAAATATTGACTCTTTCCATAAACTTAGTGTAATCGTCAATAAAAGCCTTTGAGACTCATGAAATGCTTGTAATTATACTTCAGTATACCATAGTAACATCTGACAAAAAGGTCTAAAAACACTGAAGCAGCAAACTTTGTGACAACCAAAACATTCTCAAAACTTTTGGCCACGGCTGTACATAGTTTTCAGCAGGTGAATTTTAAAAACAATTTTAAAAAATAAAGATGCTGCAGGTGGCATCTCAAAATTGCTTGTTTTGTCCGAACCAACTGTTTAAATTCCACAGATACTCAATTTATAATGATATCAAACGGAAACAGGACAGATTCTCACATATGACAGATATTATTTTATAATATGCCCTATATATTAAGGTTTAAATTAGGACTACAATCAGCAACTCTATGACATTTTTACTTGATAATATTTTGGACTTTAACGCCACTGTACCCCAAGTAGTTTCTGTGCGTTTGTTCCCCCTTTTCACATTTTTATTTATTTTTCACTGCAATATAAAGTCCTGCACCTCAATGGAAACAGCACACCCCCAGCTAGAAGTAGAGAGCTCAAAATGTCTTTTGTGCAGCATAACACATTTATAGTGCCATAAATCACTAAAAATAAATAAAACAAAACATGTTTTTCTTTGATATTTTATATGAAAAAAAATTCAGAATTAAGGAAAATCTATTTGGGAGCTTCACATGCTTTACATACTGAGCTATTGACATGTTTATAACTGTAAGAACCAGGCCACTTCAACTATTTACATATCATTCAAAGCAACTATATACAACACTTCTACTACAGGCATGCAGAGGAACCATAGTCATGCCAGTCTACATCAGTATGTATCTAATATCAGGCACAGTGCCACACTTTCTGCACTGTGTGTGTGTATATATATATATATATATATATATTCTCTGCTACACAATGGGAATAGGTATTATAGGGGGGCACCAGGTGACATTGCAGTATAAATATTATAACATAGTCTACTATAATTCATTATATTATGATAGTAGTATTATAATACCTTACAGGTTGTTATAATATGTATAAATACAATCTATTCACATATTTTATGATAATATGATGAACCTATTTCATACTCGGGATTGCACCCGTTATATACTCGGGATTGCTACATCCGGGTCTTTCCCCTCCTGAAAATCCTCTCTGACTCTCTTGAAAACCTGTCAGAAGCTATTATAATATTCATAAATAGAACCCAGACACATATCATAGAGATACAGCATGCTAAAATGAGGAAACAGCCCTGAAATAGAACGATATAGGCCTACTCACATGTCCTCACATGGATCAAGATGGCGCGGAATCCTCGTCTGACTCGGTCGTCTGAATCCGGTCGTTTCCGTCGTCCTCGCAGCTGAAACTATCTTCCAGTAACTTACTAGCAGCTTTTTTCAGTCTGTATCATTTCTGTGACACGATAAATGTCTTTTAGAACTCAAACTTCATGATTTGTGTGTCTCTCCAACCCCATTCGTCCACGCTCTTCTTTGAAAACAGCCTGCTAACTTCCGTGTGTTCGTGTCACGTGTCTACGTATTGGTCAGCTGACATCTGCGTCATCATGGCTGCGCAGAGGAGCGTAGATTTATCTGTTTTTAAATTATTTAGCTAAAGCAAACCGCTAATTTTTGAGATTTTTTTTTTTTTTTTTTTATAAATAGGGCATGTAGACAAGCAATTTTGATGAACGTTTGAAATTACAAGTTTAAATTCTGTTACATTTTCTGACGGAACCGTATTTTATATATGTTTACTTCAAGGACCATCGGAAAGTTGAAAATCCGACGATTTGTTCAGTCGTTACAGCTCCTGGCTATGATAAGTGCTTTATTTTTGGCGATTCTCGAATAAAAACTGGTTTTTCGATTCCGGCCGCGAGATCCCGTGAACGGGACTTGGGGTTCAAGGCGTTTTGGAGGAAATACTACTCACAACAACACCACTGATACCCATTTTGTTAAAAATTTCTAAATTTACTATACCTTTAATTATATATTTTAAAAAGGCCTGCATTATTTTTGCATTATATAAGACTGAGCTGCCTAGTTGTAAAAAGTAAATTTGTCTCAGCAAATACTGCTCAAGTTCTTTGTTGTACCTGGTGTTTATATTAAATAAATACTTTGTTGTAACAAATGTAATGGACAAGGAAGCTCTTTCTGTAATGGTTTAGGGTTGTGCACATATTAACCACTAACAGCACAAAATGACAGATCAAAAAACCTTTTTATTAGAACAATACAGCAGATATAAAGGTCTATTGCAATCAAACACTCCCATCAGAACGGAAAGTGTGCTTCAACAGACAATATGCGCTCCCCAAGAGAAATAAATTAATATAAACAGAAACAGAAAATTGGAAAAAGAAAAGAAAAACAGAAGATGAATATTTTTTTCTTCTTCTTCTTCAAAGCAAAGTGTGACGCAAAGAGGAGATGCAGATCATTCAAATAATAATTGAACTTGCTGATGGGAAACTCGCAAAAGTACAGTTTACGACAAGCTCAGAATAGAAGTGTTTCCATTGTGCCTGTGCAAGATTTTGGTATTTTCAGAAAAACGTATACAAGATCACCTTGTATTAACTTCAGAGTACAGTCTCATTAACAATATGAGGCTATTCATGTGTAGTATTTGTGGTGCCTCTTTGAGAATATTGTCAGATTTTTTCAGGAAATGTCATGTTTTGTTTTTTGCTATTTTTAGGGTGAGAGAGACTCTGGTACTCTGGGCCTCTCTGTTCTCATCACATATCATCATGTTTGATGAGAACAGAGAGGCCCAGATCTGGCTGATATAAACGGATGAGAACAACAACAAAAAAAAGATCAAAGAGAAAAGAAAAAAAAAAAAGCAAAATTAAAGCTTGCCATAATAATAATAATAATACCAAAAACAGCAGTGGATAAATTAAAATACAATCCAGGCAGAAAGAAAAACACGTTTTCAGACAGAGAATCCATTTTCTGTGTGGAGGTGAATCTTATCAAGTGCCACAGAGGAGGAGGACTACATTGAACTGCATCTGTACTGTATTAATACTGCAGATTTACAGTACCAAAATGACATACATGACTCTGGAGCCTTGTTTATAAAAATGTCTTAAAGTTATCCTTGTGTTTTAAGGAGTCATTTAAGGGCATGTCATAAAAAAGAATAAACTTATCGGTGGCATAGAAATTAGTTTTATCGTTAGATATATAAGACGATTTACAGTAAGAAGATAAATGAAAATGGCTACATATCAAGATGACTTATGTTTCATCATTTTGACTTTATATTTGGTTTTAAGCACACATGAGAAGGTTTCATTAATGAGGCCCCAGGTCTGATTTGAGATCAATGCTCCGACTCTGTGATGCTTGAAAAACACAAGGCCGCAGGTTCAACAAGAGAGTGAATTAAAAACAAAAAACAAAAAACAAAAAACTGAGTAGAGGACAGTCGTTATGTCCATATATTTCCAGGTTTTTAGGTCAGAAAAGTGACTGAGTTGTCACTTCCCACCTGCACTGGTGACAAAATACAAGCAAGTCTTGTTTGATAAGATTCAGGTGTTGTGCCTTAAATTTCCTCTTCACCTCTACCTCTCATCCTTGCATAAACAGACTTAATGAAATTGTTTGAAGCGCTTCCCTCCAATCACAGAAACTATTACTCGCTCCACTGCACCTCACTGCTAGAACAAGTGTAGGTATAACACCTCTTCTCCTCATCTGTAATTGATTTATCATATTACATATTTATTTATTCTTGCCATTATAACACTTTTTTTTGTTCTTTTTTCATATACATTTCATACAAATCTATAACCCAAAATTTAGAAATCTTATTTACATGGAAAAGGGTTCTTTTTTTTTTACTTTTAAAAGTGACTATTAACCCCCCACCCACCCCAACATCTCCCCCCGCAACCTTAACAATCATGGAAGAAATCCAAAGACATTTTCCACTCAATTCTTTTTCTTTTTTTCATATTTGAATGCTCTAAAATGTGACTTGGAAAATGGCATTCAGCAAAAAACACCCCAAAATGTCTTTTTTTTTTTTTGAAAGCCATAATTATGCTTCCTCTTCAAATCAAACCATTAAATGTCAGAACTCAACTCAGAAGAAAATGTAGAATTACTTGAAGGGAGGTTTTGATTGGCTCACCCCCTCCCAAACAAACAGAGATACTTCCTGGAAAGAGTAGAGTCTCAAAAATCATTTTATAAAACACGCCATCTTGGAAGTGGTTTTATAGTCAAAGCAACAGAGCCAGAGGAGGTGAGGATGGACAGACAGAGACAGACAGACACAAAGATAACAAAAACCCTCCTCAATCAGTCTTAATAGCGCCCCCTGGGAGGCCATCCTGTGGATTACGCATACAAGCACACACTGGACAAGCCACATCGGCCTTCAGTTTAGGGGAGAGAGCGTGTGTGCATGTCTTAGGTTTGTGTGTGTTTGTGTGTGTGTGTGTGTGTGTGTGTGTGTGTGTGTGTGTGTGTGTGCATATTATTAGAACCAGTGCCTCCCCGCAAAATGTGTGTCAGTGAATGAGTGAGTCAGTTAAAGGGTGCCGTCCTCAGCGCAGCCCGCTCCCGCCGTGTAGCGAAACTCCTGTAGGTTGGATACACCGTGGAAATGAACAAAAGCCCCGGCAACAACCAAGATGTGGAACAACTGGTGGGAGTGGAACTATGGAGGAGAAAGAAAGAAAGAGGGAAAAAGAGAAGATTAAATGTGTGTGAAAGAGAAACAGAGCGACATAAATGGCCTCTGTCTAGTCAGTGCATGTGTGTTTCTTAAACTCACCCAGATGTCACACTTGCCAGGGAAGAACCTCTCAGGGATACGAGCGGCGTACAGACAGGCTCCGGTGATGTAGAGCGTCGCCATGAGCAGCAACCAGCCCATCTGACCCATGGTGGTCGCTTTGATCAGACCCTCGCTGATGACAAAGTGTAGGGTGGGAACCACGCCGCTCAGACCCAAACCCACAAACACTCCTACACAGAGAAGACAGGGTGAATACATGAGAACCAACAATGCTGGTGAGAGCGGCGAGAGAGAACCAAGACAGTAACGTTTGGGACCAGAAAACCAAAACAATGAGCTGAAAGCTGCAGCACACTCAGTTATTCAATCCATGAATTATATAAAACATTGATTAGAGAACCTTTAAAGAACAAAATACTACACTATCTCACTCTACCTGCTCTGACTCCTCTGTACTGCGGTGTGGCGAAGAAGTCGCACTGGGAGACGGTGATGGCGGCAAGCCCCAGTATACACACCACTATCAGGTAGATGAAGCAAGGCTGAGGGGAGCAGTAGAAGGAGTAGTACAACCAGGGGACGAATGAGCCCATGATCAGGAAGGCGATCCCACTGTAGTCCAGCCTAGAGGAAAACACAGAATCACCATGAATTTTCTACTCAAGTGTCATGAGCACTATGTCATGAGGAATGAGGCTTCATACTCTGTCGAGTTTACAGCGTGTGTGTCTTACTTGGAGAAGACTCTGGAGACGCCCTCAGAGTGGCAGTAGACTGTGTGGAAGAGCCAGGAGAAGGAGAGGCAGAGGATGGCTCCCAGGAAAAACATCCCGATCACAACCTTCTCCTGGACGGGAGCCACGAACGACATGTTGGGCCTGAACATGTACATGAGACCCAGACAGAGGAAAAACAAACATCCTGCAGAGAGAGAGAGACAGAGCGAGAGATGGAGATGGGAGGAGAGAAATTATATTAACCAAGATAAACAACTGTTTCTGTCGCTCCACACTGCACATCCATTTTTTATGTGTTTATGTTTTATCAAATCAATTCACAAGTTCTCACTCAAACCACAGCAACATTTAGAGGTAGTAGCTCCTTTACACCACTAGGTGGGAGCAGAGGGAAATAAATATCCACAAAAAGTTGTTTTCAAGACCAGAGACAACTACAAAGAGCAAATTTGGCTTAAAGAAGAGAATTGAAGAGGAGCATTTCCAAACGGGACAGAAAAACACATGTCCTACTTATTCCAAGGAGCTCAACAAAAACAACTTTATTTTCTTACATAAACCACTTCAGTTCAGCTTTCATCACAACAGTGCTTAAAGCAGCTACTTAGCCTGGTGTTGCTGCATGACATTGTAATATTGTACACATGGATTTGTTACCTAATGGGACCTGGTTAAAAACATGAAGATTAGCTAAAGGATAAAACAAGAGTGAGTGCAGTAACATATTACAGAGAAACAAAAAACTAATTCTTGTCACTTTAAATGTCCCAGTCCTGACTGTCATGTGGTGAGTGTGTGTGCACATGTGTGTGTTCACTCTTGTAAATTTTTTTAAGCTTGTTGCAGTTCATATTAATGGGTTTAGGTTAGGAAAGCATTTGTGTTTGGATAAGTGCTACGGATGTGTGCATGTGTCCTACCTAGCAGGTGTGTCCAGATGTTTCCCGTCTCTGTGTGGATTCTGAAGATGCTCTTGAAGCAAGCGCGAAACGAAGGCATGGGTGGCCTGTGCCCATGAAGCAGGAAGTCGTTGTCCTTGAGCCAATCAGGGAGCACGTCATGAGGTATGACGCGCCACCGGCCTTCCCACACCTGATTGGTTAATAAAGGACACAGACAGAAACACCATATTGAAGTTTGGAATAGGAGGTAATAAAAAAAAAGATTCACAATTGAATCTAAATGTCCTCAATGAGAAACAGCGGGTTGTTTATTAAATGTCCTTGACACTGAGTGGTTGTGCATAAGAGTAGAGTACAGTATGTGATCACGAGAGTGTGTAGTGTAGGTGTCAGTGTCAAATGAGCAGCAAGGGGTCAGGCGATGTAAATAAATAAAGTGAAGGCAATATGGCAGACACCCCTGACAGAGAGAAGAGAGAGAGAGAACTCTTTCACAGTTTCTCTCCCGAGTGATTAATTCCCCTAATTTACAACCTGCTGGTTGCAATTTCAGAAGCCTCTCAGCGTGTGTCCGTGTTTATCTGTGTGTGTGTGTGTGTGTGTGTGTGTGTGTGTGTGTGTGTGTGTGTGTGTGTGTGTGTGTGTGTGTGAATATCAGTCCAAGCTGGGATCAAATGAGTCCACATTTCAGCAGTGTCCTCTTAGGAGCAGCCCCTCTAACTCTTCATGCCTGCCTCATTTATCATTTTCATCTCAAAATAATAATAAAACAGTTGATTAAGAAACTCCTACAGGACATAAACTGGCTTCTCTTTCCACTTTCAAACTACTGGTTGAATCCTGCTCTGTATTTTGAATGTTAAAACTAAACACGTGTGACACTGCCAGAGGTCAAGTACAACTTGAAAAAAATAAAATGAAAAATTGCTAAACCTGAGCATGTGGAATAGCTATTCATTGTTATTTTATGGTTTTATTGGTTTCTTTTACTATGTGGTTTTATTGAGTGCTGTTGTTTGAAAACTGCCTCTGTAAAACAAACATCGCTCTCGGGAAGATTCACTAATTTAGTGGGAGGAGGAATTAAAGGTGTACTGCTCTGAAGCATCTGTTCACTTAAAGAGAACGACTCGGGGGGAATATTTAATACAAAGGGGTGAACCAATTCAGCATTCACTAATATTCATCCCTGCACCTGTATGTGGTCAATACCTTGTGAACAAACTCCTCCATCCTCTCCATGGCATGGTGAGCCTGCAGTAATGGAGTCATCCCCATGAAACCTTCATCGCTGCTCCTCTCATCCTCTTCCCAGTCTTTCTCCTCTCCTCCTTCTCTTCCTCTGTCATCCTCTTCATTTATTCTTCTCTCCTCTTCGCACTCAGGGACACTCTGAAAAGAAAACAGACATATTGTTATGACAGAGGGATTTTAGAGGAATGGCTGTTTTCTGACATGTAGGACATTTTCTAAGAGCAAAGAGGAATTTAAAAATAGTCCGAATTTTAGTTCCTTGGGGCATTTCAGATTTGTTAGATGAATTAAGTGAAATGTGACTGGGAGACAGAGGGGGTGACCTTCAGTTTGACCCTGCAGGGGACAGGGATGCCCATTTCAGACATGTGCAACATTTAATTGATCTCAGCTTACATAATAATCCTCTCACATGCAAATGAAATTTAACATGACAACAGAACTTCCTCGAAGATTCATCATCGATCATTTTGCATTACCGGCTACTGACCAGTGAAATCTGACCAACACACAATGAGTCTTTAAGATAATAAGTCAACACAGACTTTTTAATTTGATCATTAATAAGAATTTTGTTGATGTCCCAGGGAAGAAATTTGTCTTAGCCTGCAACTACACCTTTTAAATTGACATTGAGCATTAAGCTTGATCAGTTCAGCATCATGTCACATTGTCCCTTTGACTGTGATACACTGTGACCACACAAAAAATATCTTAAAACAGTGTAGGTACATACTGTCTACTTCTGACTTCCTGTAATCAGTTTAATATATATTAATTCATTCATTAATATGGGTGACTTTCCCTTCTCAAATTGTATGTATTAAAAAAAACTTGACAGGATGAACCTAAATAATGATAATAATGATTATAGAAAGTCTTTGTCTTTGATGGTGTCTGTTTGTTTTTGAATCTTTTTTTATCATATTAGGGGCTGTTCAGATGAAGCATCTAAAAACACGTCGAAAACGTGCCGCTCTCATGCTGTTGTCCAAAGCGCTTGGGAGGTTGTGCAACTGTTGCTCCTGCTGTTACTAAGAGACCAAAACCTTTAAACTGGATGTGTCCTTGGAAAAAAAAGGATGAAGAAAGTGCTTAGGATCTGACTGGTTAATTCTTGTCACATGACCTGCGGTGCACTTGCTTCATTCGCAAAAGTTGAAATTTTTCCATCTCTATGCGCCGCACACAGATGTGAGTGCGCTTGGTGTGTGTCTTCATTGAAAATAGTGAATTTTTGCGCCGAAAAGACCCTACGTCTGAGTGGCCCCACATGACTCATGACTTTGTTCTGGTTTGGACTCCAATGTTCAGAAGCACCATTTTAAAAAATCTATACAAAAATGAGCAAGTAAAAAAGTAAATGTTGAAATTTGCTTTACTTAAAAGGAGCAGAAGGGAGGTTGCATACTACTAATCACAACACTGACTGGTTTGATTTGGGCATCTGGTCCAACTGCACACCAACCAAATCAGCTTATTAGAATTATAACAAGCAAAAGAAAACAGATCATTTTTCATCAGTCAGATGAAGACAGTCTATGTGTCTAATCTTCTATTTATAAACAGACGATTAGACAGACAGTGTGAATTCAATCTAACACAAAGCTGTCACAGCTGTGAAACCGGGGACAGAATTAATATGGCTAGCGCTTTGTGATAAATACACAGTCATTCATCATAACTGACACACACAAACAAAAAGTCACACACAGACCCACATGCAGAGTCGAACACACACTGACACACTAAAAACAGTGGTGTTTTGTGTGGATTCAGGTGGACAACATTGATAAGGTTTAGCGGCATATCTGCATTAAAACCTGCAGGAAAACATATGCATATATTTTTATTTCTCTAATGCCAAAACAGACACACAATCTCCTTCACACACACGCCACGTTTCTCTGAAAGGAAGTGATTATAAAAGATGTGCCTCCTGCTCCTTTTATTACTCCAGAAGAGGAGGAGGGTGATGAAGAAAAGAGAGACATGAGTGAGAAAATTAGAGAAAGGCAGTGAGACGGAGATAGACAAGAGAACTGCAGAAAGAGAGAGAGAGAGAGAGAGAGAGAGAGAGAGAAAGAGATGTCCTGTTGTATATATAATGCATGACTAACCCATTTTTAAAGTCCCACCAGCAAAATACACTCCAACTGCATCGTCCCTGCTTGTGTGTGTGTGTGTGTGTGTGTGTGTGTGTGTGTGTGTGTGTGTGTGTGTGTGTGTGTGTCAACAAATATAGTAAGTTAAGTAAATTTGTGTTCGGATTATCCACAAATATTAAGAGATGTTAAAGATTTGAGTGTCTAGGTGTCTATAGTGCTAGGAAACTGTAGGAAACTGACCATATGCTCTCTCTTTGTGTGTGTGTGTGTGTGTGTGTGTGTGTGTGTGTGTGTGTGTGTGTGTGTGTGTGTGTGTGTTGACCATTCGGTGTCCTCTATTGACAGTTACTTTCAGGTTCCTAAAGTCTGTGTTTTCTAGTCTTACATCTACCTGCATTCTGTGTGTGTGTGTGCCTGTGTGTGTGTGTGTGTGCGCTCAATCATGCATGAGGTCAAATCTCAGTCTGCTGCTGTGTATTGTAAGGACACACACACACACACACATAACTTTCCATCACACCTGAAGGCGTGCAACTGTAACACCACATTCTCATAAATCCAATGTGTTTCAAAGCCGAGATAAAGGTGAAGACTGACATCAATTGTGTGCGTGTGTGTGTGTGTGTGTGTGTGTCTGTGGCTAAGTGTATACTATGTGAGCAGAGGGTATCTGGGTGACTGCCAAGTAGTCACGTGTGCTCTGCGGTCTTTGTGTGTGTGTCAGTAATAGCCTCTCATGTGTGTCCATGCGTGCATGTGATGTAGGGGTAGGCTTCAATCCAGATGCTGCCTGTCTTGCTGTGGATTGTGAGGTTATTCTTGACGGGTGTGAATAACTGCGTGTATGTGTATGTGTATGTGTGTGTGTGTGTGTGTGTGTGTGTGTGTGTGTGTGTGTGTGTGTGTAAGGGACAACAGGGTGTCCTCTAAGTGTACTCAATATGCCATCACTAAACTGGTGCCTCCTGACTAGCCAGCACATGCACTTTCACACTCATACCTGCAGAAATGATACTGGGCCCAATGAAGCATGATGATACACACCATACACACTGCTATGGTTAACACTTACAATATGAAGATAAGGAGAAAGAGGCAGAGATGAATGGGAAGCATTTGCCCTACAACCTGCATGTTTAGTTGATTTATGATCAGCCACCTTCTCACTAGAAACCCCTTTTTACTAAAGTACTACAACTGTTAGGCTACTGTATGGGAACAGTGTGTTTTGTTATGTAAGTTTTGTTAGAAAAGTGTATGTGCATATATCAAAATTAGTCATTTTTATCTCTGAACTAGTCTAGATGAGCGATAATGTTATCACATGACCTGTCCTTGGCATGGAAAGGTTGTTAAAGTATGTGGCGATCAGAAAATAATCATTACTTTATCATGAGAAAGTAAAAAGTAAAAACATTTACACTATCGTGAATTTTACTTCATAAAAACATAAATAATATTGGTATGTTGTTATTAATAATATTGTTATGTTAATGTATGATGCATTTCCAAGTGTCAAGTCCACAGGGACTTAAAAAACAGCAAAAGAAAAAAGATGCCGTGGTGAAACGCATCTTGTCTTAGACAAAGACATTGTTTCTTGCATATCAAATTATATTGCAAACAAAGAACCCCTGTCCCAAGCTCTAGTAATAAAATCCCTTTCCAAAATGCATCTCAATTATTTTTTATAATATTGTTAGGTATTAAATTTCAAATGTTAGGTTACCGACTGAACGGACAGAGGTAAAGGTCAGAGATGAGCCTCCAGGCAGTAGATGTGACAAATATTTCTGGGTCCTCGTTAAAATTCTCACACACTAACAGCCACTTGGCAGGTACCATCATTCTGAGGACCTGCTTCAATTTCAAAACACATTCTCACTGCCCGAAGAAAATCTTGCATCTGCAAAGAGAACCAAGGTTTTCACAGGAGCGACAACATGTAGTTAATAAAAAACTCTGAAAACACTTGGTAAATTCTGCCACAGAGTGACTTCCTGTCTTTGATCTCCAGAATACTGAAGCTTAGTATTGCTGTTGTGTGTCTCCTAGTTCATAATTGACTGACTTTATGCCAGATAAAATACAGAAGATTGAGCTGTAAAGAGGAAGCTGTTGGTGTTTTTACACATCGACAGGAAAATATAGTGAAAAATGACCAGCTGCCAGCTTGAGAAAAGCAGTAGAAACTGCTCTCTTCTCCTGTGAAACATCTGTTCAGTTGCACTAAATTCAATCCAGACTGTGAAAGCCGCAGTATTGAGGTTTAGTAGCAGGTGATGCAGAGGGTTTGGCTGTCAACTGCTCAGCTGAAGTTGTTGTAAATCAGATTTAATAACATCTCGGAGAGGAGATTCAGACACCAGGAGTACTGTAGGAGTCAAATAGGTTAAGGTTCTTGGAAATCTGGGCTATCTCTAACACACTAACGTGCTTACAGGCACACACACATACACACTCTTTGGGTGATCGCAGTATGTCAGCCACACGTGACTCAACTTCAGCTGCTCTCCAACAAGTCATTATGGCAGAGGTGATGGAGTCAAATTTCGCTCTCTGTGGAAGTATGTGTGAGATCCCATCCCTCTGGGAAGCATCCAGCTCTGAAAATTCACTTTATAGCAGCTCATCATGTTTGACTAAAACAGTCCGGGGGTCAGCATAGGTTGGCTGGCCGTTTGTCTGACACACAGCCACAGTCGCACGTGTTGGGAAATCGTCATCTCAGCTGTTGTCATACTTGAATTGAGCACTGCTCCCATTTTTCTAGGAAAAGTTTCCCTGGGAAATGCATGAGTGAGGAACCTTTACAAGTCCAGATATTAAAACTAACAGACTTGATAACAAGTTCAACACATTAAAAGTGCAGCTAGTCTATTATGAATGTGAACACTTGGCTTTAGGGGTGTTAAAAGCAATTTTACTTGGCATACTTAACATCACACCTTAACCTGTTATGACTGTTATACTTGTTATGGTTGACTGACAATAAGGAGCGAATAAACAGCTGTTTGGTCCATTAAATGTCAGTGAAAACTCACAGTTTTACAGAGCTGACTAATTTAAGTTGCTCATTTTATCTGACCAACAGTCAGTCAAAACCAAAGAATAAGTAACGATTTAGTAACAAAAAAGACTAAAAGCAAAGCTAAAAAAGACGTAAATGATTAACTATCTAAGTTTATGCCGAATGTTTTGTGTCAATCAACTTATTGATTGGTTTGTGTATATCTTACTGTATGTGTACAGCCATAGTACAGTGTGTGTCTGACAAATAACGTTAAATAACCACATCAGTGTGCAACAAGCTCACCCTAATGATCAATAACACAATGAGGTGACTGTTATTTTAATCAATCTGTTTTTTCACAAAAAATAAAAGGTAAATCATTTTTCATTTTCATCTTTAGGTGGAAATGTAGAGGTAGAGGATGGGGATGTTGTTTTTCTTTCAAGGAATAAAAATAATCACACAGTACAGGATGTAACTATAACAGCACAGAGACTTCCAACACTTTTCATACAATCACGAGCTAAGCAGCTAGGCTTGAATGATATACAGACATGAACACAGGAGGAAATCTCTCGAGACACACTCTGCTCACGATTAAATGAGGCAGTTTTTCTTAAAAGCCCCTAAAGACCAATCTCCTCCTCTGTCTCACACACATACACAAAAAACATATACCCTGCTCCCCTCAGACTGATTAGCCACTCTGTATGTAGACCTGGCTAATGACTATCACCTGGCTAATGGCTGTTCAAATGCACTCACACCTGAGACACTTTGTTTGTGTGCGTGTGTTTTGAGAAACCTCTGCTCTAATTACTTCTGCTGAGGTTAGTAGAAGATAAGTTTGAGGAGGAAGTGAGGAGGAGATGTTCTCCCTCACACAGCGAAACATGGAACAAAGTTAAACAAAGTCACATGCTTGCAGTTTGATATGGGGTGGGATACAGGGTACAGCTGCCAGCCAATACGAATACAGCTGAAACTCTTTAGACCAATAACAAGAGAGCCTGAATGTAACTGACCAAAGAGGGACGAGCTTACCCTTGTACACTGTAACCCCTGTGCAGCACAGACGGAGCGATTCAACATGTGACTCACACGTGCACAATGCTCTCTTGGGATGATAACAATTTGGAAAATACGCCAAGACCCTCAAAAACAGACAGCATGTTCCAAACAAACACGCACACACACACGCACACATGAGCCTGACTCTGACTCTAAAAAACAAGACACTGTGCTCAGGCAAACTGCTCCCTCTGTTCTTGCCCATGACCATGAGGAGGGCATGAAAAATCTGCATTAGCACGGTAACAAAGTAACACAGATTTTTATCAAACTGTTAACAGTTGGAGGGCTCAAATGAAGGATCTTTGCTTTTTTTCAAGCAACTTCAAAGCTGTTTTTGCTTTTTTTTTGCCTCACTGGATAGGAAAATGAACATCAAACTGGGGCTAGGTATCACCTTGAGCCTTGGGACATTTTAAAAGTCCATGGAACACGAATTATCATTAAAACTCAACCAGGCTCCGCCATGTTACCTCAGATTACTTTTCTCCTACTATCTCCGACTGAATCCAAGTAAACTAAACTATCCCTTATTGATTTCCTTTATAACATCTATACAAAGAACAAAGGAGTTTGATACAGATAAAGGGAAGCAGATGTGTTCCAAATTCACTTTCTTGCCAAGAGTGAGATGAAAAGATTGATACCACTCTCATATGAGGCTACAGCCAGCACTGAGTTAGCTTAGCCTAGCATAAAGAGTGTAAACAGGAGGAAACAGCTAGCCTGATTCTGTCCAAGGGTAACGAAACCCACCTACCAGCACACGTTATATCTTGCAAAAATTTGCACATGACCCCCGTAAAACAGTGAGTTGTTGTTATTAGACAAATGTAGGTAGGCTGCTGGCTCCAGCTACGTATTTCTGAACATTTATGAGAGTGGTATCGATGCTCTCAAGTGATTTTCAGCAAGAAAGCAAATAAATATATTTCAAAAAATGTAAAACTGTTCCTATAAGATGTGGTTTATGCAACTGTAGGTTCAACTCAATAACTGGAATATGTCCATGATATTTTGGACATTCAGATGTATTAGCCTACACCATGAACCATTTTTCAGTTTACTCCTCAAAGACGAAGACAATAATTGTTTTGCATTTTGTTACTGAATGCATTATAGACTTACATTTGTTCCTTTCAGTGTCTGTATGGTTTAATGCTAAAATAACTGAATGACTGCGATTGTGGATGGCAGACACAATAAGAGGAAGTGAAACTGAATGTCACATCCCCTATCCACAGACTGGGTGTTGATGCATGAAAGCAATAAAAACCTTTGGCACAAAGAAAGGATGTGCAGGGGACTTTAATGTCCAAAATCTTAGGCATTGTAGGTAGGTATTTGTTCAGTTTTTGGTATTTCCCTTGTTTTGTTGTTTGTGGTCAAAGTGTGTGCGTGCCTGTGTGTTATAAAATTCCACAGGCTGACAATATCCTCTTCTCATTCCTCTGAATGCACATTACATGTCTGTTTCAGAGTTTGAGGTTAATGTTTAGAGAGAAGTATCTATTGTCTCTGTATTATGTAAAAACAGTCGTATTCTGGATTAAAGACAGAATAACATGATTCGATTTTATGTGGTTCTTCGGCTACCTTTATGTCTCGGCAGGATCTCTTCTCCTCTCTCCTGAAAATCTTCATTTTCATTAGCTGCATTCACACAAACCGTCAAATGAAACTGACTCACCTAACAGCTAAAGCTGTCTAAAATTCCTCCGAGTCTTAATTACGTGAACTGAATTAAACGATCTGTAAAAGAGACTTAATTGAATTTTAATGAGACTGGAAGTTTGGCATATATAAACTGAATACTATACTATTTCAGGGTGTTAGTTTTAGAGGCATTTTATGACATGTTTCAACTGTAATGGTCTGTTAAAAACGATTCTGAGAAATACATTTGCAAATGATACGTCATACTAAGGTAGTCGATTGAGATTGTTGGCAGGTAAACAGCTATTGTTTCCAAAATTCTTTTCTGTAACAGTGGGGTGTGATCAGGAAGACACACAAATAACACAATCTCATGGGGACAAGTTCAAAAAGGTCTGGAAAACAGGAAACTTGAAAAAAAAAAAAATTATTGACAAAAATATAGATCAAAAGACCAAAACAAGAGACAGAAACTATACCACATACTCACAAACAAATTTCGAGACACACTAACACCTATTGAAAATTCAAAGGGTGGCCTGTGGGGTGTTAAGACAGCCTGCCCTTGCTGATCGGGGCAGGGGCCCCTGGCCTCCTCTCAGGTATCCGTGTTGTGTTACAGCAGGTAAAAAGGGCACACACAAGCAGACACAATACACACACACACGAACACTATTGTGTTTCAGATCAACAGCTCTATACTGATTGCCTTTCACACTGAACAACAGAGTGGCAGCTTTGTCTGAATACACACATGCACACGCAGTCTAAAAGGGAACACAAGTGATGCCTCCGAGCGAGAGTATCTGGCGCGTTTGTTTGATCAGTTCGATACGTTGCCGTCATGGGATGCTAATCACACACATTTTTGGTAATGTGTTTACTTTCCTTCCAGGAAGACATCTGTATATAGACATAGCAGGCCTATTTCTAGGGGCTGTGAATGTTGCACACGTTCAATATCCACATCACTTTAGACCTTGGAGTGGGACTAAAACTGAACATCAGGCGGAGCTGAGACATCCTTATTACAATGCACTGTTAATTACTATGGCACAGAGTGACTCATCGTCGAGTTTTCAAAAGCCTTGAAGGTGGTGAGGGTGTCGATAATAAGTGGAGGTGGTGGTGGAGGTTGAAATGCTCGGGAAACAGGCTCATGATCAAACTGTGCAAAATCAAACCTGAGAAACTGATTACATAAGCCACTTTTCTCTTTCAGTAGCTATTCCTGAGGTGCCCCTGAGCAAGGCAATATACACCCAACTCCTCTCGTTATAGTAGCTGAACGCACCTGTTTTTGTTTTTTTTTTAATCTCACTATTGGTATACTGAGTATGTCTTTACCCATTTCAAACAAATATCCTGTGGTGTTTTTCACTGTATTTGCATCTTTATGTAAACAAGCTCACAAGTTTTCATGCGTGTTTTCATAGTAGCTTTGAATTTTACTGCCTCTCACTGGAAGACCAATAATGTGTTACTTGATGACTCTTTCATCATGTACTATATATTATATACTTGTGTGTTTTTATGCTTTAATATTAAATGGTCAAGGCTTTAAGCATAATTACCCCATCAAGAAAACTAAAGTAGAACTTGTCCCAAAAATCTTCCTAAACCAACTTTAAATCTAAATTAGTTCTTAACCTATAAAACACTCCTTTTAAACGTGTTCAAATGATCTTCTGGTGTTTAATTAACTCTGGTGTTTAATCTTCTTTTTTGATCTGTGGAAACATTAGGTCTTCAAAGGAAATCTGGTCCTAAAGCATCTTGTATACACACACAGAGGCAACAGACTGTGGTCAAGTGATTACACTATAACACTAATTACTATTTCTAATGAACACGAGAGTGTGTGTATGTGTGTGTGTGTGTTCTATTTTGCTTTTAGCGACATGGTGTAAAAAAGGTGCTGAGAAAAAGGTGCATGTTGGGATTTTGAAGTCATTACACAGAGACTTTGCTGGTTAGCATCATTTACAGAATATCATACTTCCCTGCTAACAACACCTATTTAATTATTAATGTGAGGGCGTGTGTGTTTTGGTGGGATAGTTTTACTGTGTGACCAGTCGACCCATACTGCGCCATATGGCTTTGGACCAACCAGATGAAAGCATGTCTGTATGTGTGTGTGTTGGATACTCACCCCATTGTGTGAGGGGCACTCTGCGGTACTGAGGTGACTGGTTGAAGAACCTGAGGTGGGCGTGTCTCCTTTCTCCCGGGGACTCATGGGATCTGTAGGCGTGCTATCTGTGGTGTGTTCTATGAGGTTTGAAGTTCTGTGTCGGAGCACGAAGGCCGGGCCCTCGGCCCCACTCGTCTCCCCTTCGTCCAGCTTGACACGCTGGACCGGCCTCCACTAAAAACTGGAATGAACTCAGCTGGGACCGGGCAGAGGACTCGGTGGATGTTGTTGCCTTAATCCAGATGAGACCTGGTAGGACTAAACAGGAACAGCCATAAGGTGAAGAATAAGACAAAACTGCAACAGTTGTAAGCAGAGCAAGATGGTAGTATAAATCAGGTGACCAACCTGGACTCCAATGAAAGAGGCTGAAGTCTTTGGACTTGACGACTTTGTGGGACAAAGCTGGAGAGAGACAGAAATAGAGGAAGAGAGAGAGAGAGAAAGAAAGAAAGAAAGAAAGAAAGACAGAAAGAAAGAGGAAAGATAGGGACAGGAAGGAAAAAGTTAGAATCATTTTGTTTATCCTCAAATTTCAAATCTCAGTAATAAAATCCAATCAAAACAAAACAAAAGCAGAGATGAAAGAACCCAGACATTATAACTACTAAACACCATAATCTTACAGCATTAAAGTAATAAATACTGTATAGTTTCCTGTTTCATAAAAAATACAAGACAATAATATAACCAATAAAAGTTAGACGTAACTTAAACTAGACAAATTAAACACATAATTGCAGTATCATTTTAGATAAAATACAATTATTGGAAACATAGTATTGAAATTAAAAGGTCACATTCAGTCCTCTTCAAACACAGACTGTCGTGCAGAAATATCACTGTACACTCCGCACTTACAGCTTTAGTTCTGCATTAGAGATAAAGATGCTTTAATTCTGTCACTTCAAAAAGTTCCGCATGATATAAAGGCCATAAAACACTGCATTTACTAACACTGGCAGCCAATTAGGAGCGGCCAACTTGCTGTCATGGTGAGTTGCTTAGCGACAAGAGGTGTCAAGGACAGGAACCAGAGTTTCACAGACAGGAAGTAGATGTGTACCCTGTTGAGAACTTAGTCTCTTTTTTCATCTTTCTCTCACCATTTTACTGTTTCTACACATTTATTTGTTTTGTTACAAGGTTGGACATTTCCATCAAAATCAAATCAAATCAAACAGTTGCTGCTAGGTTTGTCAAAGACACTTTTGCGCAGAACCTTTCATAACTTAATGGTGATACTCAATTTTAAAACCACCTTGGCATGTACAGCTGCTTAAGTGTCTCATATATTCTGGTATAACTAAACAACAAAATAGATATTTTTCAGCACCTATTATATGAGACACTCCTCACTAACAGGAACAGATTAAATGGGTGCAAAACTACCACTACACAGCTATAAATACAGACATAAATCTTTCCTAAAATTAAGAAGAAATTGTCAAGATGGCAACAGCAATAAAAGTGTGCAGGTGGTATTACTAAACATTTGATGACCTTAACCACGACCTCGACTTGGAGCAAACATGACCAGTAAAAACAGACCCTGCAGAAATCCTTGGTTTGGAGGATTTACTTTTCCATCCTTGTGAGGACATTTAGCCTTCACCGGGATAAATGCACTCATGTGTACCTGAACTAGACTCACTCACATCTGCATGTATTTACAGCAGCATGTTTCCAAACACTCACTCACTCACAACCAAAGATTCAATGTTCCGTAAATGAGTACTGCTGCTGCATGTTCATATCAACATACTGCTGCACACTGTTTTCTCTGTGTCTCACCCTCTCCCCCACTTCTCTCTCAAACACAGACACAGACACACACACACACACAGACACACACACACACACACACACACACACACACACACACAGCAGCGCTCCAGAGCGGCTAAACCAATGTGAATGTGCCCCTGAGCACCGGACCACTTCATTTAAACCATCCCCCCTGTACTACGATACACATACATTAGGGGATAATACACTCAAGGGAAAAAATGGAAACACAAAGGCATGCACACCTGAGCATGTACTGGTAAACATACACACACACACACACACACACTGCGGAAGACATAATTGGTAATGGGGTGATGTAAGCATGTATGGAGCAACAGTAAACGACAAGGTAAGACACTCATACAATATATTGAACAACACATAAACTACCTTGCTTTCACATCATAAAACCAAATACTAAATTCTTGTTTAACTTGTGGTGAAAGCACAGTGGTAGCTTCTTTTGTACCTCTTGTAACATAACAACAATCAGGAGGATCACATTAAATGGTAGCATTCAGAGAGCTGAAGGTGATATTACTGCGGCTCAGCACCTTCCCCGTGTCTGAGCGAGTCATCCTTCTGAAACAGCTTTATTCCTCCATCTAGACTACAGTTTGACACCAATATTTCAGCACATTTTTTGGTGCGAAAATGCTGGTGTGAGTGGAAGGCCAGGACAGAGAGGATACATGTGTTTTCATATTTAGTCACCTAAGTATGGACATGGCATTAATTACAGGACAATACTTATGAATGGCATACCCATAAAGGCCCAATAAAGACAATATATATTAGCTAAACTGGTGGTGGTGAATGAACATTGGCACGCTAAAAAACAAACAAGACTAGGTCAAACCAAGTTTATGGCTGGACTGTGTCATAGGCTATTAGCATTCTGCTTAGTGTCAGCCGGTTGCAGACCTTTATCTGTTTGCTTCTCTCCTGCTCTTTGTGCTCACATACACATCCCAATAAAGCTGTTCTCATTTACACATTTTTCTGTTTCTGTTGTCAGCGACAAAAAAGTCAAAAAATCAAGTGACAACGGTGCCAAGTTGCCAAAACTGCTTGTTTATGCCAAAACATTTTGAATGACCAATGACCAATGGGGAAACTCCAACGCTCGGTCGGCTAACCGCTGGTGTAACATCATCACTCACTCAGTCAGCGATATTTGAGTTTTTAGGGCTAGCCCTGCTCTTCCTGTCCAGCAAAAAAAGGAAGCATAGAGAGTGGTAAAGACACAAAGACTCTAGAAAGAAAGGACTATAAAGAGGGGGACAGAGAGAATCATTGAAGGAGTCATTGGAAAAAGTTTTATAATCTGATGACATCGACCAACAGACAGTGCCACTATTCTGTGCTGCGATAATGACAAAAAAGACCATTTGTGCAAAACAGCGATGACTGGCCTATGGGCAAGTTCCCTAATCGAAATCAAACACTTCTCCACTCAGAGAATGTAAAATCAATCTCCCCCCTTTTCCTCTCCCCTCTTTCTCCCCAATTGACTATTTTTGAAAATTACATTGACACTCTTCTTGAGTAACTGCACCCTTATTTTCTGTCATGATGGAAAGTGAGATTTCATGCCTGTTCCTTATTAGCTAGGGAATAAGAGGAATAAAGTACTTTTGATGGGATTTTTTTGCAGCTGTAGTCAATTCCCAAGATAACAGTCTTGTGGCCTGATTGCCACACAAGAACAAACAGCTCTCCTTACAACTGAAATAGCTGAGAAGTTTTGTTCTGTGTGGGTCTGATAAGAGTCTGAAAGCAGAGTAGGAAGGAGAAAAACATTACAAAGACTTACCATATCTGTACACACACACACACACACACACACACACACACACACACACACACACACACACACACACACACACACAGAGAGAGAGAGCATATGGTCAGTTTCCTACAGTTCTCTTAATATTTGTGGATAATCCGAACACAAATTTACTTAAATTACTATATTTGTTGACTTTAACTACATCCATTTGTTTACTAAATCAATAGATTGTATGTTTTGAAAACAGGAAACAGCTGCCCTGATGACATCAAGATAACCAAAAAGCATTTGGTGAGGTATTCAAAGCATGGTGTTCTGAAAAACAGTAGTGGAACATCATTTTTCTGTGTCTTTGCAACAACACCTGTATGACTGTCAGTGCTCTTCTACCCTCAAATAGCACATTATTTACAAATGCAGAGTCAAAAACACAGAGCACACAAACACACAAACACACACACACACACACTGGCACTGCTTGCAAGAACCAACTGGACAACAACGGTAACAGAACAGACAGAACAGAACACGCTGACCCCATATTGAGATAAAAAGCCTCACTATGATGGAACATAAGATACTGAGAAAAAGTAGAGGAAAAAAAAAAAGTAATTTTCACATATCCAAACCAAATGGGGCTTCCCAGGGTCAGAGCCAAATCCCAATGTTGAAGTTTCAGTTCTGAGAGAACAGCTGACGAATAATGTCTGTCGACAACAGGATGCAAGATGACTCATCAAGACATTTCATGCAGGGTAACTGTATGATCACAATTTCCTTGGCTCATAAAAGCCTCGAAAGAATGTCGTATACACCCTTTTGTTTTGCTCTATTAAAGTCCCAGTGTGAGGTAAGATTATTTTCCACATTCAACCTCCATGAAGCAAAACAATCACACCGACAAGTTTACCTTCTGCTGTTATAACAACAGAAAATACCATCAAACTGTCCCTGAGTGACACGTCAACATCAGGGGAGACAGAGAGGTGGACACAGAGGCTAAAAACACCAGCAGCCTGAAGGATCAGGAAGGGTCAAGAGACGGATTAACCAGTGCTCTGACTTTTAAGCTCTACCGGTGTGCCCTTGAGCAACACTAATAATCAAACTACTCAGTATTGTTTTTCAACCATTCCCTAAATAGATAAAACAGAGCAAGCAATCACGATTGCAGGCTGTCAGTAATATTTAGGAACATGTATGCACTGTTTATTTTAAAAAGCAATCATCTGTCAGTAAACTCACTGAATTCCTCCATTAATCTTTAATGTTTGATTCTCTTGACATTTTGAACTGGCCCTGAGGCTATTACAGCAATGCCATTAATAAACATTATTGTCCTTTAACCATGGATGCTATTGAGCTTTTAATATTGATGCTACTGATTTGACCCAGAGGTCAATATCTACAATACTGTAAGTGAGTTTATCCACTGGCAGGCTGTGAGGGGAATGATGTGAATAGGCATTTTTAAAAGGTTTAGTGATTTTTGTCATGACATAAGGGACATTACTGATTTTTGATCTCAATAGATTAAAGTCTTCAGGTTGTAGGATGTAGATGAGCTTGTGATAGTTAAAAGTTACAAAAACAAGGTTACTGCTGGTACATTGAAAAATTCTTCAACTCTGAACTGGTACTTACAGTGTGTTTTAGTTCATTATCATATTGCACATCTCATCTGCACTGAATGTCACTGCAAGCTCCCTGTCTAATGTACTGAATCCTGACCTTGAATATATTCAGAGAAGCAAAGTTCATCAACTTCAAACTCTTCTCCATCAGTGTCAATTTAAAACTTGCACAGTGCTGCATCTCTCGTTGGTGACCACATTACTGTCTGTGAGACTTCCTGCATCAGCGCGTGCAAACACACACACACACACACAGGCTAGAAGCTCCTGTTGTTATTCATAATTATTTATTAAATGAAGAGGCAGGGATTCATCACCCTGAACGCTACTGATTGGTTTTTGAGGAGCTCAAACCTGTGACCATCTATTCAAAAAGTAATCTCTGTGACCGCCAGATCACCTTGCCGCCCAAGTCCCTCCCTTATCTGCTGTTTTTTCAAGACTGGAAACGGTGTAAATGGCCAACTGCCATTTTCACATCTCTATTCTTGTATAGATTAAACTAATGTGATTCACCATGTTAATTAGTGAGCCTTAGAGGTGCTGGTGGGCCAACATTTTGGATGGATTGCCATGACAGGCAAAGCAAAGGCATTTATTGTCCAAAAGGATGAACACTAATGGATCCTGTGACCTCTCATCTCGCACATCATTACATGACAGGATACGTCTAAAAAATCTCTTCTATCCCTAAACTGTACTTTGGGATTAATGGTAACTATACACATGTTAACATGCTAAGATCAGCATGCTAACCGGCTACACGCAAGGTCACTGTTCCACACAGGCAGGTGCTCAGCATTTCCTCACACTCATTGTCACCATCTTTCTCTTTGTCTCTCTCTCTCTCACACACACACACACACACACACACACACACACTCCAAAGCAGTATGGACTCAGTCATTGTCACTGAAGATGTGGCTCCCAAAATCAATCGTGGCAACTGACAGAAAAAGCCAACAGGAACTCTGATGAAAAGAAAAGGAAAGACTGAGAAAAGAAAGAAAAGAAGGGCAACTGAAAACCAAAGAGAAATGTCAATGGGAATTGATTTGTTCTCCATTTTTTACTCCTCAAGGGAGAAAGTGGGCAGTGAAACCAGGCAGCAGCAAAAAGTGGCAGTGGAATGAAGAAGAAGCAGAAGTGCCCATTTCTGGTTCTTGAACTGTGGTTTGGGGACCCAAAACAGGTTAAGGGGCCCATGGCCATCATGGCTGTGACGATTTGTACTATAAAATCCCACGTACATCACTTGTGCATAAATTATGTCTAATGGAGAACCAGGGCCTCTGCAAGTGACCTAAATGATGGCGAATGATGCTGAATATGAAGCAAATACATTTAATGTCGGAAACCAAGTGAGAAAAAGTTCACTGCAGATGACAGAAGTGGGTGAAAGCATGACTTCTGCTTACTAAAGGAGAAACTAAAGGGAGATGCAAGTAAAAAAAGATGTTAAGGAAGGGCAGAAGATATTACTCACTTAACATGCTACGTAGCAGCGTCTACTCGTCAGACATCTAGCTGTGCCTGAGGACTGCATGAGTGTTTGTGTAATGACACATTGAGTTGTAGGTTATAGACTATTTGAAGGAAAACACTGTTTCTCTAAACTTTCATTCAGCAGAAAACAGATGTAGGACAAAGGTCAAATAGCATAGAACAAGTACTGTGCAGCTGCTACACATGCTGAAAAAAATAAAAGCCATTTTCACACATGTAGACAGACTGTACACTGTTTCTAAACCTAACTGAGCACAGAGAGAAATATGGAGACTGAGGAGAGATAATGTGATCAGTTGAGTCAAGACAGTAATGAAAGGAATGACTGAGGAGTGAAAGGATGAGGATTAGGCATGTTTTACAAACATCTACTATTTAATACAAGATTTTATGTTTTAGCGTTTTTCACTAAATTTCAAGCAGCCAACAACGCAACAAAGTGGACGCTTTCTTCGTCTGACTCTCATCCAGCTGTAACTTATTGTTTAGGGCAAAGAATCAACTCTTATGCAAGCTACAGATCCTTGTGAATTTGTTTTGACAGAGCCACAGAAAAGATTTTTCTTCATTTCTTTGCAAAAACAATCTTTTTCAGAATTGGAACAGATTGCTTTTTCTCTACTATGAGCCTATATTTGGGTCCAGTGATGACTGCTGAGTCAGTTTTTCACCTAAATCCTATTATTTAAGTGCATATTAACCAGCAAGCCCTCAGATGTTAACGGGACTCTTAATTAGAGCTTTATTGAAGACAGGTGTGCTGGAAAGGCCAACAAGTTAAAACAAGAACTGAGATGAATGCATATGCTGTGTGCTGGCTTCAACATGAACCTCTTTAAAGTGGCTCAGCTATAAAATCAGACCTATTTCTCTTACATCTTCTATTTTTAGGCTGTTTACTGCACATAACTGCGATGACACTGTTTGAGATTTCAGTAAAACTCACTAAAACGGCGGGTGTTCACAAAAACGTTTGACACATAGTAGAGCAAGTTTAGCCACTTCTATAGCAATGTCACATCTTCGTCAGTATCAGCTACTGGTTCTTCAGCTGTGAATGTCAGTGGCTGTCAAGTGATTTTTCCCTTACAATGTGCGCTCAGTGTCTGAGTCACTTCATCAGATATGGCCTGTGGCTCATCACTTGCTATGTCATTACTCTATCTCTCCCTCCCTCTCTCTAACACGCACACACTAAAACACAGACGCAAAACAGTGTGTCACACAGGGAAGCAGCACGTACATTTCTAAGTATATGGTTCAATTTCTAATCAGTCAGTGTGTCTTTCTTACATCAGTCTTTTTATTTTCCAATAACATCCTAAAATATGAGATATATCTGACTGATGTGTTGTATTAGAAATTATTTGTGATGGTTAATTTATCAGATTGAATACATGTTTACAGAGTGTTTCTTAAACAATGGCATGAATCCGATCTTAAACAGAAATCCTACTTGGGTATGGCCTTTCAGGTTTTCAGTCAACGGGAGGAAGAGTAAAACAGGTTACACAGGCCTATCTGTTTATAACCAGTAAAAACAGGTTTACTCAGATCTGTATCTTTTCTTTACTCATTACAATTTTTTGCTAACAAAAGCTTCCACAACCTGACAGGCTGAAACACTACAACTACACTTATTGAGAATCTTCTAGCATGAGGGCATATTGATTCAATTTCCTGTTGCCATTTATCTCATCTAATTCAATATATGATGATCTCACTTCTTCTTTTAAAGGAGCCACAGTAACTGACTTAAATGATCAAAGCACAGTCACAGCACAGACATGTACTCCTTAGACAGGGGTTTGAAACTTTTTGTTTTCCTGTTAACATCAGTTGAAAAGCCACCAAAAACATTATATAAGAGGGAGACTTCCTGTGACAACACATTTTGCACATTGCCCTTTGAACTATATTGTTAAATTTGGATTTAACTCCTGCCCTGCTGTCATGGTTGTCTGTCTGTCTCATTTCACTATTTACTAATATCAGTGCTAGTCAACATAAACCTCTCTATACCTTGAAAAGTCAGGGTGAGTGTGGCATGGTATTAATGATGGGAGTCATGGGAGTGAGCGCATGTGGGAGCGTTCTAATCAACGCTGAATGTTTTCAGTGTTGGTAAAGACTCTTTTCTCATTAAATTGTCAATATCTTAAGCCCCTGACCTTGCTTACTCAGGTAGAAAGAAAACCAGCCCTGGAGTCAATAACTTAAAATCATTTTTCGTGTGTCCCTGTGGTTTTGTCCCTACAAAGCAATTAAAACGTGCATTATCAGCCTCTGCAGTGAAATTACCCATAACCTTTTCATGTAGCAGAAAGAGAAAATTAAAATCATTTTAATTCAAAACTTTGAAGTACATCAATCAGCTTCTGGCTATTACTATTTCCTTAACTGAGGGCTAACTTAAGTGCTCCACTGTCCTCTAATATCATTTAATCTTTTCCTTTAACTGTTTCTCAGGGATGGACATAATGTTTGCAAATATTGGATTTGTCACTTCAAAAGTTAAACTCCTATGGCAGGTGAATAGGCCCCCCTTTGTATTTGGGACAGCTTTACAATGATTTAAACCTGCTGTTAGAGACCACATGACTGCTTTTACTGCTCACTGGGACTGTGTGGTCACACTGAGACCTGCACTTACACATAATCACACACATACACACCCAGCCTACCATGATATTACTGACTGTCTCCATGCAGCTCCACCTGAAAACTAGTTAAGTGCAAATAATTACTTTGTTTAAACCTACTTGCAGCTTCATATGGATGGGGTTTGCTTCATGAGACTACCTGCAAGCTTGCTCAGTGTGTTTTTCTATATCAAAAATGATCCTAGTTGTATTTTTATCCAGATAGACCAACTGACAGTAAAAAAAAAAAAAATCTAAACAATATCAAGAAAATATCTAGGTTGACATCTAGGGTTTGTGTCCCCTGGTGACCCTTCAGTCCTGGTACAGCAGTGAGTTTCTGATGAGGCTGCCAGCAGTCTTATGATGGAGAGATAAACAAAGAGAACCAGTGTGAAGTGAGCAACACACACATACACACTCTTGTTCTCTCATTCACAGTGTACACACAGTGCAATTGCTACTAAGTATTCACACACGTGTGACAGACATGGTTGATGGTGGAAATATATTACCATAAATAAATATAGACCATTGATGTTCCATAGCTATGTAATAGGCTAAAACAACATTTACCCAAACCACCCTGGTGCTAAGGCAGCCCTAGACAAGCAAAAAAAATACAATGACAAATTACACATACACACAGGTCATATACTAGGCGTCATTCAGGTGTCCTTTGCCAGAGATTGCCTATTTCATCATAGTCACTGTTTGGTTTGATATTAAACAAATAGGTAACTCATACAAACATACAATCTTTGTTACACATTTTAAACAGCGTCAGTTCCTCTGTCACACGCTCTCCCTTTAACCAAAACGCCTGAGCAAAAAGCTGAACAGGCAATCTACACCTCACAATCTTTAAGTTTCTTTTGAAGTAGTGGCTCCCCTAGAATAGCAGGGAAAAACAAAAACCTACCATCCATCTGGGTGTTTCTATTGGCCAGACTCTGAGTCTATACCAGCATGTAAATTGTGGGTTTGCTTCTGTTTCTACCAGCTGAGGACCATTGCTAAACTCAGGCATACTGCGTCCACAGATGAGATGGAGATGATAATACATTTGCTCATTTCCTCCTGCCTTGACAACTATAATTCACTTTTCACCTGTAGCAGCAAATCCCTGAACCACTTATGAGTGGTCCAAAGTCCACCCAGGAGGTCTCATGTAACACCTATTCTAATTTCTTAACACTGGCTTCAATTTCAGAATTCAGTTCAAGATTTTAGTGATTAGGCCTACATTTAGAGCCTTGCATGGTCTATATTAGAGAACTACTGCAGCCATATAATTCCTCTAGGAATTTGAGGTCCTCTGATCAGGGTTTGTTGGTTGTTCCTCATTCCAGGCTCAAGACAAAAGGAGACCGCGCTTTTGAGGTTGTAAATCCTAAACTCTGGAACTCTCTCCCATTGGACGAATGATCTGTGGACGTTTTTGAAGAGCAGATAAAGACCCATTTGATTAGACTTGCTTTTGTTTAATTTGTTCTGTTTTTTGTGTTGGTCTTCATTGTTTTTATTTGTTTTTTATTCTTTAATTGTGAAGCCCTTCGTGACGAATGCTCTTGGAAGGAGATATAAATAAAATTTACTTACACAGAACACAACAAGGTCAGTGTGCTGTGGGCACTGCTGATGAATGCAGTGCAACCAAATGCAGTGGTTTTCAAGCACTGGGTGGTAATCCAAAGGTGGGTCATATGAAGATAAAAATAGCTCCCCTAAATGTTTTCTATGAAAAGGGAACCTAACGCTACTGACTATATTAAGTTACCTTCTTTAGTCTGTGAGATGTGAAGTAGACTGAATAAAAAAGAGGTTTATATGTTTTTACAGATAACTGTTAAATCACCTAAACATAAGTTTTATTCTCAACTCCCTACCAGGGTGGGAAATTGGGATGGTGCCTTCAATAAAAAAATTAGCTCAGGTTATCTCGTTTTTTATCAAAAATTGATAATAGTGCTGCAACATGAAGACGCATGTTGGCTATATATTCTTTATACAAAGTTACTGTGGAAATATGAGACAATATAATGGAGCTAGATGCTTTTAATAACAGTTATTTTTATCATTGTCATGAATCCATCAGTTGTATTCTCAATTACTTTCTTTAATTGTTTGGTCAATAAAATATCGTAATTTCTCAAAGCGCAAGTTCAGATTCAAATTGACTGTTTTGTCAAACCAGCAGTCCAAAACTCAAATATATTTAGTGTCATATTGGAAAAGACTAAAAGAAACTGACAATTTTCAAATTGGAGAAGCAGTGACCTGTGAATTTATGGGATATTTGCTTAAAAATAGACTTTAACAATTAATCGCTGATCAAAATAGTTAGAAGGTAAACTTAAGCATGTGCACATGTTGTATGTTATACATATACTCTTGCAAACTCTCATACACATTCTGTTAATGCTGTTTACACTCACAAGTGTGTAAGATGCTTACTGTGCCTATGGAGTAATTAATTAGTATTTATGTGTACATGGTCACTTAGGCAACAAGATGACATATATATAAACAATTTAAATGAAAGGAGCTTTTAATTCTTTTTGTTTTGTACACCACACACACATAGCCTCATTCTGAGAGTTGTGAAGGTAAGTTAGAAAGCACAGAGAGAGACGAAGAGAAATATAAAAGAAAGAGAGACGCAGCTACTCTGCCTTATGATCAATCAATTTAGCAATGACAGTTCACTGCTATTCTCAGAAGCTATGTTTAGCTGCTCTCCTGCCTGGCACACTGTCAAAGAGTGACTTCATTATACATTAAATTCTCTAGGAAGTTGTACTTCCACTAAAAGATATGACGTATTGCACAATAGCCATGTCTAGCTGGGTGAGAGTTGGTGCAAACATTAACTCAAGCAATGAATGCACTGAATTCATTTTTTGTAAAATTGCGAATCAATATCTTCCAACAGGAAATTGCAAATGTCCTGGTTAAAAAAATTTGAAAGGAGTGAGACACATCCCAGATAAATGATGGCTCTGTGGTTAATCTACTGTGGTACTGTGGGTGCTGTGCTTTGTGCAGAAGTTGATTTTTCTATACGCTCTACACAGGCTTTGACACAGAAGTACACTGATGTGCAGAGGTGCAACTTCAGAACAACAGCAGGGGTATGAGTAGGTGTAATTACAGATGAGTTTTAAGTTTCTTTCTGGTGCTGGTGAGTTGCAAAGGAAAAAACCTGAACTTTGAAGTAATGACACTTAGAAGCCCCAGAGGGTCAAACTGCACAAGCAGACCTTGATTAAAAATGAAAAATGGGTTTCAACACAAATACCAACTAAGATGCAGCTCCATGAAATATCCATGGGCTAATCTCAAGCTAGGGGGCGGCTGGGAGTGTTTCTGTACATATAAAGTTTGGGTTGAAGACAAATAGGCTATCAGCTACCCAGCCCATAAAATATTTATGACATGACCTCATGCTTTGTGGCAAACCAAACAGTCAGAAGAACACTGAAATGGGATGGGCATACATGCAGCCTATGCAGTCAGTACAACTAAAAGGAAATATCAAGGAGCAATAAAATTAGAATTTAACACTCCATCTACATACACACTCTATAAAATAGGTACTCAGTGTTCACCAGCTTTCTAGGTGTGACAATATTGGCTGCTGGTGATGACTGATGGCTAACTAACCACTTTTAGAAGTAAGCAGCAGCAACTTTCCCATCTTCAATAAGCATTATTATTATTTGATAAAATAGTGCATGTTGCTGATCAATGATAAAAATGTTAGCATTTTCTCCTGATATTGATGAAACTGGTGTGAAGTCCCGACAGACTCACACACTGGGTCCAGGCCAGGTCTTCAAGCCCCTGAGGTTCAACAACATGAAATCAACTTCTACCATCTTACATGTGAACATAATTTACTTATGAATTAATTACTGCTTGGTAAAAAGGGTATGTTATACAGAAAGCAGTGTTGTCTTGATCTGAAAAGTCACAATAATATGTGACAAAAACAATGCATGTTGCTGTATTTTTGTCTCGCTCAGGTATAAATGATTAACAGCAGATTTTTTGTGATTTCAAAAGGCATCAAAAGACAACAAAACTAGAAACTAGTTACCTAAACATGCATTTAGAAACAAGATGAGCAACAGCAGAACAGTCAAGTTATTAAATAAATTAGCCTTTACAGCAGCTACACGCATCAACAATATGATAATAGAGGCTCTCTCAACCGTTCACTTAAAAACACAAACACATTTTTGTGCACAAAAATAGCCACACTAACCAATGATGTAAACTCAGGCAGACATAGAGTACACAGGAGTCAACACAACACTGGCGAGCAAGCAAGACAAAGAAACCCAAAACTCCAGCCAGACTACCTTCTTGTTGACAGCGACAATACGTTCACTTCCAACACAAGAAACACACAAAGGAGGGTTTCTATATGTATACCGCTAAGCTGCTGCAATAATATTTCACCTTAGATTTCACAGAAGCTGTTCTGTGAAGATAAAAAATAAGAAGCAGACTGCAGCCCGTCGACAGGCTGTGATGAGGGTTTGTTTACACCGACCTAGCGAGCTGGCTAGTCCGCTAACAAGAGCTGCCACATCCGAAAGAAGCCAGTTAACTATTGAACAGAGCTTGTATTTATTTTGACAGCTTCCCACATCGACCTATCTGCCTTTATACATACCAAATACGGGCTACTTGTCGATATTAATGCTTCGTGAAGAGAAAGCAATGCTGTGTTTTCTCGCTGGCTAGCAGATTATGCTTCTCTGTTGTTTTGACAGCCAGAATTAGCTGTATAGCAAAGCTGCTAGCTGGCAGGTTACATTCAGAGAGGCGCTAACGTTACGCTAGGAAAGTCCTAGGTGAATTTAACAGTCTGAAACAAGACAGAACAACAAAAATAAAAATGTACACTAGCAAATGCCAGTTGTATTATTCACCTGGTCCTGGTGTCTGAAGATGAATCCGTCCCCTGGGTAATGTAACTCAGTTAACAGAGAGTTGTAGTCGCCGCTCTGCTCCTCTGGACTCTGAACATTTACTGACTGTCGATGGACCAGACTTGACTAAGAGACGTCGGTGGGAAGCAGTCAGTGCGTGACGCCGCTCGCATGAGCGACACACAGCCAATCAAATCGCTCAATGAAAATAAACGACCAATTATTGACAACCAGGAACAGGAAGACAAATATTAGCAACGTTTTTGTAGTTTTAAACGCTGACAAATTCCACGAGGTAAAAATATGAAAAATGCGTGGATATACCATTATTCTGAGCTGAAACTTATAAACGTGGTTAAATAGATATTATATGAGCTATGCCTTTCTGCATTTATATTTAGGGGGGGGGGGGTTATTTACGTTGACTACAGTTTTTCAGTTACAAACTTGTTTGGCAAGATGTAATCATGTCGATTTTATGCAAGTTTCGACAGTGTTTGGTCAACCTGAATTTCGAGTCCAGTCAGAGCAGACAGTATATTATGATTATCCCAAAATCCAAACAGACGTTTTCCAATTGCTTGTTTCATCCCATAATCCAAAACTTAGAGATATTAAATTTATAAAGATATATAATAAAAAGGAAATCCTGATTTATAAGAGGCAAATATTTTGTGTTTTTGCTGATTTACAATTTAAATGATTAATTGAGCATAAGATTTGCTGACAATATTCATTATCTTTCAATCAGCTGTTTACTGTTTCAATATTAATATGTATGTTACCAATACAATGCATTCTAAAGTTATTCTGTCATTGTAATAATATTAGAAATAATTATTTGGCAGCACTCATATTATAAATCCTCACCGCATGTATTGAGAAACTACACATTATAATGAAAGAGGTGCAGGTGGCGTGACAGTGTGACCACACCACCAGATAAGGGAGTATACAGTGTGATAAAAACGACTTCATGCTGAGAATCACCCCACTGTTGTATCATCTGCTGTCCGTCCTCTCTGCTCTCCTGGCCTGGGGTGTAGCTATATATCCATGGGTGTACACACACACACACACACACGTACATGCACACACATGCACACAAACCACCCTGCTGTGCCACAATTATGGCTCTGATTACATGATTGTGCAAATGGATTTATTGTGATGCAAGGCTTTGGCAGCTGGGTGTGTTGCTAAACTCAGCACAGTTCAGCAGACTTTCATTAGTCTGGTTAATCAGGTACACAGTCTCACCCCTAAACACGTTCTACAACTTTTTCAACAAATATCTTTTTGTTTGCAGGAAAGGAGAGGCCACAGAAATAACATTCTGAAGAGGTGGCGCTAAAAATGTTGAAAATCTTGCTGCCATTGCTTTACTGATGCAGATGAATGTATTTCAGTGTGTGACGTTACCTTGATACTTTGCCCTGGTTATTGTTGTATGATTGTGGGGCCATGATTTTATCTTATCATATCTTATCTGGTTGATAAGAATTGTTGATGGTGGGTGAAGTTTTATTGTCTTTGAATTATAGGATATTCTATTGGTTTCTGTGTAGTTTATGGAGGGAAATCTGAAAACAACTTTACAATATAGCATGAAATGATATAACTATACAGATAAAGTTGGAAGAGAACTTGATGTGACTGACTTACTCACTCAACACACTCACTCTTACAGCACCTCACATAACTTATAATGACTTGAAAATTATTTTTACATAACTCATTTACTCAACACACAGTTTTACTGACTAAGCCTTTTTCAGCTTATCGGTTGAACTGGCTGGCTGGTGTAGAGTTCAGCTCCCTCTGCCTGACTTTCTGTCTACATTCATGGTTCAAGTAATAGATTTTTTTACAGTATAAGTTAAGTGTCTTTTGAGTTTTGAGCCAAGGACTCAGTGTATGCAGGCACATTATGATGTGATTTTAGAATTGTCTGGTGCTGATAGTGTGGTTTAGCATTTTTCTCTGAAGACACACGATAAAGTGCTTAAATATATGGAATGGTTGGTTCCTTTAAAATAACCTGCTCTAGGAATTTGTCTCAGTCATCCTGCTTTCTCCTGAGAAAAGCAGATAATACAGAATGACTAATAGCTGGCCAGATATCAGAAAAGAAAACATGATATATCAGCATCATGGTCAGTGTCATTTATCAGCATTTCCCTGAATTCACTTCATCAGACTCCATCATCCTCTTACAAAGGGTAATTTATTAATTTTGTTTTCTGCTATATGCTTTTGATATGTTAAGTTCGAGACGTGTATTTCCTCTTGCTCGTTCCAGTGTTTACGTGATGCAAATGCTTGAGCAAATGATCCAATATGCTGCTAAACATGGCAACTCGCTGGTTACAAAAAGGAGACCTTCAGCTCCACAGCCCACCAGTAAACTCACTGTGTAAGGCGACATTACACTGCAGTTGGCAGAGCATCGCAGTTTGTTTGCATAACATTGATTTCTGATTGCACCATGTTCACATTGCTAATCCTGCATTTTAAATGTGTCTTTGTTGCTCTGTCTGTGTCTGTGTGGGAACATGTGTGCAAACCCCTCCTTGGGTAATGTGGACATTTAGCTAATCTGGTGGTGATTATTTAAGATGGCTGGACTTGGTTCAAGAGTCAATCAGAATTGGCCAATGTGTCTATAAACCTGTGTACAATATGCACACACAAAATATGTGTGTAAAATGTGAATAAAGATATTAAGTGGAATATCTCTACCACCACTTGTACTTGTTGTACAGTGCACACAATATGGTTCAGACACAGAGGTCAGAAGTAGACTTCCATTAGCATTTGCAAGTATTTAAAACGAATACAGAAGACATTAAAACATTTAAACATACAATATTGAGAATAACATTAAAGAAATATGTTGAAAGTTAATTTTTTCTGTAGCTTGTTATTAATTTATATAATTTAATTTAATAAAATTTTTGTTAAGTTATATAAAGTAACTTTCCATTAGCTGGTAGTGATGTGTTTGGTGTCTATCAAAGAGATTGTATGTGTTGCTGGAATCCTGTCATCACAAGTCACAACAGGCAGACCACACCTGACATCAGGTGTATGTCTGTTTTGTGTATTTCTTTGTGAAACTATTTATATCAAAAGTGTTTATTAATTCAATTGCTGTCACTTTTGGGTAATAGTTTTAGTTAAAGATGTGTAATAAAAATACCAAATTACAAATTGGGCGATGTTTCTCAAAATCCAAATGCAGCTATGAGCTAACATGTCTTGACACACACTAAACAAATGAAGAAATACAGCTATAAAACTAACTGTAAAGCTACAGTAATAACATCCATGGCAAAACAAGCCTGAATGCAGCGCACATGATCCCACATTTGGTCACTAACTCCCTAATCTAATACACACACACACACACACCCACACACACACACACGTATGCACATGGGGTGTGACAGAGGGGAAGATGGCATGATGTTAACAATTTAACACCAACCACACCTCTTGAGTTCACCACTCTTCATTCTCTCATTCACAGGTCATGGAAAGTTTTAACTATCACCTTATGTAGCCTTCATTTAAGAAGAGTTGTCCTATTGAGACGAACAGAGCAGTTAATAAATTGTTAATTGTGTTGTTAATCATGTGTAAGATGTTAGGTTAATAATGCAGACCATGCTCACTGAATCAATTATGACAATGACAGCTTGAAAAGTCCTGGACTAATGAGGTCCATTATTGTTTCTGTTCAGTGTTTAGATGTATCTGTGTCTTTACCTGCTGGTGGTGCCGGTTAGGAAATTAAGTTTTCATAAAGCCTGGAGTCTTTGCATGCTTTCTGGTGTCACAGTTTGATTTTAATAAACTTTTCATGGTTGCTGCCCTGAATTAGTCAAAGTGGTCTGATGATAGCTTCATTAATAGATTTCATTTTTATTTTGCAGTTTGCATGGGCACTTTGTTAAGTGCTTTTCCAATGAATAGGAGCCCATTGATGAGGGAATTGAGCTTTCAACCCACAGTACATTTAGCACATCTACAGGACCATCCTGTGTGTTGATGTAAAAGCAAATGGATGAATCAGCACAGATAAGTGGCTGAGCATGTGTGTTTGATTTGGTCTTTGAGCTGTGTGTGTTTGACAAAGACATAAGTGACAACTGAACAAGACAGAAACAGAGCAGTTGATACAGAAACAGACTATAAATTAACTGTGCATGTGTGTGTATGTGTGTGTGTGTGTGTGTGTGTGTGTGTGTGTGTGTGTGTGTGTGTGTGTGTGTGTGTGTGTGTATTTGTACGAGAGAGACACAAAATGAGGTTGTGTCTTCTTGACTTCAGCTAATCCAGATCAAAGAGTTCGCCTACGGACGTCTTAACTATAGCAGCTGCTGGCAAATCTACACACACACCACGTGCTCCCATTGTAGAGTTTGCTTCTGGCATCATGTACAGCTACAGTAAAATGTTCAAAAATAGCTTTTTCTCAGCTAGACATCATTGTAAAATAACCATGATCAAAAGTAGTGCTGTATCCTGATGTCTTATGGGGCACAATGTGATCTGTACAATAGAAGATCTTGGCTTCATTTTATCTGCAAAGCTTTGTCTGTTTAAATGTTGTTTTTATCCAGAATGCTCTCCTGCCTCAGCAGTTTTCTCCCACTTGACACAACAGGAGCCACAACCAGAGCTTCATACTTCTCCTCTCGTCCTCGGCCACAGCGAGAACAGGTTGTAGAGGAAATGACCGCATTGTTCAATGCCAGAGAAAAGCACCAAGAGAAGAGAAAAGCTGTTAAGATGTATTGCATAAGCCATTCTTACAGTAATGTAGTTCAGTTGGAAGAAAAACAAAGCATACCGCTAAGCAGGTTAGCACATAATAACATAATAACACATAATTAGCCAGCTGGCTGTGAAACACTAAAAGGTCCTGTATGTAAGAACCAGGGGGGTCATAACAGGACTCAGCTGGGTCCCACTAATGCCACCCATAAACACTGTACTGGTGTTTCAGGCCAGTTTGTGTGCAGATGACCAGAGAGGTGTTTTGTATCAGTGAGCTGCTTAACTGAGGCTCCAGAAAGAGCGCAGTCAAAGCTGCACAGAGCAAGATAAAGGCAGTGTTTATAACCCAGTCCGAACCGCAGGACAGCTCCACATCACCGGACACCTGAGGAGACCCCTCTGTAACACACTGGCCAGAAAGACGCAAATGTCCCCCAAAAAACTTTTCTGAAGTAATGGTGTAGCTTCAACTGTATTTTCTGTCCCAAAGAATGGTGTAAAATGTACAAGATTGACTTGAGGCACAAAAGCTGCATACAAACTGATGGTAAAGTCTGTCCAAGCCCAAGTTCAACGACCCTGCCACGACAATGCTGCATCCACACTTAAAAACAAACGTACTAACTATCCCAACCAGTAATATTCTCATAAGAAAAAACAACCTTATAAAAGACAGATAGCCTCACTCATTGTTGTTTGTTTCAGAGATTTCAAATGATCAGCATCACAACAGCAGATGGCTATCAGGTGAAAAGGATTAAACAGACCATCAGGTTACACTTTCACTGGTCTAATCTTCAGCAAATTCACACACACACAACACACATAGATAAATAACCAAAACATTAATACTAGCTTTTATAGCAATAATCAGCAACAGTCTGCAATGAGAGAGAACATCAAGCACACAGAGAGAGAGAGAGAGACAGAGAGAGACACAGAGAGAGAGAGAGAGAGAGAGAAAGTCCTATGAGTCAGGTGAGGAGGATTACACAGAGACAGTACTGTGGGTCGGTCATGCTGCTCTGGTCAGTGATCTAATCCAATTAGTGGTGAGCAGCTAAAAGTAATGGGATTGTTAGTTAGGTCACTGTACAGACCTGCTTAGCCATGACTGTATGCTTGACATTCAGTGCTAAAAGCTGTTAGAGGTTGTTGAGCATTTTATATTTACATTTACTCCTTTGGCGCCTTGGACACTTTTAAGTGAATTACGAGTAAGGAACTACTCTCAAGCAAGGACACCATGGAGTAAGCACTAAATACTAAATTTGTTCAATAAGGCAAAGTGTGAGGAGATCAGATAAAGAAGTGCACAGTAAGTGCGGGTTAGGTATGTCAAGGTGTTAGAGGTGTTAGGAGAGGAGGTGCTCTCAGAAGAGATGAGTCTTCAAGAGATTCTTAAAGATCGAGAGGGACACACGTGCTCTGATAACATTTGGTAGCTCATTCAACCATCAGGAAACCACAAACAAAAACTGCCTTATGTGCAGGGTTGGCAATGCCAGATGACATTCCTTGGAAGAATGGCCAAGAAAGAGCATAGGGCTGTATGACTGAGTTGAAGTAGATGGGTGTAAAACCAGAAATCACTGCGTGGGCAAGCATTAGTGACTTGAATTTGATTTGGGCGGCCATGTGTAGCCAGAGGATGTCAATGAGCAGCGGAATGACACATGCCCTTTTAGGTTGATCGAAAACCAGATGTGCTGCTGCATTCTGGATCATGTGTGAAGGTTTCACTGTGACCCATTAGAAGGGCATTACAGTACTCGAGGTGAGAGATAACTATGGCCTGTAAGAGCTGGGTGGCATACCGAATCAGGTAAGGCCTGATTTTTCTTATGTTGTATAGAGCAAAGAGGCGCGACTGGGAGACAGATGCAACATGGTCAGAGAAGAACAGCTGGCCTGCAATCATGACATCAACGTTTATTGCAACCTTGAGAGATTAAGAGGCCATTTTTATGATATTGTGATGGACAGATTGATTGGATGACCAAGAGTTCTGTCTGAGAGGGGTTTACCTGAAGGTGCCGTTCCTTCATCCATGTGGATATGTCTGAAAGACAAGCTGGTGCCATGGTGTTATCTGGTGGAAATGACAGGCAATTGGATCCAAGGAGGTGGTGTATATTACAAAGGGAAGTGGCCCAGCATTGAGCCATGGGGCATACCTGCAATTAGGCGATGGGATATGGACGTTTGTCCTTGCTATAGAGATGCCCACAGACAGACAGGAGGTGGGAGAATGTGTAGGTTAGTGGAGAGCACGACCGGGATAGCAGTGAGTTAGGGTTTGATCGAAGTCTGAATGAGAGCCAGTAGTTCAATAGATAGCTGGTTAGCATAAGCAGGAATGAAATTAGCTTTGTAAACTGCTGACTGGCTGTTCCACAACCCATTTGGGAGGGAGGCACATGTAGGTGAGGATTGTTACAATGACCTTCCCCAGATCTCAGTGCCCTTTAGCACAGTGATTTTAAGTTTACCAGTGACAACAGAGTGGAAGCACATATCCTTACAATGCTGAGTACAGACAGAGACTGACAAATCAGAGCAAATAGGACTGTTTACCTTGACAGTGGCTTTGCTCCCTTGATTCGCTGGTTTTCACCTGAGTAGGTCTTCACATGAGGAGAGATTAGCAACACAAAATATTTGTTTTTTTAGGGGTGGGAACTTGGTCACACACCCTGGTTCCCCCCGAAACCCATAACACCTGACCGAAACTGACAACATTAATGCACAGTTAATGTGGCTGAAGTGTTACAACTGCAGTCTCCGCAAAGCTGTGAGCTGTTATAAAGTTATAAAGAGATGTAATCACACTGCTGTTAGCATTGACTCAGCATTGACAAGAGAGTCCAAATAACAAGTGATGTGTTGATGTGAAAATATGAACAGAAAATATAGTTTGAAACACAAACACATTCTCCGCAGAGAGTTACAAACAGCCTGGCATCCACGGAGCAGATGAGGAGTCAAAGAATGGACAAGCTGTTTGTCCATCTGGTGGGATCTGAGTCTCAAGGAGGCGTGAGAAAATAAAGTGAAATCCTAATAAATCAGCCGTAAAAAAAAAAAAAAAAAAAAAAAAATCACACGCTCAAGGGCAAAAAGACTGCATAACACTTAACGATCATACATAACATTTTACTTTTTAGTGTACGAAAACAATACATAGGCTACATATAAACACTTGATGTTGCATTAAACATGAAAACATTATGATCATATGCTTTTGTTGTAATGTAATACTGATTTGATTAAAACTGCTCAACATGGATGGATGCAAAATGCTTTATTTAGTGTCGTTTGAGTTGAGTTTAAATGTAAATATAAAGATTAACTCCAGATTCAGTCTGTGGGGATTCTAATTGTCTTTAATGAAAGTATGCAGTTGAGATATTTAATTATGCACCTGAGAAAATGTGATACCTGGAAAGTGCACACATAAAATTTATCTGGGTAAATTTAAGATTGAACAAATGACCATTTGTGTTTGATTATTTCGACTATATATAAGTGAGGCTTCATAATGAAAACATTCAGAAGACACTTTAGGCAATCATTCCTCCAGAATAAGCGGAGTTTGACCACCTAAAATGTACACCAGTATTAACACTTCTTGCAGTTTTCAGTGGAGCATGTTAGTATCAGGTGATTATGTTGATTCAAAGGCCTCGCAACACAAGCCAAAGACTCAAAACCTTTCTGCTGACTTGAGTGAAAAGTTTTAGTGTCACAGGTGTGATGGCTACAACAGGAATAACAGGAGCTGGAGAATATTTTTGTGACAGGTTTGTGCTCTCCTTGAAAAGTTTGTCATTTAATACAGCACGTCTATTAAAATTCTGCTTCACTATCATGTCTCAAAAGAAGTCGTTCTGATTACTGATTCATCTCCACACATCATTGTAGTAAAATTACTATTGTCAAACCTTTAACCAGTGCTTGAATGACCTGCCATTATTATATCAGTCCATTTCTTAATTCATGACCATTTACCATTTTCAGAAATTCAACAGCTTCTCAGACACTAAACCTGGTTCAGTTTTGTGAATGGCAGTACTGTAATTCTGTGTCTTGTGCTGCATTACTTCCTGTCCCTATTTAGCAACTGTGGCATCATTTTCCAAAACACCCTCTGAATGACAAAGACCTGTCTGTGGTTGTCATGTTGTTGGGGAACAGAGTAAAATGTTGGCTGCGATCAGACTTTTCCAAAAGAACTGCAGCAGACCCAGAAACAGAACAAAGCCTCATTGTCGAAGACTAGTTTATCAAAAGAATACATAGTAATACTCACGTATAAAACATAGAAAACAGAGAATGAAAAACAATAATAAAATATACTTTCTTTTCTGATCTAGTATTTTTTAAAAGTAGCCCATAATAAATTGCAGTCCTTTCTGTTTTTCCGTGCTCACACATTCATTTTTCCACAGCATGTTCAATCCTCTTCTGTCCACTTTGTCCATCAATTGTATTGTATAATAAAGTTACAATATTCTCAACCCAACCTACACAAATTGTAAAAATCCAGGTACAACAGTGTTATAAAATGTTGTATAAATTGTTGGCAAAACTGCCAAATCGACACCACAGGGCTTTTTGTTGACTTAATAAGTTGCATAACAACATGAGATGAAGAGGTCCACTCACAGTGAACGTGTCTCTTAGTGCGGGTTCATTCAGCCAGATACAGCACATTAATCTCACTAATAGAGGTTTCGCTCGCTTCACTGTCAGATGAAGGTCACAGAGCCGGACTGCCGGTGTGAGCTGCTTCTTTAAACAGCCAGCGTGTCAAGATGGCTGCAACCGGCGAGCCTCATTAACCTGCACAGGCACTTGTCAGGTCACAGGCACTGGAAATCTGCTCTGGTAATACAAGGAACAGCAGTAGTTACACTGAGACAAATGGAGAGTGTGTGCTGTAAGTCATTAGTCCGTTTTGACTTGAAGATTAAGTGTTGTTGCTGCACTTTATTGCATTTTTGAGCTGAGATCTACAGCTAGATATCCCTGTGCTTGAGTTTTCCAATCAGCTGTGTAGCTTTGTGATACTGTCTCCTGAATTTGTTGCAAAATAAACCTCCTCTTTTTATTCTTCTTTTAAATTTATTTGACTTTTTCCCTTTTTCTTGATTCCCTCCATTAATTTTTCATTTGTACCCCTGGTAAGTGATTCCTCTTCTGTTGTCTCTCCTCCGTCTGTTTCGGTCTGGTCTTCTTTTTGCATTCCTGTACGTATTGCAGGTGTGTTTGGCAGCGTCAGCACAACCCACGTATGTGAATATTTCTCTTGCAGGGTTAAAGGTCAAAAGGTCTTGGTGACACCACTCAGTCAGCACTCAAATGGCTCCATTCCCACTTGCCAAACAGGTAAACAGGAGTTTTATGGGTCCAAACTGTGTCTCAGGCTTTGAGTCTTTTTAAATAACAAACAGATTTGTATGTTTATTTATTATTTAATTATATATTTATTTCATTTCTCATTTCCTCGTTATCACCTCACACTGTTCATATGTGTCCCCCTTTGTTAGGATCCAGTTGTTCCACCATTCATCCTTGATGCCATTCTTCGTTCATCTGTTTTGCTTGTCCTTCCTTCCTTCCATCCCTCTTTCCTTCAGGGTTGTGATCAGGATATTTTACAGAAAAGCAGAAAGCGATGGCGGAGTGGTGGGAAAACCCAAAATCTCAGAGTCGTCTGAAAAATGTGGAGGGCGTCCACTTCCTCCTCGCTTCCTACTTTTGTTTCTCCTCCCATCCATCTGTTGTTCTTCCTCATTTATCAACTCATCATTCTGCTGTTTACACACAAAAAATGGCCACACAGGTGTTATGCAGCTTGTGCACTTGGTGTGAAAAGGTAGGAGATTAATCTTTGGAGGTGAGAAGGAAAAATGGAACTTATTGTCTTAACTCATCCTGAACAAAACCCTGAAAAATCCCCTTCCTTTCATAAATCCTTCACCCTCCATCATCCCACTGTCCCGCCACTGTCCCCCTCTCCTCCGTTTTCATCCGTCTGTCGTCCGTCAGCGTGCTATTTACACACAAACTGGTCCACGAGCGTCGTGCAGCGTTTGCACTTGACGTAGCAGCACCAGTGGAACTTACAGTGGCAGCGCTCATGCTTGTAGGTCTTGAACTGATCGTATCCTCTGCCGCAGCACATCAGCTCGCAGCCGTCCATGCCCTCCGAGGTTTTGTTGCAGAGACGGCCCTGCGTGCCCAGGGAGCCTGTGGTCTCGTTGCGGAGGCAGTAGTCCGGGCTGGGGTCGATGTAGACCAAGTCCTCCGGGGTCGGTGTGTTGAAGCGTTTGTCGACCAGCTCCAGCTTTCCCTGGATGAGACAAAGGAAGAGATAATTGGTGTAAGATTTACATTTTTTTTGTGTATTTCTGTTCAAGTTTTGGACTCTCTGGAGGGAGATGTGCTTCAGCTATGAATTCAATACCTTGCGTCCAATGCGCATGGCAGCAGCACTGTCGTACTTCTCCTTCAGGAACTCTCCGACACGTCTAAAGTCGGCCAGCTGGAGCCAACATGTCTTCAGACTGCAGGAACCCGAGACGCCGTGACACTTACAGGCCACATTAGCCAGGTTATACACCGCCTGGTGGAGTGAGAGAAAGAGACAGAGGTGATTTCACTCATATGTTTTCTTTATGCCTCATTTTATCTACAGTATATCTGATCCATACAGGGTGAACAGAAAGAAAATCAACTCTAGTGTATTTTTTACACAATAAACTTCAAATATATCCACTCTGACATTTTAGTGTGACAGGAAGCTTCCTAAATGTTAGATGTGTAATAAAATAAACACTTTTGCAGCCTTCCTTGTAAATTAATAAGTGTAACATTAAAAACTATAATAAATAAAAAAATAAAGACATAAAAGCACATAACAATAAATTATGAACATGTACTGTAAGTTCATGCCTCATGAAATTGTCTCACAGTTGGATCTGACCCTGGGCCTGACCCTGAAACCGATGATGTAGATCTGTATTTCCTGCTACGATGCTACCATCTAGTGATGGACATGTGTAACTGCGCCCTCCTGTCAACTATTTATCAAAGTGATGCAGAAGACTCAACAAACTGCCCCTGGATCAGTCAAGGTAAATCCAAGTGGTACATGTTTTAAGTTAAGTTTGGGTCATTTCACAGAGTCACACTCAGCTCAGTTCTTAAGGCAACGTTTGCCAAATTAAATGGGTAGAACAAGTATGTAAGTAAGTAAGTAAGTAAGTAAGAACATGTAGTTCCACATGTGCCAGCTGAGCACTTGTCCATGAACTGCTGGGCTTCCAAAGGGACGTTCCGCCCCCATCCCTCCAAAATAACTTTACACCACAGCTTGAAATCTGGAAATATCCCTGTCTCCGGTTTTCTGTCACCACTGTGCGCTGGTGCAGAACCCGGCTTTCTGTTCACATGTTCAGTCAAACCGATAAACAAAAGTGAAAATGCAAAGCAAAGAAAAACAAAGAAAAGATTTTTTTTTTCTTTTTGCTTATGCTGTTCTCGGACACTGCTGTCGATACTGCTCCACCAAACTAAAACAAACAGCTGACTCAGAATAGAAGGTCTACTGCTAACCAGAGGAAATGAGGCGCTATTGTAAAATTGACTTTCCCACACAGTTCTTATATAGAAAGCAGTCATTTAAAAGAATATGTCGAAGAGACATGGTATTATCTCAGCTAAAAGGTCTGCAGCTTTCCTATAATATGAGAGATCACAGGGTAGATCCACTCATCTGTCTTTAATTTATTACTTTTTTCAAGACACATGCCGCAAATTTCTCTAATTTTTCGAAATCATTTTAGACCATAGAACTGCCTAAATATCTAAGAACATAAACATAAACAAGAACAGGAAACACAAGATTTATTATCCTAGCAACAGCGAACTTTAGGGGAGCTTTACCAGCATTAAGTACACTCACATTCACATGAATTATATACAAGCACTATGTCACTAATCATGCACTGTGTAAAGTACAGACCGCCCCC